>NC_090451.1:138130086-138433116 GCF_031143425.1 Pleurodeles waltl
TTCGGTATGCGCTCTTTCACTTTTTTTAGATCTTTCTTCCTTCTTTTCTCTGTTTTTTCTTCTCTTTACCTGTCAATTCAAGTTTTACTATGGATCCCTCCTTTTCCCGTCTGTATGTGCAAGTTACTTGTTGATAATGTGTCAGTACATACATGCCATGGTTCTTTTGCTGATTGTTTCTCTCACCTTTTCTTTTTTTCTCTAATGTTCATTTTTCTCTTTCTTTTCACATTTCTTTCATTATTTTTTCCTCTTTATCTTTCGTTCACTAGCTTCTTTCCCTTTTTTCCTTTTGTCTCACATTTGCTCTCTTCCTTCTCTTAGTCATGTTTTCATTTTCTTGTTCATTCACTTCTTTCTTTTATTTCTTTGCGACCCCTTCTCTTTCTTACTTTTGTCTGTTATATTCCTTTATCCTTTCTTTTTCTGCCCCATCCACTTTCTCTGCTGAGGCATAGTTATCAATGGATCAACAAGTGCAGTGGCACCGGGGCCCAAAGACCTACGGGCCTCACTCAACTCTCATTGCTGCTGTATTTTCCTACCAAATTGCAGTCAACCATTTTCCATGACACCTTTACTACACCACTCTTCCTCTCCATCTTTACTCCCAACTCCCTCTTTCCTTTCACACTCCAATCTGTCCCAAATGATATTTTTGATATGGTCTTTTGAGCATTACACTCTAATGCCAAAAAGTGTATTTCTGATAAAGGTTTATATGATAATTGTATATGTTTTAAGATAGAGGAAGAAGGTAAATAGAAGTGCTTTAGTTAAATGCTGGGCCACAGGAATTACATGGCAGGAAAAGACAACATTATGTGGCAGGAGGTTTTAAGCTAGAGGAAGACGGTAAATGTAAATGCTTTAGTTAAAAGCTGGCCCGCTAGAATTATATGTCAGGAACAGGCAAAATTATGTGGCAGGGTGACCAATTTATGTGGCACGAAAAGTCCAGTTATGAATTTACAATGCCAATAGTGTATGCTTCCTGGGTGTCCTGTCTGTGCATGGGCTGCTTCCTATTTGCAGGGTCTGTTCCCTCGGTTTCCTATCCATTTGCAGGGCCCGCTCCCTGTTTCCTATTTGATTGCAGGTTCTGCACCCCGTTTTTCCTATCCGTTTGCATGGGCTGCACCACGTGTTTCCTCTCTGCTTGCAGGGGCTGTTGCCTGCTCTTAGAGGGCTAGTACACTAAGGGGAGCCACAGTTACACTCACTTCGCTCTAACAGCACCTTTCAACCCCTACTTACCTCTGCCCTCCCTCGTTAAGCGTGCACGAGAAGGATGCACACGTGTGATATTTACAGTTACAGGCGTTGCTCGGGCCCTCGATTAACGCAAGTCGAAAGAGGGGACAGTTCTCCTGTTTCTCACCATAATCTGCATATGCCAGTTAAACACGCCCTCCTCCTCCAGACGCCCGCCCCTTCACCAGACTACCCCGCAAGGGTTCTGCTGCAGGCGCTACTGCCTGTGTTCCACAACCAACCCCTTTTGTGCGTTCTTCTCTTGCCTTCTGGCGGTCATAGACAAACTGTTGCCTCTGCTTTTGTCTCTTGGAAGCGGTACCTCAAGTTTTTAACTCAAGTTTTCAAGGTGTTTTTCATTCATGGGAAGGCTCGGTCAATTTAAAGGTTAGGGATTAAACAAATCTGAAACGGTTTGGAGAGCAGCCCCCGAATGTGTACAGAATTTATCATCAACTAATTTCAGACGGGTTGTTAACAGTTTACATGTTACAAAAGTTTATTTATGTTAACATAGCTGTTAAATATCAGTCACAGCAAGCTACTCTTTTTAAAGTGATGTTGATAAAAGTACGACTCTGGTGGGACTCGAACCCACAACCTTTGAATGTCTTCACATTACTAGAAGTCCAATGCGCTATCCATTGCGCCACAGAGCCACCTGTCCTTTATCATTTCTGAGAGGCTTGTGATGGGTACCAGAGGATATGTGTGATGGGAAAGTTTGTATTTATTAGAAAGTGTAGCAAATAAAGCCGTGCTTGGCCGAACCGGCCCTTGTAGGAAATTCACTAACATGACAAGAGAAAATCCATAGCCGATCAAGACGGATGAGTCCACCCAAAAATCACTGAGGAGCAGGGGTCGCGTTCCAAACTGTATGCGGAGTTCCAAAATCCATTTGTTATGTAACCGTGTTTAGTCTCATGTTATTTTTTGTTTATTTTGTCTTATGTTGTCATGGTTTCGAGTATATTTTTTGAACGTATTCGGTTTGATCAAGCTGGCTAGGTCCATACCACCAACCTGTGGCGTAGATCAAAGATTGAGAAACGTAAAAGTTTAAATTCGAAAATAAATGATGTCTCTTATTTGTTTACAACCCCCGGTTCAATTTAAACAGTGAAACTTTCCCAAGTGAGTGCTTTTGTCCGTTTAATACTATTCGAAAAGTAAGTATACATGGCAAAGCACACCATCTACCGGCTAAATGTAGTACTGCGCTCAACCACTGCTGAGTCGTGAGCCACAAATCCTGACGGAAATATGCAAATACTTCGAGGTTACCATGACCTCTGACCGCGGCATGACTTAATAACATTCGTGGGAGGATGCCACTGAATCGTAGTTTCCCAGAATGCAGTTCTGTTCAAACAACAGCACCCAAAATCCCAAGGGGCCTCCGCCTACTGCACTGCAGGGCTCTGTGTGGGTGAAACCTTCTTCCACCTGCGACTTGCTCGAGCTGCTTTCAAACTTGACCAGCCCGGGTCAAGCTGAAGTCTGGAAATGCGTACCTTTATACAGAGCAAATCTTGGTGTACTTTGAAAAGGGAAGGGGAATAAACAGGAACAAGTAGAATTATACTTGAACTCGTGCAAGGCAAGGAAGGAGAACTATATAGCATGTTTTGTCAGTCTGTGTTTAAAGGAGGTGCTCTTTAAAGGGTCGTTAAGGGTCTCTAACACAAGGTCACCAGCTGACATGCCACCATGGAGAGTAATGCTCCAGTTCTGGGCTGTGCTATCACTTGTTTG
Source organism: Pleurodeles waltl (assembly GCF_031143425.1). Lineage (NCBI taxonomy): Eukaryota > Metazoa > Chordata > Amphibia > Caudata > Salamandridae > Pleurodeles > Pleurodeles waltl. Next base: position 138,133,099 of record NC_090451.1, read on the forward strand.
AACGGTCTTAGTTCAATTTGGTTAGGTAATGAAACAGGACTACTACTCCCAGAATGCATTTTATTGTTAAACGAAAACCTAGAAGATGATCACAGCAGCATCAGTTACATGACATTATCTAGTAACCTTATGAAGTTGGTTTATAGTAAATGGTATCAATTGCAGCAACACACCTGAAAATAATGAGTCAGTGAGTTACCTTCAATTCAAAGTGAATTCTCCATTTAGTCTATTCTTCCACAGCCCTGCCAATTTCTCACGTCCATGAGTGTCTACTGCTGCAGTCCAAATTTTGAACTCTGTGACATGTTTATTTCATTACAAAAGGATGACTACAAGTCCCAAAATCGAAAGGAAAAAACCTGGAATGGAGCAGTTTATGACGTATGGACCTGGGAAACTCGAGAACTAGGCTTCGGTTAAGGATGTATTACATCTACCATGTGTTTACCCGGAATTAACTTACTATTTTCATTTTGTTGAAGTTTTACTTTTGCCATGATATATACGGGGTACAAATCATACAGTCATTATAAGCTGGTAGTTTCCAATTAGAGCTTCTTCGTGGTCCCATTTTTAGTTAAACGTTGGTAGTTCCTCTCTAAATCACAAGAATGAATGAATGACGAGATTTCTAGAGCGCACTGCTACTCCTGGGAGTGCCTCGGCACTACAACGGAAAATAAGGGAGCAGAGGCTGATAGTACTATAGGGTGAAAGGCCATATTTTGCGTTGTTTTTTGAAAGGCCTCTCACTTTCTATTTGGCGTAGTCCAATAGGAAATCTGTTCCAGGCTCTGAACTTTCCAAAGCTCCAGCTGTAAGTAGCTATTCCAGGCCAAGTATTTTCTTTGCATTCTGGTACTTGTAGTCCTGGTATGCTGCTAAATAGAACATAACTACAAATCTCATAATGTAACAGTAAACACCTTCAATAAACGAGTTATGCATGAAACTGGGAAATTTGATAGTACTAAATCTCTGTTCGTCGCTCCCCACTGCACAGGAGCCACCATGCTCCATGTCACAGTGATTTTTTAAACCAGTCCTCGTTTTCACACACTACAACTAAACATGCTGGGACTGTGGTTTCAATTTCTTTTAAGAAATATTGGCCTGCATGCAGGTCACAGCACGTGTGCCACTAGTGAATGAAAAGCCCAAAGTTCCATTGTCATGACATGGGCCCACTTTACAGCACAGTCTTCACCATAGCCAGCCTCCATTCCCTGTTTTTTAGTCCACAGTTGAGTGTACCCTCTCCTTACTCAGCTCTCTATCTGGTCCAGCTGCAACCCACAGCTGTCAGCTGAGCCCATGCCATGAGGGGAATTTTAGCCACCTCGATGTTTTTATTTTGTTTGTTTTTGTCAAAACCACCAAACATGCAGGGAGTCGTTATATAATATCCACCGATGCTTGTATGTGATTTCTAGTCAGAGTAGATCGTATACTGTTTTCTGAAAAGATTGGGCTCACTGAACGCCATTCTTAACTTGGGACCAATAAACATCTCATTTTCCCTGAACTTTTCTTCCCCATATTTTTATTCCTATGCACCATTTTAACATGCACTTGAACTACAGATTGTTCTTGGCTGTTTTTGTTTCTACTGTAATCACATTCTGTCCCCCTGTTTTTTACCACTTCATCCATACCTCTCCACTCGCCCTAATTTGGAGGGTGACTTCCACTTTGGAATCTCGTTTATCCTCCCGAAAAGCAGAGCTCCTATGTTTCTCGGGTCTCGGGTGCGCGAGTAGCACAACCTGCCTAGGTCTTTCCTTTGTATCCTGGGCTGTGTAGTCCTGGTTTTATAACAAGATCAACAGAACTACAAAGGACTGCTTGAGCTACTCATACATTCAACTGGGAAACTTGAAATGGGCCTCATTCACAAAGCAGTGTGTGCACACAAGTTTAGTTTACATAGTCAAATAGCCTGATTTATTAGTATAAAACCAATCTGGAATTCTGAAAGGTTGGTTTTACACTGTAGGAAATGGGTTCCTCACATTTAGCCCTCCTGGATTTTTTGCTATTGACTAGCAGTTTTTGGACTCCACCTGGCAGTATAGTCAAAGTGGGTGTGAGCTTTTCAAGGGCAAATGGTAGTCACAAATTAGGTGGGGCTTCTCTTTTTGTGGCAGACAGGCTGGCATTTTGAGAAGAGAGGAGTAAACTGTTGCCAGAATGATTTCTACACACAAAGACAAGTGTTCTGCCATTTTGAGAATGAGCAGAATGGTGCACTCTGTGGTAGCTGTCATCAAGCAAGAGAGACCTGGTAGCCTGATTGGCTAGTAAGCCGCTGTAGGAGGCTGGCTCTGTATGTAGTGTGCAAAGCTAGGCACACTGTGCAGGAAGTCCAAGCAACCACACATTGGTTCACAGGGGTAAAAGTTAGACCACCTAATGCTCTAATGTTTATGGTAGCTTGGTCGAGCAGTTAGGCCAATCTTGGAGAAGTGTAAAGCATTTGTTGTACTCACAGCATCAATCTTTGACTCACACACTCAAAGGAATACCTCAAGACCAATTTATTAAAAATACTTCAAGTTTTTATATACATTTTGAGATCAATATCATTGGAATTGGGTTACCTACTTTTCAAGATATGAATTTTTCAAGTTTGATAAAAATGTTCTTTTTATGCGTAATTATGCACCATAGGAATTAATAGAGGATCATCTTTAAAAATACATATAAAATCGCACAGTGGGTTTACCAAGTTCTTCTTTTGCAAGTTGGTTGTGCAGATCACTGGGCACACTGTGCCAACTGGAGAAATTCAGGCAGATCCTGGTTCTGGGGAGAGCAGCAGGAGAAGGTCTCTGGAGCAGTGCCACTGCGGGGGACCGCTTGGAAAAGCACTGCAGGGGTAAGTTGAAAGATGGATCCTTGGGGACTCCTTGGAGTGTCAAGGTTGCAAGAGGTGGAGGACCCTTAATGCACAGCAGGTTCTTTGGTGCAGGGCACAGAGCGGCCGGATGCAGAGCAAATCGGTGAGCCAGGAGATGTGTCCAAGGATGTCCTTAGGAGCAGGAGGTCAGTTGGTTCAAGGGCCGTTTGCAGGACAACAGGGGAATTCTGGCGGGATGTCCAGGGTGTTCCTGAAGTCCCTCGACTAGGGCTTCCTCCTGGTCCTTTAGCAGCACCAAGTGGTATGTTTTTCTTTATGTCTGATGTGAGCTGCCAATACCCAGGGTATTAGCCGCTGGGGGGCATAGTGCTACCAAACTTGGCACACTGGCAGGGCTTCTCCTCATGGTCATCGGTGTGTAGTTTGGTCTAGCTGCCACATCCGGTTCGGGAGTTAGCTGCTGATCAGTGAGGTGACCCTCACCGTCTTGTTGGTTTCTTGTAGTTTTAGATTGGTACCTCCACTCTCAAGGGAGTTCTCTAGAGATTTGTGAAGCCTGGAGGCCCTCTGGGGTTTTTGTAGAGTTGTCCAGTTGTCCAGTAGCTCCTCATTGGCGATTGTCGGGTCCTGGGTGCAGCAGGCAGGGTTTGGCACCTTTTCTTTGGTGCAGCAGGTCCACAGTTCTCATGCTTTAGATCTTCTTGGTGGTGGTCTTCTTTTGTCCGCCAAATCTGATTTCTTGGTCTAAGGATGCCCACTAATTACTCTATTTAGTGGGCGTTTTAGGGGGAACCTGGTAGTGACCAATGGGTCATCTACCTTAGGGTGCCTAAAGCCACTAAGTGACCACTTCCTGTGGGTAGAGGTCACTTCCCTATACCCAATTAGCTATTCAAGATGGAGGAAAATAAAATGGAGTGTCCACCTCGCAGGCAACACCTTAGGGGTGGTGCATGCCAGGTGGGGCCACTCCTCCTACCCTTTGTATATTTTCCCGTCACTGCTCCTGCCAAAAGTGGGGCTTTGCAACAGGGGCAGCCGTCTGCTGCTAGCAGCAGGCCAGGAGGTCGAGTTTCAAAGGGGGTAAGCCCTTTGATATTCGCCGCCAGGGCAGTGCACATTCCTGAGGGGGGGGGAAGGTTAGCACCTCCACCCAGTAAGGGCTTTGTGCTGCAACCCAGAGAGAAGTTTCTATCATCCCAAGGTTGTAGATTGGGTGTCCGGTTGGTGGCAAGCTGGATAGAACCAGCCAGTAACCATGCCAGAGTAGTTAGCTTTTGCAAGGGGCACCTCTAAGGTGACCCCTGGGTATGTCTAGTAATAAATCCAATACTGGCCCCAGTTTGGATTTATCAATATGAGTTGTTTGATACCAGACAACCCAGGGCTCAAAGTGGCCATCATGTAGCTGTAAAACTCGTGTTGACCAGTGTCCAGCACATGTATTAAAATGGCTGCTCTTTCTACTCACTTTTCCCAAAGTTTGGCAAGGATACAGTGGGGGCATAGTGCTCATGCATCTATGCCTTCACATACAGTATGGTGCACCCTGCCTTAGGGCTAAAATACCTGCCAGAGGGGTGACTTACCCCTATTGTTTGCAGTATGTAGTGGGCAGGTCACACAGGCAGTGTGCCATGTCGAGTTTCCATTTTAGGCTTGGATCAGGGCACTCAGCCTGCAACGGCAGTGCTTGGTGCACTTGAATGCATGGCCCTAGAGGGTGGCACAATCAGTGATGCTCCCCTCAGGGGCTTACCCTTGGTACCTCCTGCCCTGGGCACCTAAGTGCCATTTACTACAGACTTTTGGTGGCAGCTCAAGGTGTCTCCAATTGTGCCAATGCATCACAACAGTTTTAGGGAAAGAGCTGTTGCCCAGGGAACCTGGTTAGCATGGGCCCTGGGCACTACAATGTCTAGGCTACATCATACATCAGGCCAAAAGTGTGGGGGGGGGGGGTAACCATGTCAAAAAGAGGCCTTTTCTTACAACTGCCCCTTTGCACTAGACTTTTAAGGGACATAAAAATGGTGTCCTGGCACCCAGAGCTTAGTTTACCCCTGTCTTGGAAGAAGGACTGAAAAAAGACTGCCCTACTATACCCTGGGACCCACCAAAGAGAGACTGCACCTGCTGCACCTTAGGCTAACAAATAGAGGACTGTGCCTGTGGTGCCTTGCTGAGGAAGAGCTGTTCCTGAGCTCCAAACATGAGTGACTCCAGGAGTCAGTTGTCTGGCTCCCAGCTACTGCCACAGGGCCATAAAAACTGAAGACAGTCATGAAGAATTGGTAGCCAAGAACACTGTATCACCATTGACTTCCAAAGTATAGCATGGGAGATCAAAAGTTGCACCCATCTTTGGGCCTGTTGGACCTGGAAGAGTCTTCAGAATGAAGTGTGGTCGCCAAGCACAAAAATTATCATCAGTTAAAGCGAGCCACTGGTTTGGCTGTAAGCAGAGACCAGTGGCAACTGGTTTTGTTCTGGAACTTAACCTAGACTTCATGGGACCCTAACCCCTAAGGCCAAACTCGCCCCCTCTGCTTCTGGACCTAGGGGTGACCAAAGGAAAATCCTCCGCATTAGCTCAGCATCACTGGGCATCCTCAGTATCCTGCATCCCTGGCATCAGAATCACTCCATTGAATCCTAAGGCCGTTTGCCCATAGAACCTATAACTGAACTGGAGACTGCTTTGACTGCGACTGTTCAAATGAACTGCTTTGATCCCTTTGACTAGCTCCCTGCCGGAGATGGCATCCGTGAACGCCTACAGAGCTTTTATCAACATGCTTGTCATGGATAGCCTTAAACCGCATTTGCAGTAGATTACAATGATTTATTGTGCTTTAAAACGGTGATTTATTGTTAATTTAAATATTCATATCTATGGAACCCCACAGTATATATTGTTCATTCAAGTGTCCTTAGACACCAATGTAGTCTACTTTTATAATTTGATGTCAGATTTTTCTTTGTGGTATGCTCATTGTATTCACTGTTTTGGTACTGCAAAATGCTTTACACTTTTTCCTTTGATAAAGCCTGGCTGCTCTTTGTCACAGCTATCCAGGACTGGACTAAAGTCTTTCAAACAAACTTAAACTGAACATGATAAAGAACTGTGTCCTTGTTACACAGTGAGTTTGTACAACATCACCATATAATAATCCACATTCTCACAATTAGCATGTCACTCCTCCTTTGGGCTGGGACAGCCTAGGCCAACAGAAACAATAGAGGAGTGCCAGACCTGTGGAGCCAACAATGCAGGGCTCACCTTTCAAGTTTTAGTGGAAATGGATCAGGAAACCATGTCATCTATGGACGGAGCTGGGACTCTCATAGGAGCTTTTTCCACAGACAACTGGAAGTTGCCATATTATATTTTTCCAGATTGGTGTACAGGATGGAGTTGTACAGGGTGGAATGATGATGTTGTCAAAGGCTTGCTTTCTATATAGTGAACGAAAAAGATGTGCACTGTGCAGAGTCCAAGCAACCCCACTTTGGTAACCAGAGCTAAATAGCAGATCACCCAATGCTCTGTTTTCGTGGTAGGGTAGTGTAGGCGAGCAGTTAGGCTTATCGTGGAGATGTGCTAAGCATTTGTTGTTATCCCAGTATCAATAAATGTGGACATACACTCAAAAGAATAACTCGAGAAATTTATAAAAAATGGGTAAGTACTTTTGAAGTTATGATTTTTCAAAGTTTAGCAAAAATATTCTTTTGTGCGTAATTACACACCATAGGAATCAAAGGGAGCAAACTTTAAAAATGCATATAAAATCATGCAATGTTCTTAAAGGCGTCACCTTCTGTTTTTAGGTTGAGGTTGTCGAGATGTCCTGTGGGAAAGCCAGAGAAGTTTTTGGCACTTCCTTGGTCAAGCAGGAGCAGCGACTGAAAGTCTTGGAGCTGGGGCAGAACGGAAAAGGAGACCACTTGGAAACACACTGCACAGGTGGACTTAAAGCTAAGTCTGATTTGTCCCCTTTGAGTGTAGCGGTCACAAGGGTTTAGGGACTGCTAGAGCACAGATGGTTTTCCGATGCACGGGCCAGGGAAGCTGGGTGCAGTGCAGATAGGTCATACAAGGGTTGCGCACCAAGGAGCCTTTGTTGCCAGGTGCATGTCACTTTGAGGGTGGATTGCAGGTCAGCAGGGCCACTCCTGGGGGGTTGTTCTTGGGAGTCCAGAAGTTCCTCAACTGGTGTTTGCTTCTGGTCCTCAGAGAGTCTGCAGTGGACGTTTCTTCTGGGAGTCTGATGTTGGCGGTCAAGTACCACTGGCTGTGGCACATCTCAGCCAAGGGAGCTCACAGTGACACCAAACCTGGCACACTGGCAGAGTTTGTCCTCCGGGTCCAATGAGTAAAATTAGGTCTGACTGCTATGTCCAGTTCATTGACCAGGACCGGTCAGTGAACTGGACTCTACTGCTGCTTGCCTGCTGGGTGCAGGGCATGATGTCTTCACTCTGGAGGGGAGGTTCTTGGCAATTTTTAGAAGGTTGGGGGACCAATGGGGTTTCTTAGAGTCTGTTCTCTGCCCAGTCGACACCTCAGCGGCAATTGTCGAGTCCTGGGTGCAGCAGTCAGGATTTGGCACCTTTTTCTTCTTGCAGCAGGGCTTCTGTTCCCAAGCGCTGGGTCTTCTTTGTTGCTGGTCTTTTTGTGTCCATTGAATCTGGTCTGCAGGTCTAGGGATGCCCACTAAATACTGCATTTAGTGGGTGTTTAGGGGAGTACCTGGTAGTGGCAAATGAGCCACCTACCTTAGGTGGCTACACCCATTATGTGACCGCTTCCTATGTGGTAGATGCAGGCTGAGGGGGCCACTACTCCTACTCTGACTAAGTTTTCCCGCTGCTTTTCTCATACAAAGTTGGGAAAAAACCATGGGGCGGCCATCTGCTGCTAGCCCAGAGTCAGAGGTCAGATTTCAAAGGCAAGAAAGCCTTTGAAGCTGACCGCTGGGTGCCCGCCTGAAGGAGGAGGTGTAACACCTTCACTCAGGAAAGGCTTTGTGTTCTGGCTCCTGAGAGCAGACGCTCTTACCCCAGGAGTCCAGATGTGTCTGGTGGTGTCAGTTTGGTAGAAACCAGTCAGCATCCTTGCCAGGACTGGTAAGTTTTGCAGGGGGCACATGTTATACTAAATCCAACAATGGCATCCGTGTGGGTTTATTATTCTGAGTTGTTTGATACCAAACAACCAAGTATTCAGAGAGGCCATCATGTAGCCGAGGAACCCATAATGACTAGTCTCCAGCAAATTTATTTGCTATAGCTTCCATGTACGCTTACTATATCTTAAGGTTTTGTAAAGATACAGTAGGGGCCCATTAGCTCATGCAAACATATGCCCTCACATGCATTTTAGTGCACCCTGCTGTAGGGCTGTAAGGCATGCCAGAGGGGCGACTTACTTATAGTGCATGCAGTGTTAGTGGACGGGGCACTCTTGGTGAATGGCATGTAGAGTTTGCAACTTTTAAATACTGTAGGAAAGTACCATCTTGCCTGGCATGTTACCCCCATTTGTACATGTATGTCAGTTTATTTTTGCCTGTCTCACTGGGATCCTGTTAGCCAGGGCCCCAATGCTCATAGTTTGTGGCCTGAATGTGTGTCCCTGTGTAGTGACTAACTGTGTCACTGAGGCTATGCTAATTAGAACTCAGTGCTTTTGCTCTCTCTGCCTTTAAAATTATCATTATAGGCTAGGGACCATTTTCACCAATTCTAATTGGCACACTGGAACACCCTTATAATTTCCAGGTATATGGTACCTAGGTACCTAGGGTATTGGGGTTCCAGGAGATCCCTATGGGCTGCAGCATTTCTTTTGCCATCCATAGGAAGTTCAGACAAATCTTACACAGGACTGCCACTGCAGCCTGAGTGAAATAACGTCCACGTTATTTCACAGCCATTTTACACTGCACTTAAGTAACTTATAAGTCACCTATGTGTCTAACCTTCTCTTGGTGAAGGTTAGGTGCACAGTTACTAAGTGTGAGGGCACCCTGACACTAGCTGAGGTGCCCCCACATAGTTCAGGGCAATTTTCCCCGGACTTTGTGAGTGCGGGGACACTATTACACACATGCACTACATATAGGTCAATACCTATATGTAGCTTCACAATGGTAACTCCAAATATGGCCATGTAACATTCCTGAGATCATGGAATTGTCCCCCCATGCCAAATCTGGTATTGCAATGCCAATTCCATGCATTCCCGGGGCTCCATTATGGACCCTGGGTACTGCCAAACCAGCTCTCTGGGGCTTCCACTGCAGCTGCAGCTGCTGCCACCCCACAGACAGGGTTCTGCCCTCCTGGGGTCTGGGCAGCCCAGTCCAGGAAGGCAGAACAAAGGATTTCCTCTGAGAGAGGGTGTTACACCCTCTCCCTTCGGAAATAGGTGTTAAGGGCTTGCGAGGAGTAGCCTCTCCCAGCCTCTAGAAATGCTTTGAAGGGCACAGATGGTGCCCTCCTTGCATAAGCCAGTTTACACCAGTTCAGGGAACCCCCAGCTCCTGCTCTGGTGCGAAACTGGACAAAGGAAAGGGGAGAGACCATTTCCCTGTCCATCACCACCCCAGGGGTGGTGCCCAGAGCTCCTCCAGTGTGTCCCAGACCTCTTGCATCTTGAATCCAGAGGTGTGAGGGCACAATGGAGGTCTCTGAGTGGCCAGTGCCAGCAGGTGACGTCAGACACCCCTCCTGATAGGTGCTTACCTGACTAGGTGGCTAATCCTCCTCTGAGGGCTATTTAGGGTCTCTCCTGTGGGCTTTTCCACAGATAACGACTTGCAAGAATTCACCAGAGTTCTTCTGCATCTCCCTCTTCAACTTCTGCCAAGGATCGACAGATAAGACTGCTCCAGGACACCTGCAAAACTGCAACAAAGTAGCAAGAAGACTACCAGCGACATTGTAGTGCCTACTCCTGCTGGCTTTCTCGACTGTTTCCTGGTGGTGCATGCTCTGCGGGCTGTCTGCCTTCACCCTGCCCTGGAAGCCACGAAGAAATCTCCTGTGGGTCGACGGAATCTTCCCCTTGCTCCAGCAGGCACCAAACTTCAGCATCACCCTGGGGCGCTGGGCACTCTGAGAGAGGGGCACTCTGGGACCCCTCTCATCCTGACGAGCGTGGCCCCTGGAACACAGGTGGGGGACCCAAGTAACCCAGACTGTCCAGTGGTCCAACTGTACAAATTTCGAGGAGGTAAGTCCTCCAGACAGTAATCCTGTGTACTGAGTGAACTGCAGCTGCTAAGGCTTCTGTGCACTTTTGCAAGGAATCCTTCATGCACAGCCTAGCCCAGGTACCCAGCACTCCTTCCTGCATTGCTCAACTCGCTGAGTTGACCACCGGCTTCGTGGGACCCTCCTTTGTAGTGTTGAGATGACCGCCGTGCTCAGTTTTCTTGAACCCGTGTTCAAGTACTTCTGCGGGTGCTGCCTTCTTGTGTGTAGGCTCTCTGTGTTGCTGAGGGCCCCCTCTGTCTCCTCTTCCAAGTGGCGACCTCCTGGTCCTTCCTGGGACCGGTCAGCACCCTTTTTCTTCAACCGTGACCTTTGCAGCTAGCAAGGCTTGTTGGTGGTGTTTCTCCAAAGAAACAATGCTGCATCTGCCAGCACTCCGTGGGACATCTTCTGCACAAAAGAGAAGTTCCTGGCACCTTTCGTTGATGCAGAATCTTCAGCTTCTTCCACCCAGAGGCAGCCATTTTCCACCTTCATCCGGGGTTTAGTGGGCTCCTGCCCCCCTGGACACTGTGGTGACTCTTGGACTTGGTCCCCTTCCTTTGCAGGTACTCATGTCCAGGAATACATCTTCACTGCTTTGCAGTCTGTTGTGGTCTTTGCAGAATCTCCTATCACAAGTTTAGTGTGTTTCTGGGGAAGCAGTATCACTTTACTCCTACTTTTCAGGGTCTTGGGGTGGGGTATCTTGGACACCCTTAGTGTTTTCTTACACACCCAGCGACCCTCTACACACTACACTAGGCCAGGGGTCCCTAAGTGGTTCGCATTCCACTTTCTTAGTATATGGTTTGTGTTGCCCCTAGGCCTATTGCATCCTATTGTATTCTACAGTGTTTGCACTACTTTTCTAACTGTTTACTTACCTGATTTTGTTTTGCGTGTATATTTTGTGTATTTTACTTATCTCCTAAGGGAGTATCTCCTCTGAGATATTTTTGGCACATTGTCACTAAAATAAAGTACCTTTATTTTTTAGTAACACTGAGTGTTGTGATTCTTATAATATAGTGCTATATGATATAAGTGGTATAGTAGGAGCTTTGCATGTCTTCTAGTTCAGCCTAAGCTGCTCTGCTATAGTTACCTCTATCAGCCTAAGCTGCTAGAACACTACTAATCTACTAATAAGGGAAAACTGGACCTGACATAAGGTGTAAGTACCACCAGGTACCCACAATAAGCCAGGCCAGCCTCCTACAAATACACCTTGTCATGCACTTGCAACGGCAGTCTGCATGTGGCTGGTGTGGGGTCTCACAGTGGCACAATTGATGCTTCAGCTCTGAGGCGGCCCTCTTCAGTACCCATGCCCTAGGTACCAGAGCTATCATTTACTAGGGACTTACAAGGGTGCCAAAAGTGCCAATACATAGTACAGTTTTGGGGAAAGAGATCTGGCCCTGGTAATCTGTTTAGAAGGGGTCCACGGCACATACAGTTTGAAACCACATCATTTTCCAGGGAAAAAATGGCGGTCTACCATGTCAAAAGAGACTCTTTCTCCCTTTCTCACAGATGTGGCACCCTAGGATTAGCCATGAATGCCTGCTTTCTAGAACATTCCATCCCACATAAAAATACATTCACAGTGGAGATTTAGACACAAAGGCCCTCATTCTGACCCTGGCGGTCAAAGACCGCCAGGGCGGAGGACCGCGGGAGCACCGCCGACAGGCCGGCGGTGCTCCAATGGGGATTCCGACCGCAGCGGTAAAGCCGCGGTCGGACCGGCACCACTGGCGGGCTCCCGCCAGTGTACCGCCGCCCCATTGAATCCTCCACGGCGGCGCAGCTTGCTGCACCGCCGCGGGGATTCCGACCCCCCCTACCGCCATCCAGATCCCGGCGGTCCGACCGCCGGGATCCGGATGGCGGTAGGGGGGGTCGCGGGGCCCCTGGGGGCCCCTGCAGTGCCCATGCCACTGGCATGGGCATTGCAGGGGCCCCCGTAAGAGGGCCCCTACATGTATTTCACTGTCTGCTGCGCAGACAGTGAAATACGCGACGGGTGCAACTGCACCCGTCGCACAGCTTCCACTCCGCCGGCTCGATTCCGAGCCGGCTTCATCGTGGAAGCCTCTTTCCCGCTGGGCTGGCGGGCGGTCTGAAGGCGACCGCCCGCCAGCCCAGCGGGAAAGTCAGAATTACCGCCGCGGTCTTTCGACCGCGGAACGGTAACCTGACGGCGGGACTTTGGCGGGCGGCCTCCGCCGCCCGCCAAGGTCAGAATGAGGGCCAAAGTCTCTGGACCTGGGAGCGATAATGGTGAAAGACTGTCCATCTGGAAGAAGCCAGCTGATGTACTGCAAGGATGGACTTTGGGACTTTGACTCTAGGCAACCCCCAGAACTAGGATGGGTCTCTCCTGAGCCAGTGAGGGTGGCCTCCTTTTGCCCCCTAAGAAACATTTAGGGGAATGGACCTGCTGGAGGGCCTTGGACGGTTTCCATGGAACTTCTGTGGAAAGGCCATAGACTCTGCTGCTGATACACAATTGCCCTGCAAGATGGTAAGGAGGCCATGAGGCCTGTGGAGTGTTGTGTAGGGGCTGTGGAAGATAGCTCAAAGCAGGCAAGAGCCTCAGGAGTTCAAGCAGAGGCCATTTCTGGTGCAGGCAGCATTGCAATCCAGCTCCTCACAAAAACATGCCCGGTTAGAGTCCAGGGTGGCTGAAGAAAAAGCTCCTTGTGGCTAGGGCTGGCCACCAGGAGTAAAATGAACCCAAAACCTTGAGGCGGTAGCAGAGAAGGGGATGTGCCGGCTCTGCACTGCAAACATCAGCTGTGTTGCAGCAGGAGCAGGTAGAACTGAACGAGAGTGGGCTCCCCATGTGGCCCAACCATAAACATTCTGGTGCCCCATCAGAGAGGCAAAGGCAGCCGGGTTCAAGAGCAGCACTGCAACCAATTTAATACAAAACAAAGGGAAAAAGAAACAAAAAAGAAAAGTGTGGCACAAAGCCACTTCAAGAACAAAATTGATAGGAAAGCCAGCTCATAAAATATTAGCTGCTTTCAGCCAGTGAGCACCACACAGTTCCCTGCGGACTCCCACAAATGTCTTACTTGCTTCTTGTTGTGCCACATTAGGAGCAGTGGCATCACCAACTGATTTGCTTAGTATTGTTGGGGCTGCTAGGAGAGCAGCAGCACTCCAGAATGTACCCCCCTAAAACTCATCCGAGGACTCTCAGGTAACATGATATATGTCCTGAGAGCCTGTTCGGTTTTCAAGCTCTTTCTCAGCCAGTATGTTATTTACATATATTTGGGAGCATACACCCTTCCAGAGGTGAGCCCTAAGGCTATATTTGTAGCCTGATAAAAATATAAAAACATTTTGGTACACGTAATGCAATTTAATATTTTATTGGTAATGTTGGTACTAGACAAAACCAGATTTTACTGCTGGACTTCAATCGTAGGTCATAACATACATTGCAAATTGGTACAGTCCCCATTGACTTCAGTGGTATTGCAATGTTGAATTTTAACATGTTGCTCCTACTGATGTGCTGTCACCCTTACAAAGCCAGTAGGCCTGCCTTATTGCTAATCACACTCCCTTAGTATTTGGCATTGTGTGTGTAATAAAATGACTTTACATTTTCAAAAGAAACAATCACTGACTGGACAAGGAGTTATTGAGTGTTGTTGTTGCACAGCTATCATAGTTGGACTCTTGCTCTAGGCAAGACTGTTGGTTTAAGGATGACAGTACTTATGTTTGTAGACGACTATGCCAATCCTACAACAAGTCGCAACTGTCGTCCCAACCCTCCCGGCTCACAAGCAGCACCTCACCAAAAACCCAAACAGTAAACGGTGATTTGTGGCAGCCTTTACGCATGGACTCAAAAGTCTGACATCTCAGGGAGTGTTGTGGTTAAATGGAGATTACCCCTTTCTCACATGAACTCAATGTCTCAATCAAACATATGCAATGAAGAAGATACAGTAAGGTTTCAGTAGGTTTTATTTAGCAAAACTGCAAACTGCGATAAGTTGCATGGACTGCAATGATTAGGATAATGAACAGTGCAAGAAACAAAATGGTAAAGACAAGCGTCATTAATACAAAGACCCCCACCATCTTGCAATAGCATGTAATGACATGAAGTGTGTCCTAAAACCCTAGCATAGTGAGCGTAACCTCTAACCTAAAAGAGGGCTAGGTATGTTAAACCTAATCTGCCAATGCCATGTCCCTGAGAAGAGCCCCCCAACCCTCATTATCTTGGAATGAGGTCTATAGCTCAGACTCCATAGGGACACGAGGACTGGGTCAGTGTCAAGGCGACGTGCAGCATCGATAGCAGCAATGGCATCTGGTCGGAATCCTTCTCACTATCTGTTTGAATGAGGAGTATTTATACAGATCTACTTGGACCCCTAACCTACGTCTGTTCCCATACAATAGATAACAGGGCATGCTTGGGACGGTAATTTATATCAACAATTCCCTTGAAAGTGTGAAGGGGGAAAGTACCTAATGTGAACACCTACAGTTTGTTTATCTTTCTCGCTTGATATTGACGCCTTAGCGCAGTGGCACTGATAACGCAAACTAAAACATGGTCCTAACTAAAAACAAGGCAGCCATCTTAAAAGATTTAATTAAATAAATGCGCTACAACAGAGCAAGCTAAGTAGGGTAAAAGTCACTAGGTGACGGGGGCATGAGTCTGTAAGCCAAAAGGCTAAGCTAACTCCTGTATCCCATTAAAACAAACTAGGATTCACTACACCCTCCCCATTGCCGTAACAAGTATGACGTCATAACGTGATGCCACCGAAGTTGAATGAATCCAAAAGCTAAAAATGCTCTGGACTAAAAGCATAAAAACTAGCTAAAAATCACATTTAAGACGTGTTAAAATGAATAACTAAAAAACATACAAAGAGACAAAGGCCCTCATTATGACATGTGCAGTAAATCCCACTTACCGCCATGCTGACGGCCTCCAACTTACCGTGCCGGCGGCAGATATCCGTTCACCATATTATGACACACACACACCAATCCGTCAGTATTCAGCCACAGACACAAATCCGCCAGCTCAAAGGTCAGTGATAAACTGGCGGTATCAAAACCCACACAGTTACACCAACAGAACAACACCCACTACATTTTGACCCACGAATCACCACAGCAGACATTCAACAGTGGTAAACCATTGGCGGGACATACTGCCACGCTCAAAATGGACACCCACAGACAACAACATCACATTGGACAATTCAAACAATACACACCTGACACCCAAACACACATCACACCCCACCACTATAAAGCACACACCCACATTACCAACAACCATTTATGAATACAAGCCATTGCCAGCAGAGAGACACCAAGACCACTGACACAACTAGAGCCACACACTATTCACACCTATACACCACTATTGGACTCCACATCACACACCCCAACACATTACCCAACATACCATCACCAACACACATAACACAACACCATGGCGTCACAAAGACACCCCCGTTTCACAGAGAAGGAGCTAAGGGTCATGGTCGAGGAAATCGTCAGGGTGGAGTCACAGCTGTTTGGAGCACAGGTGCAGCAAATATCAATAGCCAGGAAGATGGAGCTATGGCGGAGAATCGTGGACAGGGTCAATGCCATGGGACAGCACCCAAGAACTAGAGATGACATCAGGAAGAGGTGGAACGACCTACGGGGGAAGGTACGTTCCTTCCACTGCAGCAAGACACCAGATCGCTGTATAGAGGACTGGCGGTGGACCCCCACCTCCTCCCCTACAACTCACAGCATGGGAGGAGCAAGTCTTGGCAGTACTGCATCCTGAGGGCCTACAGGAGTCAGAGGAGGACTGGACTCTGGTAAGTGATCTTTCATCAATTATAACCCCCCTACCTGCATGCCATCACATACCTCCACCCTCAACCCCAACACTCCACTACATCCCACACACCCCACAATCACAACCCACTCATCCCATTGCCAAGCCCTGCATGCTGTACCAATGCATGGACACCCCTCACAGCCCTGCATGGACACCCATCACTAAAGCATGCACACCATAGAGAATTAACTATCCCTCCATACACTAACATACACAAGTGAAAGCTGGCAGGACAAATCCAACCATAGAGGGGAAGCAACGGATATACAATATGTCAGACACAGAAACCATAACACATCATTTCCATCCCCACAGGTACCCTTGTCAATGTCACCGGAGAGGAGATGCCAGCACTATCCAGTCCCCCAACTGAAGAGGCCCACAGTGATGACAGCAACTCTGGTCTTCAGGATCTGGGTGACCTACCTGGCCCAACAGGGACCACTGGACAGCCAGTTACCCAGGCCCAATCACACACCACCACAGAGCCTCCCCCATCTGGAAACACCACAACAGCACCCACCAAGTGTTCCCAAACCTCTGTCCCCAGGACATGTCAATCAGCAGTGTGTCCATCTCTACAGGGACCCCAGGGCACACCTCGCACACAAGACAATCAGGGACCTGGGGTCAGTGGCAGTGGGCACACCGTTCAGGGGACAGAAGCACAGGCCAACAGGGAAACTGGGAGGACTTCTGTGCGCCAGGGGGAGGACAGGACCAGGGAACCGACTCTCCAGGAGGCACTTGCTGAGATCCTGGGAGTCTATCAACATTCCCAGGACACGACAGGCCAGATCTTGGACAATGTGCAGGAGAACAGGCGGCTGCCGGAGGGACAGTACCAGGGGATAAAAGAGGACTTGCTGGCCATTAACAACACCCTGATCTCCATAGCAGAGATGCAGGCAGACATGTCCAACATTATGAGGGAGGCAGTCTCACACCAACGGGCCCCTGCCACTAGCCAGACATCTGAACAGCCTTCCACCTCCGCTACCGCTAGTGGCCAGGAGGCCCCGCCACAAGACTCACAGGCCACCTGTACCCCTCCCGCTGCAGAAGGTGAACCACCCTGCAAACGTTCCCTGCGATCCGGACAGAAGCCAGAGACAATTGCCAAGACCCCTGCCAGAAAAAGAGACTCCTAGTTGTCACCCTTGTGTCCCACTCTGTCACCCTGTCCATCTTGAACTGCCATTGCTCCCCTTTCTATGTCCCCTTGGACAATGCACCTGTGCTACAAACAGACTAGAACAATACCCTGGACTTTCCTCCATCATCCACCCATCCCATTGCACTCGCCCCTCGATATATTAGCACTTTAATAAACACCCTTTTGAAAAAAAACATTTGGAGTATGTCATGTATATCAAATATGTATTTATTCAAACAGGTACAAACATTGCAAATCAACAGAGAATGAGCATAGATTAATGACCTATAGATTGCTCCAGTGATCACACCACTAGTACATGTCAGGTCACCAACATCTGCAAAATGAT
Source organism: Pleurodeles waltl (assembly GCF_031143425.1). Taxonomy (NCBI): domain Eukaryota; kingdom Metazoa; phylum Chordata; class Amphibia; order Caudata; family Salamandridae; genus Pleurodeles; species Pleurodeles waltl. The sequence continues at coordinate 138,150,638 of NC_090451.1, forward strand.
TTGCCAGAGGGAACAGTAAGTGGGCCTAAAAGTGGAAAATATCCGCATGCCATTACCACACAAATTACAACCAACACTGTCCTACCTGTGTGTCATTGGAAATATTGTCGATCACATATGTTCTATTGTCATCATCCTCATCCTCTGCCTCCTCATCCTCACTGTCCATGGGGTCTACTGCTGCCACATGGGCATCTCCAGCCTCCTCCTGCAGGAATGGGACATAGCTCTGAGGGCCAGGTTATGCAACATGCAGCATGCCACCACTATCTGGCAGACGTTCCTTGGTGAGTAGCACAGGGATCCACCTGTTAGATGGAGGCACAGGAACCTGGCCTTCAGGAGGCCAAAGGTTCTTTCAGTTATCCATCTGGTTCACCCATGTGCCTCATTATAACATTCTTCATCCCTTGTCCTGGCATTCCTCACAGGGGTCAGCAGCCATGATAGGTTTGCGTAACCAGAGTCACCTGCAAGTATTGAGGGACAACATTTAGCCACACACTATCCTATATGGCCCCCACCCCACACCATACCCATACACCAACATATACTGGGTGGGAGCCAGGGCTCACCTATTAGCCACACCCTCTTCCTCTGTAGCTGGGACATCACATTTGGGATGGTGCTATTCCTCAGGACAAAGGCATCATGCACAGACCCAGGATACTTAGCATTGACATGGGAGATATACTGGTCCACCAAGCACACCATCTGAACATTCATGGAGTGGAAACTCTTACGATTCCTGAACACCTGTTCATTCTGCCGGGATGGGGACGAATGCAATATGTGTACCATCAATTGCCCCAATTATGTTGGGGATATGTCCCATTGCATAAAACTCGGCTTTCACAGTGGCCAAATCCTCAAAATGGGGGAAAACAATGTAGCTGCCCAAGTGTTTTATCAGGGCAGACAACACTCTTGTCAGCACTATTGAGAACATTGGCTGTGACTTTCCTGCTGCCAAGCCCACTGTCACTTGGAAAGAACCAGTTGCCAGGAAATGGAGAACTGATAGCACTTGCACAAGAAGGGGGATCTCAGTGGGCTGATGGATAGCAGATATCAGGTCAGGCTCCAATTGGGCACACAGCTCTGTGATTGTGGCCCTGCCAAGTCTATAGGTGAGGATAATGTGCCTGTCCTCCAGTGTTGCCAAGTCCACCAGGGGCCTGTACACAGGGGTATGTCTACATCTCCTATTAATCCGTAGCTGTAGGAGTCTAAGGGACAAAAGAGTGAGGAGCTGGTCACAAACTGAACAATGGAGCTACAACAGCAGTGTGATTTGTCCAGTATGTGCTACGATCTCCTGTGATGCAACATTATTCCAGGTCCTGCCCCCCCTGAAATGCCATCCACCTGTCCTGTGTGGAGGGACAGGTGGAAGTGAGGTAATTCCTCTGACTTTGTGCACCATTGCGGGAGGCGGTCGGGAACCACTGTGTAACTCCTCATTGGTTAACATTGGTCCCTATGGGGTACAGTGGCCAATGGTGATCTACGCCAGAGGTGACGGTATGCACCGCCGTGGACGTGACAGCGATTTTCTATCTGAATCCTCACTTGCTACCTGACCTTCCATAGGAGAGGACCTACACTGCATGTGCTGCTGTGACCTGTGTCTGGAACTACCCTGGCCCGTGTGAATGGGAAAAGGGTCCCAGCCTTCACTTTGGAGAAGATGCAGAGACTCGAGGATGGGGTCCTACCCCAGTATGGACTGCTGTATGGGCCTCCAGACCAACAGTTGAGTACACTATGAGTATGATGCTTGTGGCATGAATGCATGGAGTTGTGTGTGTGAAGGCCTTGTTTAAGGGGGGGTGGAGGGCCTCTTGGCGGCGTACAGGTTGTGTGCTGGGCCATGTGTGTGCCAATGGTGATGGGAACGGGTCTGGTGGCCATACGTGTGACCGGCAGGACTGTTTGTCTAATGCTATTTTCCTGTGTGTATTGCCTCTGCAGGTCAACACCCATCAAAAGAAGGGTATATGGTGTGCCATCGCCAAGGAGATGCGGACTGTGGGGGTCTATGGCAGGCGGAGCACCCACTGTTGCAAACGGAGGGAGGACCTGAGAAACTGGGCACAGAAGACCGCGAAGGGCCAGCTGGGGATGGTCTTCCAACGAGGAAGGGGTGCCCATCGAACCCTGACCCTTCTGAGGGCCCGCATACTGGATGGGCGCTTGAGGGCATCACAGCAGCCACAAGAGGGTGAGTACAGTGCCCATTATTAGAACTTATGCATGGTAGGGTGGTATCCGGGTGGGGGATGTGTGTCAGTGGGTGCCCCTAGCCCAAGCCTGACATTGCAGCATAGGTCCCCTGGTGGCTAGAGTTCTGAAGGGATAATCATGCTACCTAGCTCGTAGGCATCCACCACTGGTCAGGGCTCGTGGGTCCCAGGTGTGCTGCATTTGACGGTGTGTACCCCTCCCCATGCCTTGGTGGCAAGCTATTTCTCTGGTAGTGCAATGCATAGAGCGTAGGTCTGTTCCCTGTGTGTGAGTGTGCTGTGTACTCCACTGACCCAGTTTAATCTTTGTCTCTTCCTCCCCTTTTTTGTTTTGTCATCCTGTCCTTATGTGCATTAGCATCATCTGGCGGAGGAGCAGAGGCCCCGGTGACGGAGGGAGCTGCCACCCACAGGACACAGGAGGCAGAGTCCACCGACAGTGAGGCACCAGTGGGACAGAGGACAAGGGGAGCACAACGGTGGAGACTGGAGGGGACAGTTCAGACACAGATACCTCCTCCGATGGAAACTTCTGTGACCACTCCAGCTACAGCCGCCACCCCCGTACCAGCACTGCCGTCCCAGCAGCCCCACAGCAAGTTGCCCGTGCCCGCTCACCCAGGCGGGTGGGCATCTCCTTTGCCCCAGGCACCTCAGGCCCTGCCCCAGTGAGCCCTGCTGCCCTGAGTGAGGAGGCGATTGACCGCCTGTGATCCATCTCTGTAGGGCAAACAACCATTGTGAATGCCATCCAGGGGCTGGCAGCCCAGATGAACAATCTAATGCATTCCTGGAGGGCATTCACACTGGATTGGTGGCCCAACAGAGATCGATTCAGGCTCTTGCCTCCTCTCTGATGGGAGCCATAGTCCCTGTTTCTACCGTCCGCCCTCCAACTTCCACTGCCCAGTCCCATTCCCCTCAACCCCAACCTATCCCATGCACACATACAGACGAGCATGCACACAAGACAACACCCAAGAGTGTCACAGGCAAACACAAGCACTACACTTCATCCCACAGGCACTCACACATACACCATCGAGTTGCAGACACAACAACATCCACTATTTCCACTGTCTGCCTCTCCTCCCCCTCCAATACCTCCCACCCAGCCACGTCCACACTCACACCTGCATGCACTACATCAGCATCCACTACCAGCATCATCACCACACCAGGCAGAACACACACGTCACTGACAGACACCTCCACAACATCCATGCACACGTTCCCTGTGTCCTCTCCCACTGTGTCTGTCCCCCCTAGAGTACACAAATGCAAGCACTCAGACACCCATTAGCCATCCACCTCACAACAGCATACAGCCCATGCACCTGCACCCAAATCCAGCAGACACCTCCAACAATCACTCCCTCGTCCTCCACTCCCATTCCTTCTCCCTCTTCCCGCCCCAATGTCCCTAAAAAACTGTTCCTATCCACAACGGACCTCTTCCCTCCCCCATCCTGCACGTATGGCCACGGTATCACGAACCCAGCCAAGCACCTCAGCCACACAGTGCACTGGCAATGTCCTAACCGCACCCACTTGTGGTGGAAAGGGATCCAGGCCAAATGTACTGAAGGGGAAGGAGCCAGCACCAGCCAGCCTAAAGGGGAAGGAGCCTGCCCCAGCAGGCAAGAAGGGCAAGGAGCCTGCACCAGCAGGCAGGAAGACCAAGGATCCTGCACCAGCAGGCAAGAAGGCCAAGGAGCCTGCAATAGCAGGCAGGAAGACCAAGGCGCCTGCGCCACCAGGCAAGAAGGCCAAGGAGCCGGCACCAGCAGGCAGTAAGGGCCGGGAGCCTGGACCAGCAGCTGTGAGGGAGCCCCCACCACCAAGCATGGTTGTGCATCTGTCCGAGGGTGCAGGGGATGTGCAGGAGCTTCCCCCCACCAGCAGCACCACCAAAGTGCATCCGTCCGAGGGTGCAGGGGATGTGCAGGAGCTTCTCTCCACCAGCAGCACCACCATAGTGCATCCTTTCCAGGGTGCAGGGGATGTGCAGGAGGATCCCCCCACCAGCAGCACCACCACTATGCAGCCGTCACCGCCAGTGGGCGCTATGTAATCCAGCCTCCATGGGCTGCTGTGCGGCCTGCCCCCTCCAGCACCAGTGGGCAAGTCACCCACTCGAAAGACTGTGGCCTTGCACTCCCCAGGACCAACCACAGGGCATCTTGCCCCCTCCAGAACCAGTGGGCAAGACACCCACCTGAGAGACTGTAGACCATCACTCCCCAAGATCAAGCACAGGGCATGTTGCCCCCTTCAGAACAAGTGGGCAAGACACCCACCTGAGAGACTGTGGCCTTGAACCAGTGGTCTTGTTTCATCTCCTGGCTGATGTGCCCCCCGTCCCCCTGAAGTGCCTGGCTATTTACCAACTGATGCCCCTGCAGTGTTCTCTCCATGTTGAGGCAGGTGACAGGTGGGGCCTTGGACTTTGGCCTGTGGCCATGTGGCCCACGGAAAAATTGAGGACTGGGCTGTGTCCCTTTTTCTGTAAATTTGTATATATCTGCTATATTGCCTAACTTATTATTTCTACTGTGTAGATCTTATTACAAACACTTTTGCAAAATCGTTTTGTCCTTGCATTATTCAGCCGATTTACGGGGATAAATTGTTGTTCTTGTGCATGTGGTTGTATGTGTGTGGGGGGGGTATGTGTTGCATGTGTGTGTCACTGTCATCCCCCCTCCCTAGTGTGCTAGGTGGTTGTACTCACTGTCATTGTCTTCGCCGGCGTTGGCATTCGTGGTGGAGCAGAATGTAGAATATCATTGGGAATACATGCAGTTCTGGTTCAATGGCAGCATGGTTCTTCCCTGTGTTTCCAAAGGCAAGTCCTTTCACTTCTGAGTTCTGTTTCTGCCAGGCTTTTGATGTTGTTGGTACCGCCCCGGAAAAGGTGGTGGTTTGCAAGGTCTCAATATGATGGGCGGAACAATGACTTCCGCCTGGCTGTAGGCGGCTACCGCCGTGGTGGCTGTTGTATCCACCCTGGCGGTCAGTGTAGTACATTGGATGTCTTTCATAGGTCTTTCCGCCATGGCCCTAATTTGGTGGTAGCTACCGCCAGCCTGTTGGCGGTATTACTGCCACTTTATCACCAACCGCCAGGGTCGTAATGAGGGTCATAATGTCGACAATGACAAGCACAGCAGGCCAAAGTAAGGGCAATAAATGTATACTTTGGATTTGGTGTAATAAGCCAATCATCAAATTGTTTAACAATAGTCATGATCTTGAAGAGCATTTTCAAATGGAAAGGACCTCAGAAAAGAGGCCCCATCGTCAGATGTTAGATTGATCACAGGATGGGCAGACAGATCCATGGACCAGTAGTGAGTAGTAGTCTCTTGTGCAGGTCCACTGGCAGTAGTGGCATCCTCCATAGTGCAAAGAGCCAATTCGTTCATCAAGGATGGCTCATAAGTGGCCTTGCAAATCAGCCTTAGTCTCAAGGAGCATGACCGTGAAAGAACCGTCATCGGGGACATCAGCAGTTCTTGGTCCACAGGAGGCACTGGTTTAACAGCAAGACACACTGTAGGCAATTGTTCGAAGAGGCACCAGAAGCAGCAAAAGACTGGTTGCATGCACCATAGGAGTGGTCGGAATGACAATGACCAATCACGCTCCAATTCCTCAAGCAAGGAAGCATCGAAGACCTGAACCATGCATTCACGGCACAGTTGAGCTGGTGACAGCAGCTCCATTGCTTTGCTGGAAAGCCACAACCACTGCGGATCAGAAGAAATAGCAGCAGTATTCGGCCAATCAATGTCAAAATTAGAGGAAAGCCGCCAAACACACTTGAAAAGAGTAAATGGATGGCCGATTAGATGACTCAGAAAACAGTCTGGAAAAAGGACAGAATTCCTGACCCAAACGCCTCAAAGAAGTGGACAATCCCAGTAGTGCTCGAGGTGTTGAAAATTCTGGAAACCAGCTCTCCAAAGTGCTATGGGAAAGTGGTATTTAATAGGGATTGTATCTCAGGCTGATGATCTCGCTATCTGGAAAGCATACAACTCTTTAGCTGATGTAAACGTGACTTGTTATTGAAACAGTAGCGCCTTTAGTCTGCTCAGCTTGTCATAATTTACATTATTAGTATCAATGAGAGATCACATGTCTGATACTTTTATCTCTCATGTGGGGGGGGGAATAAAACTTGTCTACAACAAGTAATGACCTTAGAGACTGAAATTGCGTAGGATCGCATTTGCTTCCACTGAGAAAGACCTCTGTTTTGCCTTTCAGACATTTATAATCGAAGGGCAACTCCCACTCTTCTTGAATATAGCTATCACCTAGTTGCTCGTACCTGCCCACGGCAAGATGTTTCAGGCACTTCTAAAAACGAAAAGTGGAAATGGGCAGATTAATAATGGCATGTAAGAGCCATACTGTTGGAGGACTCTCTGCAACTGTGAAAGGCAACTTTTGTAACTTCTCTATAGGAAGCATGATGAAACTCGCTTCCCTTTTAGCCATTGTCTGCTGTTCCCTGGATAAATTAAAGGCAGTGAACAATTCGCTACCGTTAATATACTTCCATGGAATTCGGCCATTTTTCAATGTCTGTAACATTCAACCTAACTGCATGATAGAATGCAGCTGACTTTGTCCATGGTATAAAAGGGACATGTCTGTCTGAATGATATCAATCGCAGATGACACTATGTTTGTTAGGGAATAAATCCTGTTGGACAGAGTGTTCATGCCATTATCGACAACAGCTAAAGCCTTTTCTAATTTTCCCTTATCTGTTTGCCTTAAATGCCCAGCAGCTTCTGTTTAACCCCTTCTGTGCCGCGGACGTAGTGGTTACGTCCTGCGGCACAGTGCTGCTGTGCCGAGGACGTAACCACTACGTCCTCGGCACACAGCCCAGAGGGAGCGCTCTCGCTCCCTCTGTGTGCTTCCCCTCCCACCCCCGACCCCCCCTGTGAAGTCAGCGCGCGAGCGCGCGCTGATTAGTCACAGGGTCTCCCCCATCGCGCTGGAAGCAGAGCTTCCAGCGCGATTGAAAGAGAAATGCTTTTGCATTTCTCTTTCAATCCCATGGGGGAGGCCCCGAGAGGCTTCAAAGGGAAGGAAATGTATTTCCTTCCCTTTGAAGTCTCTCACAGGGTTTCAAAAGCCGGATTGCTTGCAATCCGGCTTTTGAAACCCCACTAGACACCAGGGATTTTTTTTTTTTTTAATGAAACTGTCAAAATGGAGCAACCCCTTGGGCAAGGGTCGCTCCCAGGGGGAGCATTTTTTTAGAAAGGCCTTTTCTGCCCCCCCTGGGGGCAGATTGGCCTATTATTAGGAAACCTCTAGGCACCAGGGAGCTTTTTTTTTGTTTCTTTTTTTTTGTGATGTTTTCTTTTTTTTTAGGTGGGGAGCGACCCCTTAGGCAAGGGTCGCTCCCCTAGGGGGCAATATATATTTAGGCCATTTCTGCCCCCCTTGGGGGCAGATTGGCCTATTTTGATGAGGCCAATCTGCCCCCAAGGGGGGCAGAAACCATTAGACACCAGGGAGTTTTTTGTTCTCTCGCAAATTTTACGCAACGGGAGCGACCCCTTGGGCAAGGGTCGCTCCCAGGAGGGGCATTTTTTTGGGAAGGCCTTTTCTGCACCCCCCTGGGGGCAGATCGGCCTATTATTAGGCTGATCTGCCCCCAGGGGGGGCAGAAACCTCTAGGCACCAGGGATCGTTTCTTTTTTTTTTCTTTTTGTTATGTTTTCTTTTTTTTTTAGGTGGGGAGCGACCCCTTAGGCAAGGGTCGCTCCCCTAGGGGGCAAATTATATTTAGGCCATTTCTGCCCCCCTTGGGGGCAGATTGGCCTATTTTGATGAGGCCAATCTGCCCCCAAGGGGGGCAGAAACCATTAGACGCCAGGGAGTTGTTTTTTTTTGCGTGAATTTCACGCAAGGGGAGCGACCCCTTAGGCAAGGGTCGCTCCCTGGAGGGGGAGGGATTATTTTAGGCCATTTCTGCCCCCCTGGGGGGTAGATCAGCCTATTTTGATTCGGCTGATCTGCCCCCAAGGGGGGCAGAAACCACTAGGCACCAGGGATTTTTTTGTTTTTTTGTTTTACAGATGGGGAGCGACCCCTTGGACAAGGGTCGCTCCCCTGGAGGGGCAAAATGTATTTAGGCCATTTCTGCCCGCTTTGGGGGCAGATCGGCCGATTTTAGGTCAATCTGCCCCCAAGGGGGGCAGAAACCACTAGGCACCAGTGATCTTTTTTTTGGGCCGTCACGCAAGGGGAGCGACCTTGTAGGCAAGGGTCGCTCCCGGGGGAGGGAGGGTTGGGGGGGCAAATTTATTTTAGGCCATTTCTGCCCCCCCTGGGGGCAGATCAGCCTAATAATAGGCCGATCTGCCCCCGGGGGGGGGCAGAAACCTCTAGGCACCAGGGCAATTTTTTTTGTGGTTTTTTTTTTGTATGTTTGTTTTTTTAGAGATGGGGAGCGACCCATCAGGCAAGGGTCGCTCCCCTGGGGGGCAAACTGTATTTAGACCATTTCTGCCCCCCTTGGGGGCAGATTGGTCGATTTTAGGTCAATCTGCCCCAGAAACCACTAGGCACTGGGATTTGTTTTTTTGGCGGCAATGTCACGCAGGGGGAGCGACCCCATAGGCGAGGGTCGCTCCTGGTGGGGGGATGGGGGTTGGGGATGCAAATTTATTTTAGGCCATTTCTGCCCCCCCTGGGGGCAGATCGGCCTATTATTAGGCCGATCTGCCACCAGGGGGGGCAGAAACCTCTAGGCGCCAGGGCAAATTTTTTTTGTGTGTTTTTTTTTTTGTATGTTTGTTTTTTTAGAGTTGGGGAGCGACCCATCAGGCAAGGGTCGCTCCCCTGGGGGGCAAACTGTATTTAGACCATTTCTGCCCCCCTTGGGGGCAGATTGGTCGATTTTAGGTCAATCTGCCCCAAGGGGGCAGAAACCACTAGGCACTGGGGATTTGTTTTTTGGCGCTAATGTCACGCAGGGAGAGCGACCCCGTAGGCAAGGGTCGCTCCTGGGCAGGGGGGGTTTGGGAGGGTGGGGGGGTCAAATTTATTTTAGGTCATTCATGTCCCCCCCCCCCCCCCCCCCCCGGGGCCGGCTGAGCTAGAGGCCAAAATCCACAGGTAGGTACTTTGCAAAAGACACCTCTGTTTTCTGTGAAAAAATATGTTGTGTCAACGTTGTGTTTTGGGCCATTTCCTTTCGTGGGCGCTAGGCCTACCCACACAAGTGAGGTACCATTTTTATGGAGAGACTTAGGGGAACGCTAGGTGGAAGGAAATTTGTGGCTCCTCCCAGATTCCAGAACTTTCTGTCACCGAAATGAGAGGAAAAAGTGTTTTTTGGCCAAATTTTGATGTTTGCAAAGGATTCTGGGTAACAGAACCTGGTCAGAGCCCCGCAAATCACCCCATCTTGGATTCCCCTAGGTCTCTAGTTTTCAAAAATGTGCTGGTTTGCTAGGTTTCCCCAGGTGCCGGCTGAGCTAGAGGCCAAAATCCACAGGTAGGCACTGTTTTCTATGAAAAAATGTGATGTGTCCACGTTGTGTTTTGGGCCATTTCCTGTCGCGAGCGCTAGGCCTACCCACACAAGTGAGGTATCATTTTTATCGGGAGACGTGGGGGAACGCTGGGTGGAAGGAAATTTGTGGCTCCTCTCAGATTCCAGAACTTTCTGCCACAGAAATGTGAGGAACATGTGTTTTTTTAGCCAAAGTTTGAGGTTTGCAAAGGATTCTGGGTAACAGAACCTGGTCCGAGCCACACAAGTCACCCCATCTTGGATTCCCCTAGGTCTCTAGTTTTCAGAAATGCACAGGTTTGGTAGGTTTCCCTAGGTGGCGGCTGAGCTACAGGCCAAAATCTACAGGTAGGCACTTTGCAAAAAATACCTCTGTTTTCCTTCAAAAATTTGCCTGTGTCCACGTTGCGCTTTGGGGCGTTTCCTGTCGCGGGCGCTAGGCCTACCCACACAAGTGAGGTATCATTTTTATCGGGAGACGTGGGGGAACGCTGGGTGGAAGGAAATTTGTGGCTCCTCTCAGATTCCAGAACTTTCTGCCACAGAAATGTGACGAACATGTGTTTTTTTAGCCAAATTTTGAGGTTTGCAAAGGATTCTGGGTAACAGAACCTGGTCCGAGCCACACAAGTCACCCCATCTTGGATTCCCCTAGGTCTCTAGTTTTCAGAAATGCACAGGTTTGGTAGGTTTCCCTAGGTGGCAGCTGAGCTACAGGCCAAAATCTACAGGTAGGCACTTTGCAAAAAACACCTCTGTTTTCCTTCAAAAATTTGGCTGTGTCCACGTTGCGCTTTGGGGCGTTTCCTGTCCCGGGCGCTAGGCCTACCCACACAAGTGAGGTATCATTTTTATCGGGAGACGTGGGGGAACGCTGGGTGGAAGGAAATTTGTGGCTCCTCTCAGATTCCAGAACTTTCTGCCACAGAAATGTGAGGAACATGTGTTTTTTTAGCCAAATTTTGAGGTTTGCAAAGGATTCTGGGTAACAGAACCTGGTCCCAGCCACACAAGTCACCCCATCCTGGATTCCCCTAGGTCTCTAGTTTTCAGAAATGCACAGGTTTGGTAGGTTTCCCTAGGTGGCGGCTGAGCTACAGGCCAAAATCTACAGGTAGGTACTTTGCAAAAAACACCTCTGTTTTCCTTCAAAAATTTGGCTGTGTCCACGTTGCGCTTTGGGGCGGTTCCTGTCGCGGGCGCTAGGCCTACCCACACAAGTGAGGTATCATTTTTATCGGGAGACGTGGGGGAACGCTGGGTGGAAGGACATTTGTGGCTCCTCTCAGATTCCAGAACTTTCTGCCACAGAAATGTGAGGAACATGTGTTTTTTTAGCCACATTTTGAGGTTTGCAAAGGATTCTGGGTAACAGAACCTGGTCCCAGCCACACAGGTCACCCCATCTTGGATTCCCCTACGTCTCTAGTTTTCAGAAATGCACAGGTTTGGTAGGTTTCCCTAGGTGGCGGCTGAGCTAGAGGCCAATATCTACAGGTAGGCACTTTGCTACAAAACAGGTCTGTTTTCTGTGATGTGTCCACGTTGTGTTTTGGGGCATATCCTGTCGCGGGCGCTAGGCCTACCCACACAAGTGAGGTATCATTTTTATCAGGAGACTTGGGGGAACATAGAATAGCAAAACAAGTGTTATTGCCCCTTGTCTTTCTCTAAATTTTTCCCTTCCAAATGTAAGACAGTGTGTAAAAAAGACGTCTATTTGAGAAATGCCCTGTAATTCACATGCTAGTATGGGCACCCCGGAATTCAGAGATGTGCAAATAACCACTGCTTCTCAACACCTTATCTTGTGCCCATTTTGGAAATACAAAGGTTTTCTTGATAGCTATTTTTTACTCTTTATATTTCAGCAAATGAATTGCTGTATACCCGACATAGAATGAAAACCCACTGCAGGTGCAGGTCATTTATTGGCTCTGGGTACCTAGAGTTCTTGATGAATCTACAAGCCCTATATATCCCCGCAACCAGAAGAGTCCAGCAGACGTAACGGTATATTGCTTTCGAAAATCTGACATTGCAGGAAAAAGTTACAGAGTAAAACTTAGAGAAAAAGTGATGTTTTTTTCACCTGAATTTCAATGTTTTTCTTTTTCAGTTGTTATTTTCTGTAGGAAACCCTTGTAGGATCTACACAAATTACTCCTTGCTGAATTCAGAATTTTGTCTACTTTTCAGAAATGTTGCAGTTTCTGGGATCCAGCATTGGTTTCATGCCCATTTCTGTCACTGACTGGAAGGAGGCTGAAAGCACAAAAAATCGTAAAAATGGGGTATGTCCCAGTAAAATGCCAAAATTGTGTTGAAAAATTGGGTTTTCTGATTCAAGTCTGCCTGTTCCTGAAAGCTGGGAAGCTGGTGATTTTATCACCGCAAACCCTTTGTTGATGCCCTTTTCAGGGAAAAAACCACAAGCCTTCTTCTGCAGCCCATTTTTCCAATTTTTTTTAAAAAAACGAAATTTTCACTGTTTTTTGGCTAATTTCTTGGCCTCCTTCTGGGGAACCCACAAAGTCTGGGTACCTCTAGAATCCCTAGGATGTTGGAAAAAAAGGACGCAAATTTGGCGTGGGTAGCTTACGTGAACAAAAAGTTATGAGGGCCTAAGCGCGAACTGCTCCAAATAGCCAAAAAAAAGGCTCGGCACAGGAGGGGGAAAAGGCCTGGCAGCGAAGGGGTTAAGAAAGCTTCCATATCTCATTATACATAGCATAGATGAATATTTTAGAGCGCAGATTTCTAGGACCTAACAAAAAGTCCTGCAAGTCTACATCTTCAGGAAGAGTATTAAGATGTTCTTTAACTGCGGCTAACATGTTAAACTGTACCCATTGTTGGCACAGTTTACCCACACTGTATGTTGTAACTATACCCGTGTGTTGACCCGAGACGAAGCAAGGGTCTGGCCGGCTAATCTTGAAACCCCCCTGAGGAATTCAAAAAACATGGCTGACATCCACTGGTGTCTATTCGCTAAATCATCCACCCGCCGGGGCTGGAAAGTGAAGAGTTATAGGTACCAGCCTGAACCTTTGCAACTAATTCTTCCTCAGTGACATTCAGGAAGAATTGCCAATCATTATATCTTGCAGGTGTAGGGATGCTGGGTATGTTCATTTCTTTTATTTTTGCTAACCCTAGACTGGATGTTTGTTGAATGGTATCTTTTAAAAAGGTAGTTTGCACAGGAATCAGACATGCTCTAAATAAAGCTTACCTCCTCTGTATTTGCCAATCTTGTGTTTCCCATACACTCTTTAAATCAACAGTGTTCCTCCAGTATTTGTAACCTTCAACTGCAAGACGGGAAACAAAGGAATCTGAATAAATCAGTTTTGTATCAGTTAGCAAATTTTTCCTAATTTTTGAAGGAGGTAATTTGAAATAATATGACTCTGAACGTTTTGTGTCATGCTCAGAAAAATAAGTGAACTTATCTGAATAGCTTTTCGGGCTCTCCACTGGTGGTGTCGAACAGTGTTCCCACTGTGTGTAGTTAAGTACTGGTCTGTGTTTAGTGGTACGGTGCAGGTAGTAATGTCCCCAGTTATTATAACAGAACATTTCCCCAAAATTCACTGTATGTCTATCTACATCACCACTTTCAAATACTGAATAGTCCTTCATTTCAGTTAACATAGAATCAACTGTCTGGACACCCCAATCATCAGATACAACACCAGGTGTAATTACATCAGTCATAGAATTTTTGAATACATTTGGAATTTGAAAGACCTCAGTAGGCCCGTAGATATCAAATGGAACGTTGTCCCACACAATCCCATCTGGAATTGGTACAGCTGAAATGTTCCCAAGGGTTAAGTCTCTTCGGACCTTCTGTGAGGAATGATATGGAGTTAAGACTTTTTTTTTTTTTACCTGTTGTCTTTGTTTTAATAGTTCCTTCTGTTTATTGAGTGTTCTGTTGTGCCTGCATAACATTGTAAATTGATCTTTGTCAGGGTTTTATTACTATTTTCCTGCTAGTGTGTGCATGGTTTTAAGCAACTGTAAACTCTACAAATATATGGATAATAGTCACTAATAATTCCACTTAGTGGAGTAAAAGGAGAATTACAATTGAGTCCCTTATTTTCTGGAAAGATTGCATGTGCATTAAATGATGACTAGGACTCTTAATCCATAGTTATGTCTATTCCATGTGTTTACATGCCCAACATTGACCCCCTGGCTTATATATAACTGTTAAGACCACTAAGATTGTAAAAAACTATTTTAGTTGCCATTGGATTTAGCTGTTTTTTTTTTTTAATTTTAAATTTATCAGTAACTTCATACCAGATAACAAACGACCAATACGCCCATAGAACAGAGATATCATAATTGACATAGTAAATAGTCCCTCATCAGTATACCGGAGAATTAACCAAGCTCAATAATGTCAATTATAATCGCCATTTATGTTCAGCTCCATGTCCAATAAATAGCACATCTGATTGAAACCACAGCCTCTTAGTCGTTTACTGGAAATCGGTGGCAGGCGTTCGTAGGGCGTAAAACAGCCATAAACAATTGAGAAAGAAGGGAGAGAAACCAACAGGGAGAGCAGGGAGGAGGTAGGACAGCCAACAATCCACACATCATCAACCATGGCGCGTGATGAAGCGACCACATCCGTGATACCATGTGCGCGGTCAACCAGTATTCACCTAGTCAGCCTCGCTACAGAGACTCTAAAAAGGAGCGCAGGGGGGCCCATATGTCCCGTGCCCAGGAGCCCCCAGGAACCAACTCCCAGAAGATCATCAGTTGTTCATGACAAAATGAAGCATCGTGTAGCCAATCAGACCCACTGGGTGCCTGGCCACGACCCCAGCACATCGCGACCCTATGCTTCGCCAGCAGCAGGCCCACCAATCTCCTATGAGCCGACAGCACCTCGTCTACATATCCAGGTAGCGCAATTTTAGGGGAAAAAGGCAGTTCCAAGCCAGTGATCTCCTAAGTCATATGCATTACCTCCTTCCAATATGCATGAACTCCCCCACAATACCACGCAAGGTGCATAAAATCAGCATCTGGAGCATGGCATCGCTCACAGCTCGCATCTGTGCGCAGGCCCATAGTGTATAAACCTCTAGGGTTATAATATAGGTGATGTAGAAACTTAAAATGTATTAGCCGTAGCCTATAATTAGGCGACAACGCTCTCATGAGTGCACAGCATATCTGCCACACCTCCTCCGAGATAGTCTCACCCACATTCACCTCCCAGCGAGCCGTGGCAGCCATCACAATGCCACCCTGCTGTTCTTGCATACAGTTATACAATTTTGTAATGAGCTTACGCAGCGACTGTGCATGGCACATCGCCTACAGAGCTCGGCACGTCGTCGGGGTCTCAGGGAGGCCGGGGAAGCACGCACGCAGCATTGGACAAACATGCAATACATATAGCCTATTTAGTGCTGTATCAGGGCTCTCCTCTAGCACAGCCTCCGGAGACACTAGCTGCCCATCCTCGAACTAGTCACCCAGCTCAGTTAGAACCGAGTCCCGAAGGAAGTCACGCTGAGGAAATTCGATTTTTAATACGATCGTATCGACCCGCCATTTTGTGGCCCGCCGCCATTTTATGTTGCCTTCACTCAGGCAGCACAGCAAACGAAGTCCATTCTGCCTTTTCTGCTTATTCTGCAACATGGTGTTCAAAACAGCCTTCTGCCTCTATCTTTACAAGGCTGGTATTAAGGTCTGACCGAGTACACTAATCCCTGTCTGGTTTTCTAATCCTTGTTTCAACTATCTGTAGGCTCACACTATTCTCCGCCGATCTTATCTTATCGTCTGGCCTTCGCTGTCCTTTGCTAGTATTCTCTCATTTCACAACTGTCCTCCAAACGCACACAAACTTATCGCACCACATGCAACTTCGTTGTGGATCGGTTAATGAATTAATTCAAGGGAGGGGTGACAAACACAGCTGGAGGGGAGGCAACCTTAAGTCACTTGATACTTTGTTCTGTCTTGTTTTCCGACATTTCTATTGGCTCTGTTCTATCTTTACGTTATTCTTACTGGCTCCTTTCTATGTGTTCTGGGAGTGTATGTAGTTAATAAATGGTTTTTATACGGTATATAAGATTGTGCGCCACAAAGTAAAGTGGCAGTCTCCTGAGAACATACCTTGTGTACTTCTTGGACAACTGTACTAGCTGCAGCTAATAAATCTGATCTTTTACGCCTGACAGAGTGTCCCGTGTCTCTGTTAGTTGAGGCAGGTGAATCCAAGGAGATTTCAGGCGTACCCTGCGCCGCCAGGCCCATAAGGTTCTGGTTCTTCAACTGGCGCCCAACGTGGGGCGGCTTCAGCGGTACCGGTTCTGCCTGAAGGTCGTGAGGAACCCCGCAAGAAAATTCTGGAGGAATCGCGAGCCACGTCAAGCGACCCCTGTATGTCGAAGTGGTCCGAAGGTCTTTTTCAGCGCGGTTACTCCTTCCTGACGGCTACTGACGACTGCTGCCCTGACTGCCGCCCTGCCTTGGCCCTTTCTTTGATGATGTATGGTAAAGCGAGACGATAGACGGGCCTCTGTTGGTGTAAGAAGACATCCTTAGTTAAGTATTTGGTGGGTCGCGCCCACAAATTTTGGTCTTTGTTTTGTCCTTAGGTCCTTAGATTTGGCCATTGCAGTGGCCAAAGCCGAGGGGTAAGTGCATTTGTGCTGTGTAAACTGAAAGTTTTACCCCCTTGATGTTTGTGAACAGCCAGTAAAAATCGTGAGATGTCTGGTCTGACTAAGTTTGGAAAACTTTGTTGCTTTGGTTGTAATAGGGACTCCCAGCTTGAGGACTCCTGTCCGATTCCTTCGGTTGGAACTCCCACATATGAGCTCTATTCTAAACATGGTGTTGGTCCTATTGCCTTTAATAAGACATGGACCCGATATACAAAGAAAGATGGTGTTTTAAAATGGCCAGAAAATGGTAGTTTCGAAACTGATGTGCTAGATAATTTAGAAGCAACGTTATTTAAAAGAAAAGCCCGGCCGGCAATGTTTGACTCTTTTCGCCTTTGGCGTAAGGAAGCCAAACAGAGAGAAATTAAACAAGCGAAACGAGATAGGAAAACACAGGGAATGACGATTATACAGGCTGCTCAGCAATTCAAAGATGATGAAATAGATAATGCAATGGAAATTTCAGACAGACAGCATCGAATGGCAATAGATAAATGCTATCCGACGTTGCCTATCTCTTCCCTTGATAAGAGAAAAGATTTTGAGGAAGATTCCTTAATGTCCCACTTATTGAAATTGCCTCCGCCCTATGTACAAGGTGCTAATGCACCCCCGATGTTACAGCCTGTTCAGCCGCCAGTTGTGCTTCCGCCTGCTCCAGCTTTTCCACATTTGCCTCCTCAAGTATTGCCTATGCCAGCTTTGCCTTTAACTCCTTTGCCTTCTGCTCCTTTGGCAATTCCTAATGCTCCTTTAGTTAATTCACCTAATACCTTGTCCCCTATCCTTATGTCAAATTCTCCATCTACGCGTAAGCGATTTACCGATACTGTCTCTGGTCTCTTATCACCTTTCTTTGAAGCTTTAAACGTGTCTCCAGCTTTTTCTCGAAGACAGTCTCGTAGTCAATTCCCAGACTCCGAAGAGCGAGAAAAATTGGACTCACTTGCTTGTAGATGGATCAAGAAGGGTCCCCAATATAGTACGTCTGATATTATGTCCACCTTTCTGCAATGGAATGCACCTACGCAGAGATATGTTTTTAAAGTTATGTGCGATACTCTCGCTAAAGAATGGGAGGATATGAATTTGGGTTCGGTCCCACAGGATCTGTTAGATGTTCAGGCTGACTTTGACAAAGGACTTATTGTGGGTCCTAAGGTTGAAAACGCTGTCAGAACACTTATTTCTTTCAGATCCCTATTGTTCTCACAGACTGTTCCTGATTCTGATCCTTCAGTTAGGACAGCACTGAAAAACTATCCCATGAGAGAGGTTTCTCCAATATGGAAGGAAGAAGTTGCAGCAGCAGGTGCTAATCCAGCTATTCCTGCGCATTTTCAGCGCATATGGATACATGTCCCCTGGAAAAGGTCTGAAGTTTTAGCACTTAAACAGTCACTACCAGATCCACGCAAAAATCCTGCTGGTTACTATAAAGAGTTGTCGCAAACAGTTGATGCATGTACTATGAATCTAGCAGATATTGACATGTTGATGGGAAATGTAGTTCCACAGACAATATGGGCTAAAATTCGTAGAGAGGATCACGCTCAAGAATTAGGCGGCGATTGGAACGCTATTATTGCCGCAGATAGAGGTCAAGTAGGTGGTGCAAAGCCCGACGCTTTGATCTCAGAACTCCCTGGTAGGATTATTACATTAATGAAAACAATGATGCCTGCTTTGAGAGTTAATTGGGATAAGCTAGCAGCATGTAAACAAAAGAAAGATGAAAGTGTTTCCGATTTCTTTACCCGATTCGAGGAGACATTCATTGATCACAGTGGTCAAGATATGGCTACAGAAGGGGGACAGCGATTATTTGTGGATAAGTTCGTATATAACTTGCTTCCTGAACTATCACACAAGCTAAAAGACTCCGAGAGTTCATGGGCAGTTTCTTCTTCCGCCCAGATATTGGCTACTGCACAATATTATGAAAATAGAGACAAAGAAGAAAGGGAAAAACAAGAGAAAAAGACGAAAGAATTAAAAACTAAAGTTCTCTTGCAACAGGCTTATCCTCCTCGTTATGTTCAGCCTCAGTTTCAACAGCCTCCGCAGTTTCAGAGGTTGTATCAAAAGCCTGAACCATTCATTCCAAGACCTTTGCTAGGTCCCAATCAATGTGCTTATTGTAGGGAGGAAGGTCATTTTAAGAACAGTTGTCCGGCATTGTTGCAGCGTAATGGAGCAACATCTGCTTCACGAGGTCGTGGTGGTCTTCAGTCAGCAAATAGAGGTAGAGGTCGAGGTGTGTTAACCCAAGGGCAGCGTTCTTTTGTTCCTCCAAATTCCGGAAATTACTTTGACCAGCAAAATGTTAGGTCTACACAGTATTACAGTGAGGATCAGTATATTGAAGGAGGGAATGAAAGTCTTCATTTTGAATAGGACAGCCATGGACAAAGTAAGGGGGTTACGTCAATTCCAGTGGATCAGAATGGACCTTATGTTAATGTCACTACAATGGGTGTTTCAGAGCCATTTCTTTTAGATACTGGTGCCATGAGAAGCTCTATCATTCATTCTAAACTCCCTGGCGCACCTTTGTCTGGCTTAACGAATGTATCTGTAGGATTTTCTGGCGCCCCTGTTCGCAATCCAGTTTCTTGCCCTTTGCAAAGAATGCTTTCTTTAGTATTCCCATCGCCGAAGAGAGTAGAGATATTTTTGGTTTTTCCCTCGGAGGCCGAAGCTTCCGGTTTAAACGCGCACCTCAAGGTTATTGTGAAAGTCCCTCTGTTTACAGTCAAGCTCTAAAATGTCATCTTGATGCCTTTTCCTTACCGTCCGGTGCCGCTCTCATTCAGTACATGGATGACTTATTAGTTGCCGCTGATTCAGAGGAGATTTGCAAAAACGTGACCGTTGCACTGTTGCGTCATTTGTTTGATCTGAATCACAAGGTTTCTCCTTCTAAATTACAATATGTCTGTCGCGAGGTGACTTATTTGGGTCATCTCTTGTCAAAGGAGGGACGACGATTGACCCCCGAACGAATTCAGGCAATTGCACAAATGTCAGTGCCATCCACACAAAGAGAGGTACGTGCCTTTTTGGGCATTACTTCTTATTGTAGACAGTGGATTCCGAGTTTCTCTTTATTGGCTAAACCGCTGTTGGCGCTAACCTTAAAAGATACGCCTCAGCCTCTTCCGTGGACTGACGAATGTCAGAAGAGTTTTACTGATTTGCGTATTGCTTTGTGTTCTGCTCCTGTATTGGGTACTCCTGATTACAGTAAGCCCTTTACGCTCTATGTCCACGAAAGAGAGGGTTGTGCATTGTCAGTCTTAACGCAGCGTTTTGGAGATCAACAGCGACCATGCGCATATTTCTCAGCTACGTTAGATCCAGTAGCTAAAGCATTGCCTAGTTGTCTTAAGGCGACAGCGGCAGCAGCAATTTCTATTCGACAGTCTGCTGGAGTAGTGCTAGATAATACTCTCATTGTTATGGTGCCACATGCAGTGGATATTTTACTAAATAGGACAAAAACGCAGCATCTTACGAGTGCTCGGTTGTCCGGATATGAGCTGACGCTTTTGGCTAGTCACATACACATCAAACGATGTAATACCCTGAATCCAGCTACTTTGTTGCCTCTTCCAGAAGAGAGAGATGTCTCTGAACAGCATGATTGTTTTCTCCGTACTGAAGAAGAGACTAAGGGTAGAATTGACCTAAAAGACACGCCATTAGTGAATCCAGATGGAACACTATGGGTAGATGGTTCTTGTTTCAAGCTCCCGAATGGAGATACAGTTTCAGCCTACGCTATTACTACTTTGCATACGATTGTGGAGACAGCACGCATTAGACATAATTCAGCTCAGGCAACTGAATTGATAGCCTTAACTAGAGCGTGTGTGTTATCCAAAGGAAAAAGAGTAAACGTGTACACTGATAGCCAATACGCTTTTGGTGTAGCGTTTAACTTTGGGCGCTTATGGAAGGAAAGAGGATTCTTTACTTCCCATGGTACTAAGATACAACATGGTCAATTAGTGACTGAACTTCTTGAGTCACTTACAATGCCTACTCAGATAGCGATCGTGAAGTGTAGTGCACACAAAAAGATTGTGGACGATGTTGGTCGAGGAAATGCATTTGCAGATGAGGTAGCGAAAAAGACAGCCAGAGACAACACAAGTCGAATGTATGTTGCAGGTCCCGCAAACTGCGTAAGAGAAAAGGGAATGTGTGAAGATACAGTAGAGAGTGTGAAATCAATTCAAGGAGAGGCTACGGAGAATGAGTTGAGAAAGTGGAAGGAAAGTACAGGAATGTTAGATGAGATGGGATGTTGGGTTGAATTATCAGAACATCAACGTTGGCTGTTACCAGATGCTTATGTACTACCTGTAGTTACTATGGCACATGGTCCAGCTCACCTAAGTGCAAAAGGAATATGTAGACTTCTGGCTCCAGTGTGGCAAAATGAGGGGATCCCAAAGTGTGCAAATAATGTAGTAAAACATTGTATTGTTTGCTTGATGTACAATCCGGGAAAGGGAACCCCAACTCCAGCAGGTCATTTTGCTCCTCCAACATATCCATTTGAGGTGTTGCAGATCGATTATATTCACATGGAACGATGCAACAACCTCAAATATGTTCTGGTGGTAGTATGTGCTTTTTCTAGATGGGTAGAAGCCTACCCTCTGAAGGACAATACTGCTTTATCAACTGCCAAAATACTTTTGAAAGAATTCTTCCCTAGGTTTGGTTTGCCGCGCATTGTCTGGAGTGACAATGGGAGCGAATTTGTGGGTCAAGTCATGCAAAAAGTTTGTGCAGGTCTTGGCATAAAACAGAAGTTCCACGCGGCGAATCACCCACAGTCGGCTGGTTTAGTAGAATGCTACAATGGAACCTTGAAGCTTAAAATTGCTAAGGTGCAAGCTAGCACAGGACTTAATTGGCCTGATGCTTTACCATTGGCTCTTCTGTCCACCAGAACAGCAGTACACTCTCGTTTGGGGCTTAGCCCTTACGAAGTGATATTTGGTCGCCCAGCTAATGTATGGGGAGTTCCTCGCCCTAAGAAATACTCAGACTTGCCATACCCGATGTTGATTGACTACTTGCATGACCTTACAACTAAATTGCGTGTTCTTCATCAACAGGTTCAGAGTGCTCTACCAGAGGCTTCCACAGACCCAGGTCATTCCATCCGACCAGGTGACTGGGTCTGCACGAAAAATTTCCAACGACAGAGAAATTTGGAGCCCAGATGGAGAGAGCCACGCCTGGTTCTTTTGACCACAAGAACAGCAGTTAAAGTCGAAGGAAAGAAAAACTGGGTGCATGCCGTGCACTGCAAGAAAGTGCCTTTGCCCTTGCCTTTTGATCAGTGGGTCCGTAGAGGCATCAGTGACTCTGAAAGTGAGAAAGTTCCGCAATTTGTACCATTCAGTGATGCGCGTCTAATTGGAACACTTTCTGAGAAAGAGGACGACGACATCCTTCAAGAAGCAATACCATTGCATCGTCGCTTGAACACGACAAATCCAGGAACATTGTTTCAAAACCAGACTGCCTCTGGACAGGAACGCTATAATTTGAGACCAAGACCAAAGAACTTGTAAATTTCTCTCCTATGTAGTACTCTATCCCGGTTGCAGGGTCACGGTAGGAGTCTTAGTTACGACCTGAGTAAGTGGCAATAGGCCTGCAGGACCTCACAGTGTCATAGGACGGTAGATAATCGTGACTACAGTGATTGAGGAAGATTGCCGTGAGCATCCACTTAGAAAGATGGAGGCTACATTAGATAAAAGAGAAAGTAAAAATGTAAAGAATAATTGTAAAGAAATATATAGTCGTTGTAGTATTGCTCTATGCGTCATTATATTGTCGTGTATTATTTTGGCATCTGTAAACTGGATCATTATTACTCTGCAGCAAAAAGTTGTCTCTTCTCCTACCTCTACATCTTCTTCTACTATCTCTCCGCACCTATTTCACACTCTTCCCCAGCATGAACTCATCAGAAGAACTGAATACTTTAACAATTCCTTCGTCCAGTTGTTACATCAACATCAGTTAGTGATCAATACAACTGACTGTTGGGTGTGTGGACTCATACCACATACAGTAGAAAAAGGAATGCCATATTTAGTTCTTCCATTCTCCTATGAAGGTTCCGCTTGGGCTTATTTTGTCATTTTCAATAATGCATATCAAAGTAAAATTAAACAACCTGTCAGTTCACATAGTGTTGGTTCAGATTTCAGTCATAGTTTATTGATAAAGGGAATGGTAGCTATGGCTAAAATCATGGAAAAAAGTGAAGCTTCCATAGATGAAAGAAAAGCATATACCAATTGGAACATAACTAATTACATTTCCAGCCTCAATGATAAGGTTGAGCAAGGAAAATCTCCTCCGATACGGGTCATACCCCAACAAGGAAATTTCTGTCTGCAAATAAATGGTAGAACTCCAAACACCGGACAAAGAGAAAGTTTATGTTCCCATACATATGTTTATTCAGCCCTGAATTCACTGCCGTTAGTACCATCTCAAGGTACATACTTCGTTTGCCACGATAGGGCTTATACATGGTTGCCAGCTGATTTCTCTGGTACTTGTTATATAGCCTTTCTTCTTCCCCCTACATACACCGCTCCTGCGAACCATCATAAAAATAGATATGGCAGAGGGATTGTGGATTCGAAAGACACAGCAGGACAAGAGGGAGGAGATTTCCTCAAAGGATTTCTTCCCTTCTGGGGTCCAATGGCCAACAGCAGAAATATAAGGCAATTGGTTCGTGTCGTAGAAACCACCATAGACATCACTGTAGGAGCTTTAAGTAACATTACAGCTGAACTACAGGCTGATCGTCTTATGACCTTGCAGAACCGTGTTGCCTTAGACTTTGTTCTTGCGGACCGTGGTGGAGTATGCAAATTGATCGGATCAAGTTGCTGTATTTTCATACCTAATGACGCTCCGACAGTATACCAAGCTATCTCTAAGTTACACATAATCTCCGAGTCGATTCATCAGGACGAAGGAGATTGGTCCTTTTCAGAGTGGTTTTGGGAATTACTGTCCAAATGGGGTTGGAAGGTATTGACATTCTTTGGAGTAATTTTAGCTTTTATATTCTCTTGTTGTCTTTGTATGCACTGCGGTCCTGCCGTCTGCAACCTATGTGCTACTGCATGTATTCCCAAACCCAAGTCACAAAGAGCAGAGAATATCAAAATGATGGTACAGCAACAGCTTGATGACCTCATGGCCATAGACATCGACTCAGATTAACATGAGTTTGTGTATCTTGCCTGAGTTCTGGCAAAAGGAGGGTCTGAGGAAATTCGATTTTTAATACGATCGTATCGACCCGCCATTTTGTGGCCCGCCGCCATTTTATGTTGCCTTCACTCAGGCAGCACAGCGAACGAAGTCCATTCTGCCTTTTCTGCTTATTCTGCAACATGGTGTTCAAAACAGCCTTCTGCCTCTATCTTTACAAGGCTGGTATTAAGGTCTGACCGAGTACACTAATCCCTGTCTGGTTTTCTAATCCTTGTTTCAACTATCTGTAGGCTCACACTATTCTCCGCCGATCTTATCTTATCGTCTGGCCTTCGCTGTCCTTTGCTAGTATTCTCTCATTTCACAACTGTCCTCCAAACGCACACAAACTTATCGCACCACATGCAACTTCGTTGTGGATCGGTTAATGAATTAATTCAAGGGAGTGGTGACAAACACAGCTGGAGGGGAGGCAACCTTAAGTCACTTGATACTTTGTTCTGTCTTGTTTTCCGACATTTCTATTGGCTCTGTTCTATCTTTACGTTATTCTTACTGGCTCCTTTCTATGTGTTCTGGGAGTGTATGTAGTTAATAAATGGTTTTTATACGGTATATAAGATTGTGCGCCACAAAGTAAAGTGGCAGTCTCCTGAGAACATACCTTGTGTACTTCTTGGACAACTGTACTAGCTGCAGCTAATAAATCTGATCTTTTACGCCTGACAGAGTGTCCCGTGTCTCTGTTAGTTGAGGCAGGTGAATCCAAGGAGATTTCAGGCGTACCCTGCGCCGCCAGGCCCATAAGGTTCTGGTTCTTCAACGCAACCTTGCATCCTGAAACATCCTATCATCTGCGACATCGATCACCAACATTTAGAAAGTGAATGGTCCATCGGCCCCAGACCGACGCAAAAATGCTGTCCAGGCTCTGGTCGTGCAGTGCACCGTGTCCACACCGCACACCCTATGGCAGGGGGGTTCCTGTCGGCTGCGTCACTCTCAGGTGCAAGATGCGGTAAATACCGGATAGGGTGCAGCCAGTAGTACGCAAAATGGGCCTGTGCACAATGGTAGTAAAGCTCCAAATCGGGGGCGGCGAGGACCCCCATCTCAAAGGGCAACGTCAGCTTCTCCCATGCAATTCTGGGTTGCTCACCCGCCCAGACCAGCTGTATCAGAACAGACCGAAGACGCCACAGAAAGCTCGCAGTGAGAATGAGAGGAAGATTAACAAACAAGTATAAGAATTTAGGCAACAGCACCATTTTAGCAACCGCAATGCGCCCTATAAGCGAAAGAGGCAGCGGACACCACGTCTCCACATTATCCTCCAACCACGCCCTGCCATAATTAGCCAGCCAAAGTGTCTCCACGTCACGACTTAGCCAAACTCCCAAGTATCACACCGGTCCATCCGTCCATCCAATCGGATACCGGGAGGGGAATTCCACCGTCCCCATCGAGAGGGGCATCACCACCGACTTAGACCAGTTAATCGCGATACCGGAAAACGTACCAAATCGCACTATCTCATCCATGAGCACAAATTGTTCTGCGGCTCACGAACATACAGCGCGATATCATCAGCATACACAGATATTAAAATAGGCTGCTGCCGGAACGGTAGCCCCCTCTGGTTATGCTGTTGTAGATACGCCGCAAGGGGCTCCAAGGCAACTGCAAATAGCAGCGGGGAGAGAGGGCACCCCTGACGAGACCCCTGAGCCACCCGGAAGGAGCCAGACACATTACTGTTAAGCCGCAGTCTAGCAGTGGGCTCTGTATACAGCAGTCGAATCAATCGTACAAAGTGCACACTTATGCCGACTGTAGCAAGCAGCGCAAAACATGTATTCCCATGCCATAGAGTCAAAGGCCTTAGTAGCATCCAGAAACACCGCCACCGCATCATCATCAGCATGAATCTCGCTAGCGACTGCAAAATACGTACGCAGATTAGAGACGTAGATCTGCCAGGTACAAACCCCGACTGATCCGGCAATACCAACCTCGGGAGCAGCGGCTGCAGCCGAGCAGCAGTCATCTTAGCCAAGATTTTATTATCAATATTAATCATAGAGAGTGGGCGATACAAATCACAACAATGCGGATCCTTGCCCGGCTTAAGAATCGTAGCCTCTTGAAGAGAGGCGGGGAGAACCCCAGTCTCCATAGACTCCGCATATACCTCCAAGAGGTGAAGAGCCAATATGTCAGCATATTCCTTATAAAACGCAGGAGTCAATCCATCCAAGCCAGGGGACTTATCTCCTGGCAACCTGCTGATCGCTGCCTGGACCTCCTCGACGGAGAAGGGAGCATCAAATAAGACCTGTGTGCATCATCAAACCAGAGCAGAGAAATCTCAAAAAAATAGTCCAGAGCAGCCCGACGTCCAGTCCAGCGGGCTCAGCATAGAGATCCATGAAGAATTTAGTAAAAACCTGCATAACTCCGTCCGTACCCACCACCCGCTCGCCCTCCGCACTGTCAATCTCAGTAATGTAACTTCTGGGCCAAGGCCAGTGCAATATGCGCACCAGTGTGCGTCCTTCCTGCTCCCCCTCCCCATATCACCGCGCCCTGGCGTATTTCCCCAGAAAGCAGATCTCCGGAAGGGAGGCCTCCTCATATCGCAATACAGCGTCCCGCAGAGCCGCCAGCGTAGCACCCGCGTAGCACCCGACCAATCCGCCGCCAGGTGCCACTCCAAATCAGCAATCTGGTCCTCCAAGTCAGCCAGTTCCCCCGTAACAACTTTAACACACCGTGTTGTTTCGCAAGACACACGCCACGAATCACTACCTTAAAGGCCTCCCACAACGTGCCCGCAGACGTGACGGATCCGCAATTCTCCGCAAAATAACGAGTGATGGCCTCACGAACCTCCTCACGGAATACATTGTCCCACAGTGCCCCATGAGGCAGACGCCATAAACATGCACGTCCAGGCCCACCAGGCACCGCCAATACCAATTTAACCGGCAAATGATCCGATAAAGTTCGCGCCATATGTTCCACCGACTGCTCCCAGAGCTCCATGTCCCTCGAGCCCAGCCAACGATCTATGCGGGACCAACTATTGTGAGCGTAGTTAACACACGTGCCCTCTCGACCGGCCGCATGCTTAGCTCTCCATAGATCCACCAAGGCCCCCTCCACCATGGCAGACGAAAGAGCCTTAGCAGCAGCAATGTGTTGCACTTTGGCCTGACTTTCACAGTCCCCCGCTGGGTCTAGAACCACGTTGAAATCCCCGCCCCAGATCACTGCGCCACTACCCAGCGACTCAACCAAACGCCACACTTCACAGAAGACTTCAGTGTCATCCATATTCGGGCCGTAGACCGAAACTAGTTTACAACCGCGATCCAGCAGAATGCCACATATCAAGACGTAATGGCAGTCTGGATACACAATTACTTTTTGAGTTCGCCACTGCAGCCCCCTGCGGAAAAGAATTGCCACTCCCCGTGCGTAGCTCAAATACACCGCACAGTGACACTCACCAATCCATCCAACCTTTAGTCGATTGCTGCGTCGCTGCCACCAAATGTGTTTCCTGCAACATACATGTCTTATCCAGGTGACTGATAGACACCTGATCTGTTCGATATAAGTCAATAAGGACGCTCCATGAAGGACCACACACCAATTATGAACACAATTTAGCTTTACTAGAATTTCAGGTAAATGTATGCATTTGGCACATCAATGAAGTAGAATAAAAACCAGCAATAAAAGCATCTATTTATATATGAGCAAAGAGTTCATTGACATCTATTTATATATGAGCAAAGAGTTCATTGACAGATATAAGCTTTGTTTAACTATATACGAAACGCATATTTCAATTACTGCAGCAAGCTCACGTTAAGATGTTCAGGAAGCAAAATATAAACAAGCTGAATACTTCAGAATATAAACATAGTGCAAGCATGATAATCAATCATAATAATAGATCAGAGAAACAAAGGCCTTTCATCCCTGGGTGGAACTTAACTTAATCCACTAAATGCTGGGAAGCCCTCTACCGCCCGCTTGGACCTCTCTCCCCCTCGAGCATCACGGTCTCTGAACAGCAAAACCAGGGAGGCAGTGCTGTGGGCCTCGCGATGGCAGCTTTCACAACCCCATCTGCGAGCTTCAATCCCCTCACCCGCACTTCAGTGCTTAAATAACCTGAAGCTTGGATTTTATCCCTTTCTCGTATCTTCTAGCTATGTTATCAGCACATGTCCCTTGGCTGCTCTGCCATTCCCTAGCCATTGTTTTCATTCCATCTTTTTCCTGTACTCCTGTTCTCAAGGTTGAGATGACCTTTGTCTTTCTCTCCTACACATCCTGTTTCTTACACATGCAGCTGCGAATAATTTTATCTATGGAATGCTGGAAAACAAACTTGAAAATGACATCGTGGACTTTTCCACGTTGTTCAGGTTTCAGCAGGCCCATGCTCATCTACACTGTTCAAGCTAATTAACCCTTCGTGTCACAATGTCTTCCGCACCTTTCCCTATACTGATCCCTCCACCCCTTAGATGAGCGCGATGCATGCGAAACAAAATCGTTTATTTTGACGTTTCACTAGCTAGGTTGCTACGAATACTTGTCAGCATTATTCTAAGCGCTCGCATCTTAGTATAACGTTGTTTTGTGCGTACGTATAGTCTACATAGTATAGTCATTAACGTAACACAAACAATCAATAACCAAATTAATGGATGTAACATTATATTTAGCGTCTTTATAGCTCCTGGTGCCCAGCCTAAGAAAATGTCATACCAATGGTGCTCAGTTACTTGCTGGATGCGTGAAGCAATGTGCATATGCTGCTTGGCGTCTATGGTCATCTGTTGGTATATTTAGCTGCCATATCAAATTTAGCAAATGTGGCTTGTGCGTAGTGCCTGATTGCCTCTAGTCTAGGTAGCTTAACAACAAGCAGGATGTTCCAGTCTTACTGTGCCTGCATATGCGTCTGTAATGTGGTTGTGGTGAACTTGGTCGGTATAGGATGTGAGTGCTTATGTCAATAATGCTGGTAATATTGCACATACACATTACTTGCTCTCCGGTGGTTTGTACAAATCCGTTAATAAGTAAGGGATGATTAGTAACGTAATATATACTCTCTGTCCCTATCTGATATAAGTCTGTGCCATTAATAGGCTAAGGTAACCATTCACATTCTCCTGGTATTGGGTGAAGGCATGGATCTAGCACCCTTCCAGTGTGGGTACATACCCACCCCTTAGACCAATCTGCACATCTAGTGGGATCTACAGTGTAATTTGTTTGATCAATCCACTTTTTGTCAGTGTGAGGTATCCATCATTCTTTACCTATCACTACGGGGAGTAATATAAAGGGGCACCATATTTCAGGAGGAAGATCACTTCTTGCTATATCAAAATGAGCATAATACATTTGTCTCTCACAGTAAAACTGTATGGGCTTTACCCATATTTCCTCAGGAAAATGCAATTGTTGTCTCCAATATTCACCCTGAAGCTGTCCCTATTCCGCTTTAAAGTCTGCATACTGTTGATTAACAGTGCTTTGCCATAGTATGCACTGGATGCCCTTGGACACTGTTTGTGTGTTTTGAAAGCTTTTTACAAATTGTTGATAAGTGAAATTATGCCATTGCCAATCACGATACAACCCACACAGGATCTTCCATACTTCTTGTGAGTGTGTGGGAAATTGAGAAATTACTTTTATGGCCTCTCCTGTACTATATCCTGTAGAAGATAGCTTATTCCTAATGGCTTCAATATCAAAAGAATTCAAGGCCCCTACCCCGATTCCGGTTGCCCCGGCTATCAAGGATCCTAGATCTCTTCTAATGCGTAACTTTGGCAAGGGCCATAACTGTGGTGTCGATGGTGCGCATAATGGATCATACTTTGAGACATTCCCCTTGGCAATATTTATCTGTAACACAATACGGTTAATTATGCTTGCATGCAGAGCTTGCTTACATCCTATTCTATATTGCACTATGGAAATGTTGCCTAAGGTGCTAACCATGTGTCTTTCGGCTACATAAAACATGAAGGCTGGTGGTTTGGAATATCTAGCTCCTTTGGTTCCATTGTTCATCGTAACAACCACCATATGTCCTGGTAAAATACTTTGTTTATCAGAACAATCATAGGGTGTGCACGGATATGCCTGTGCTGGTGTAAAAGGTACAATGGTATCACAATATTTAACATATCATGTTTAGCGTATAATTCAAAGCCTGTACTGTTGCTGGCGTCCCCTGCAACTCGTTTAGTCCGTTGGCTTGTCAGATTTGCTGTTCAGTTACCTTCCAGGTCACAGCTTTGGCAGCCATCCACTTGCCTCCAGGTACCTTCACGTTGCAAAGTGAAACATTTCCCTGGTCATCAGTTACGTTAGCGGCTTGACGTGCACAAGTGACATGAAGGTCCGTAACGACATTCTCTGCTACATTCGGTCGAACCCAAACTCCTCTTCCGGTTGTAATTATGACCGCGAACAGGAACCACGTCATCGACTCAGATGTCATCATTTACGACCGTGGGGTAAGTCTCACTGCAGGTACAAACACAGGTACATTAGAGTTCTTTAAAAGTACAATATACGTACTCCCCACCCCTTGACTCAATATCTCTCCTGCCTCTGGCTTTTTCCCTGGATGGTGCACCCATACTTTTCTTCCTATGCTTCCAAATCCTCCCTCACCTCTCTGGGTGTTATCGGGGGGTGGCACATCGTACTTCAATGTGGGGGGTTTACGCTTGTTCACAAATCAATTGAGCAAGTCTGTCATGTGCTTGATATGATACAGCAGCATCTCCTTGGTTCAACAATACTACTTTAACTTCTCCTCTATAATCTGGGTCTATGACTCCCCCTAGCACCGACACTCCCTTGATGGCTTGGCTGGATCGAGGGGCAATTCTACCATATGTTCCAGGTGGTACTCTTACTCTTATTCCTAGGGGAACAGTTTTCACCTGTCCTGCAGGTATTTCTCCATCCTCTGGAGCAAACAGGTCCAGTCCTACACTGCCAGAAGTAGCCTACAAAGGTAATCAAGCTCGAGGGATCGTTTTCCAGACAATCATTGTATGGGTGGTTTCTTTATCATGCCCTGTCATCCGAATGAAAGGAGTCTGCTGCCCAACTGGTCTATTGTTCAATTCGAACAAGGCTTTGTCTAAATTGCTACTCCATCCTTTTAGACCCTGATGTGCTTTTTTAGCTGTTCTTTCAACAATCCGTTATATCTCTCAATCATGCCTGCAGCTTGTGGATAATAACTAAGGTGCAACATCCACCGAATTCCCTGTTTCTGCACCCAGTCCTGCACTGTTTTCCCTGAAAAGTGTGTGCCCCTATCTGTTTGGATCTCATCAGGTACCCCATAATGTTTTATCAGGTAGTTTAACCCTCGTAAAGTGGACTTCTGGTCTGCAGTCTTACAAGGCATACCCAACATAAGGCCAGAGTAGGTGTCTACCATGGTCAGTATGTAGCTTTTACCTCCTTCTTTTGGCAGCGGCCCGATATAGTCCAATTGCCACACCGTAGCAGCTGCAGTTCCTCTTCTGATGTGGCCACTAGCCTTCTTTTGCAGGGGCATTTGTCTGATCTGGTTGCATGTGGGGCACTCCTTTACTGCTTGTTGCACTTGTTCTTTAGTAACTGGAATCTGTTGTTGCTGTGCCCATGCATAAGTGCCATTCTCTCCTAGATGTCCAGATGTTGCATGGGCCCTGTTTGCTAGAGCAGCTTCAGCTTCCTCATTGATGACCACTGTTCATGTTTTGGCCATCTGGTCTGAGGTATTGTTGAATAGAGATGCAAGTGAGGTGTCCGATGGGCAATGGGCATCCACATGTCCCACATAGATTTGACATTTTTGCCCTTTCTCCCACATCTCTTCCCATAGCTGCTCGCCTCCCCAAATGGGGGTGCCTTTAATTTTCCATCCATCCTTGCGCCAAGTTGGGGCCCAGCTTACTAATGCTTGGTAAGTGGCCCAGCTGTCGGTGTACACAAACGTTTTCTCTCCGATGGGGGACTGTTCGATCACCGCTGCTATCCCCTGCAGTTCTGCAAGCTGGCTCGATCCATTATCTCCTCCTCACAGCAACACCGTTTCTGTAGCAGGCTGGAATGCGACTGTTTGCCATTGTCTTTTTCCTTTATGGTACCGGGCAGTGCCATCTGTGAACCATGCATTTTGCTGTTCCTCTTCAGTAAGTTGTTCAAAAGGTGGGGCTGTTTTAAATGGTGAAGATTCCATTTCAGAGGGTTCTGGCGAGGGGACCATTGCCTGCAAGTCCACTGCCCCAGCATATCTTCTTGTAACTCCTGCTGGCCCCAGCTTTGCCCTCTGCTGCAGGTACCATTTCCACTTTATGATGGTAGACTCCTGCGCCCTGCCTACTTTAGTGCCAACCCATCCTTCTCTTATCCAGCCTAGTAAAGGGACCCGTGTTCTTAAGGTAACCGGCCGGTCACCAGTTATGCGTTCTGTTTCCACTAATGCCCAATATGCCCCTGCTAGTTCTTTTTCTAACGGGGTGTAATTGCTCATGGATGAAGTTAATCTCTTTGACCAGAATCCTTGTGGCACCCTCTTTTTCCCTTGCCTCTGCCATAGGCTCCACATCACTACATCAACCTGTACTATCATTTCCAGCTCAAACGGGTCTCCTTCTGTGATGGGACCTAATGTAAAATAGTTCTGTAGTGCATCTTTTGCCCCCACAAAGGCCTCTTGCTGTTCAGATCCCCATTGGAATGAGTTCTTTTTTCGTGTGACTTGATATAATGGTCTCAGTATTAATCCTAAATGAGGGATATGTTGTCTCCAGAATCCCATCAAACCAATAAATTGTTGTGCTTCTGCCTTAGTTGTAGGAATCTTTAGCTGCTGTACCGTATCAATCACTTTCTGTGGTATTCTTTTTACTGGCCCTGACCAAATAGCGCCCAGGAATTTCACCTCTTGTGCAGGGCCTTGGACCTGTTTCGGGTTAATAGCCCATCCCCTCTGCTGTAATGTGCAAGTCGGGTGTTTCCTGCCGAGAAGTTGGCTAAATCTCTGGCTATTAGTCCATGACACAAGGTGGGACTATGTACGTATCCCTGGGGCAACTTCCTGAATGTGAATTGTCTGTCCTGCCAGCTTATTGCAAATTGGTCTTGACTGGCCTCATCAATGTCAATTGAGAAAAAGTTGTTTGCTAAATCGATTATGGCATGCCATTCCCCCACATCTTTACTCAACTGTTCCACTAGCGTGATGATGTCTGGGACTGTGGCTGCCAAGGGTGGAGCCACTTTATTCAGTTGTCGATAGTCGGCAGTCATTCGATAGGTATCATCTGGTTTCTTTACGGGCCATAAGGGAGAGTTAAATGGGCTCACAACCGGCTTTAACACACCTGCATCTAGCAGCCCCTGAATGGTTTCTGAAATCTCTTTATGACCTCCAGGTATGCATTACTGTTTAATGCACACCGGCTCCTTTGGAGGAGGCACTTGTAATGGGCTCCATTTTGTAAGCCCAACCAGAACTGTCCTAGATTTCTTTATATGTACGCTCCTCACACCAAAAGTAAATGTTCCCCATTGCATATCAATAGTCTTGCCTAGTAACAAATCCATGCCAATAATGTATTCTGGTACTTCAGCTATTAATACCTCTGCCGAGAACGGGGGTCCTTTACCAATTGACGATTTGAGTTTTGGCCTCTGTCTCTGCATCCCCGTAACCATTAATGATCACACCCTTTCCGGGCAGCCTCTTAGGGTTTCCATTTATCAAAGTTACTTCCGCACCTGTATCGAGCAGTGCCATAACATGTTGTGTTCCTTTTTGCCAATAAATGATGAGAGGTACATATGGCCGCCTGTCCCCGGGGCTTACCTTTTGCACTGGTCTGACTCCCGGGGTTTAGCCTGACCTTCATAATAAGGGGTCTGGGACTTCCCAGCCATCACTGGACAAGTCGGGATATAGAGTTGAGACAGGCACCTTCCTACTTTTCCCTGATTCTGTTTTTTCTTTCTCAGACTCTTCCATTGGTGGTGCTGAGGGCTGCTTCTCATCAAATGCCTCCTTCTCTTTTGTCTATGCTGCAATGCTTTCCATTTATTAAGCAGATAAGGGGTAGGCTTCATGTCTATCTCCTCTTTCTTCACCCTAGCATTCAATAAATCTATCCACATCTGTCGTCTGGTCACTTTTATTGTAGATTCTCCTCCCTTATACTTATAGTCCTGCCCCACAGCTCTTGCTGATTTTTGCCTGTCAAGCCCTTCCAATTGTGCCATTAATAATACCACATCCCCCACTGGTCTTCCCTGAGCAGGTCCTAGAAGATCCAACAAGGCACCTTTCATATGCGGAGGGGCATTCTTGATCAACCGTGCCCTGATCCCTGCTGTCACGGGTTCAACGTCAGGTCCTAAAAACTGTTGGGAATACACTGTGTTCTGCATCCCCATTTCTCGCAGTTGTTCATTTGCCTCTGAAATTGTATGCCAAGGGCCCCAACTCTCTTCCACATCTATAGCAGTTGGGTACAATTGCTTCACTCCTTCTATCAACCAACCCATTAGAGAGAAAGCTTGTTGCCCCTATGCACCTCGTAGCCGTTGCCCTAACATGGCATGTGTAGTTACTGATCCGATTTTCAAAAGTTCAGTTGGTGATAAATAAGTACCATCTGCTCCAGTGTCCCACAATCTCACCAACCATTTAAACAAAGGCTCTGCAGGCATCTGCCTAAACAATACGGGTTATCTCCAACAATTCACTCTGTGTATAATCTCTTACCAAACGAGAATTCCTTATTTGCCCACCATTCACTCCCTTTGATTTGTTTTGCACGAGTGGGCGAACCTCCGTTACACTTCTTCTTCCACCTTCAACTTCACCTACACTTCCTTCTTCACTTTCAACTCCACCTAGTTCTGCTACACGTACTTCCACCTCATCCTCCCAATTCCAGTCATCATCATTATCCGAGACTGTTCCATCCCAAGTATAAGGATCCCAGTTTTCTTTGCGTACTAATTCCCTCACTTGCACAGCTGAGGGTATTTTAGGCTTCTGCCTACTCTTCTGTTTTGCTACTCGTACTGCTAATGAGGTGCACCTTGCCTCCATTTGATCACCCAGAGTCATTGTACTTTCTATAGTCTCTTTCATAAGTAACTGCCTTTCCTGCAAGGCTGCAACCTCATCCCACAGCTTTCTTATTTCTGCATCTTGTGTTAATGTTTTCCTGTATACCGTACGGAGCGCAAACAGGAAAAGCCATCCCACTTGCCCTGCTGCTTTCAGCTCCAGCTTCGCCCCTCTTAGCTTCACACTCTCGACCGCATCTTCCACTAAGAGAGGAGTCACTTTCTCATCTAGTGCTTCCCATAAAACCTGCGCTGCCCACCGGTTCAGGAGTCCTGCCACACCAGAGAACGGGTCAGTTGCTAACCACCCGGGAATGGATCTGGCTTCTGCCCCATGCCGCCTTCCGCTCTCTGCCCCACTTTTCTTACGTCCCCAAAGAGGCATTATTGACTTATGCCCCATTTCTGGTACCAAAATGTCTTATCCAGGTGACTGATTGACACTTGATCTGTTCGATATAAGTCAATAAGGACGGTCAATGAAGGACCACACGCCAATTATGAACACAATTTAGCTTTACTAGAATTTCAGGTAAATGTATGCATTTGGCACATCAACGAAGTAGAATAAAAACCAGCAATAAAAGCATCTATTTATATATGAGCAAAGAATTCATTGACATCTTTTTATATATGAGCAAAGAGTTCATTGACAGATATAAGCTTTGTTTGACTGTGTACGAAACGCATATTTCAATTACTGCAGCAAGCTCACATTAAGAAGTTCAGGAAGCAAAATATAAATGAGCTGAATACTTCAGAATATAAACATAGTGCAATCATCAGGCATCATGCTCATCTACACTGTTCATTCAAGCTAATTAACCCATCGCGTCACAATGTCTTCCATACCTTTCCCTATACTGATCAATACATATATCAGTTTCCTGGCGCTTAACCTATGCATACATGAGCTGCACCTTTCGTCCATCATTCAAGCCGCGCACATTCCAAGTAAGACATCGTACGAGGTCATACCTCCCGACACCATTACATCATTTCCGCAAAAGTGCAACACAGCCACAGCGTCCCACCCTGCCCGCCAACCTTATGCAAGGGAAGAAGGAAAAAGGAAACATACAAAGAGGGAAAAGAAACCCAGAACAATAACAGACCCAACTCCCACCCACTCAGACCCCCCAACCGGGTCAAGGCAAAGAGCCCACCCCCCTGAACAACAGTAACCCCAGTACTAATAGACATCAGATAAACAGGACTCATCCAAGGGGCGAGTGCTAAGCTGTCCATCCCACTATCCTGAACGGGCAGAAGGAGGATGGCAAAGGGCCAACAAAAAGCCGAACAGCGGAGCAGTCCAGAGGACGGCAACACAGAACCATGGTACCCAGCAATCAGCAAAGGGCACCCCCAGTCAATCAATCAATCAATCAATCAATCACGATCTCTATAAAGCGCGCTACGTACCCGTTAGGGTTTCAAGGCGCTGGGGGGGCTGCTATTGGTCGAAGAGCCAGGTCTTGAGGAGTCTCATGAAGGTGAGAAGGTCCTGGGTCTGCCGCAGGAGGGTCGGGATGGTGTTCCAGGTCTTGGCGGCGAGGTAGGAAAAGGATCTGCTGCCGGAGGTCTTGCGTTGGAAGCGCGGAATGATGGCGAGGGAGAGGTTGGCAGAGCGGAGTTGGCGGGAGGGGACGTAGAAGTTGAGCCTGTTGTTCAGGTAGGCGGGTCCGGCGTTGTAGAGTGCCTTGTGAACGTGGGTGAGGTGCTTGAAGGTGATCCTCTTGTCCACGGGGAGCCAGTGGAGGTCTTTCAGGTGGGGGGAGATGTGGCATCGGCGGGGTATGTTGAGGACCAGTCGGGCGGAGGCGTTTTGGATGAGTTGGAGTCGTCGGATGTCTTTTGCTGGGATGCCTGTGTAGAGTGCGTTGCCGTAGTCTAGTCTACTGCTGACGAGGGCCTGGGTCACCGTTTTTCTGGTTTCCGTCGGGATCCATTTGTAGATTCTACGGAGCATGCGGAGGGTGTTGTAGCAGGAGGAGGAAACTGCGTTGACCTGCTTGGACATGGTGAGGGAGGAGTCGAGGACGATACCAAGGTTGCGTGCGTGGTTGGCTGGCGTGGGGGGGGGGGGGCCAGCGCGGTGGGCCACCAGGAGTTGTCCCAGGCCGAGGGGGTGCGTCCGAGGATGAGGACCTCCGTCTTGTCGGAGTTCAGCTTCAGGCGGCTATTTCTCATCCACTCGCCAATGGACTTCATTCCCTCATGGAGGTTGGCTTTGGCGGTGTGTGGGTCTTTAGTGAGGGAGAGGATGAGG
Organism: Pleurodeles waltl; assembly: GCF_031143425.1. Classification (NCBI taxonomy): domain Eukaryota; kingdom Metazoa; phylum Chordata; class Amphibia; order Caudata; family Salamandridae; genus Pleurodeles; species Pleurodeles waltl. The sequence goes on from NC_090451.1 coordinate 138,187,892, forward strand.
TGGGTGTCGTCGGCGTAGGAGAGAAAGCTGAGGTTGTGCTGACGGGCCAGTTGTGCGAGGTGGGCCATGTAGACGTTGAACAGCGTCGGGCTTAGAGAGAAGCCTTGGGGTACGCCGCAGATGATGTTGGTGGCTTCGGAGCGGAAGGGTGAGAGTCGGACTCTCTGGGTTCTGCCGGAGAAAAAGTAGGAGATCCAGTTGAGGGCTTTTTCTTGTATTTCAGCTTCGTGGAGGCGTGTTAGTAGGGTGCGGTGGCAAACCGTGTCGAAGGCTGCGGAGAGGTCTAGGAGGATGAGGGCAGATGTTTTGCCATTGTCCATTTGTTGTCTGATGTCATCTGTGGCAGCGAGGAGAGCAGTCTCGGTGCTGTGGTTACGTATGAAACCGGACTGGGAGGGGTCCAGGATGGAGTTGTCCTCGAGGTGGTGGGTGAGCTGAGCGTTGATGATCTTCTCGATGACCTTCGCCGGGAAGGGGAGGAGGGAGATCGGGCGGAAGTTTTTGATGTCGTTGGGGTCTGCCTTGGGTTTCTTGAGGAGGGTGTGGATTTCGGCGTGCTTCCAGCTGTCTGGGAAGGTCGCGGATTCGAAGGATAAGTTGATGACCTTTCGAAGTTGGGGGGCGATGGTAGAATCGGCTTTGTTGTAGACGTGGTGTGGGCATGGGTCTGAAGGGGATCCTGAGTGGATGGAGTTCATGATCTTGCAAGTTTCGGTGTTGTCTACGTGGGTCCAGGTGGTAAGGCGGTTGGCGCAGGAGGAGTTGTCGGGGGTGGGGTCTGGCGGAGGCGTGGTGTTGAGGCTGTCGTAGATGTCGGCGATCTTCTGATAGAAGAAGGTGGGCAGGGCGTTGCAGAGTTCTTGGGATGGTGGGATGTCGTTGACGTTGGCGCTGGGGTTGGAGAGCTCTTTCACTATGCAGAAGAGTTCTTTGCTGTCATGTGCGTTGTTGTTTAGGCGTTCTGTGAAGTGGGAAAGTTTGGCGAGTCAGATTAGTTGGTGGTGCTTGCGGGTGGCTTCCTTGTGGGTTGCCAGGCTGTTAGGTGTGCGTTCGAGGAGCCATTTCTTCTTTAGTTTCTGGCAGGTGCGTTTGGAGGTGATGAGTTCGTCTGTGAACCAGGCGGCTTTTTTCTTTTCTTGGTTGACGGTGGGCCTCTTGAGTGGTGCAAGGGTGTTGGCGCAGTCGTAGATCCACCGTCGTAGGTTGATGGCGGCCGTGTCCGGGTCGGTGGGGTCGGTAGGCGGATTTTGGGCGAGGGTGCTGGTCAGTTGGTCTTCGGTGACAGTCAGCAACACCCTGACACAATTAGTCATTATCGTTCAAGGTTGCACCCACAGCTTCGAGGGTGTTCAGCGCTGCCACCGCCGGCCTCTGAGGAACTGTTTTGGCAAACTTGGCGGCAAGGTTCGGGTCCGTGAAGAAGAGCTGTTTGTCCCCGTGTTGCACCCTCAGTTTTGCAGGGTAGATAAGAGAGAATCTGGTGGCAGTCTGGCTCAAAAGTACGCTTAATGGGCAGAAACGCTCTGCGCGCAGCCTGCACACTGGGAGTGTAGTCTGGAAAAAAGTGCAACTCAATGTTCTTATAGATCACAGGCCTCCGATCCCTCGCCATTCGCAAAACAGTATCTCTATCCTGATATTTCAGCAGGCGAACAATGATGGGACGCAGCGGAGTTCCAGGGGGGCCCGAAGACCCAAGGACCTATGTGCCCGCTCCACCACCAACATCCGGGAGAGCTCTCTGGGAAAGAGCTCAGAGAGCATACTCTCCACAAAGTCTTCCATTCTACCCATATCTGTGGATTCCGGGAGCCCTACTATTCGGATGTTATTGTGGCCTGACCTAGCTTCCAAATCTTCATTTTTATTTTGTATAACTTCCAGCACCCGGCATGTGGAGCAATACATTGGTCTTCCAGCTCCGAGGTGCGTGTTTTCAAATAGTCAAACCGGGAATCATGGGCATCCACCCTGGCTTTAATTCGGTCCAGCTGCGCGGTCAGATGATCCAGCTTTGCATCAATGCCTGCAAGGCTGCTCTGGAGATCAAGTCTCTTCTGCAGACTGGGGGCCGGAAATGCAATCCCTTTTTTTCCCCCGGTGAAGGTAAGTTTGGGCTGTTTCTGGTCCATCTTACCCATGCTCAAACCTCTCACCGAGCGTGTTTTAAGCGCAGACTTCCGTCTATCTACTGAGAAGCAGCAAGCCAGGGAGTAGCCCACCTAGATCTGGTCCAGGCGCCACCAATACAACGTGAACAGCACTCCGGGCCCCCAGATCCACAGCAAGTCCACCTGGCCTCCCCAGCCGGCGGCCCGCGCCCCAACCAGCAGCACACAGCCTCCGGCAGCACAGGTAAGTCCAAAATTGGGGCAGTTCCGCGGGGCCACCTAGCGCCTATAGACCGGGGGGAGCACCCGCCAGGCGACCAGTCACTGTGACACCACTCGGCTCCCCCAGGGAGCACCAGCCATCAAGGGGGATCAGGGCCTGTATCCTTCCTCGCAGTCACACAGCTCTCCAAGCAGCCCCCCCGGTTCAATCAAACCGGCGAGAATCTCCACCAGCAAGCCGGGACGCAGCACCACGCAGCACAGAGCCAGCCGACCCCGGTCCCTGAAAATGACCCACCTGCTGCTCCTCGCCTCCTCCAATATTACAGCAAAGCGCCCAACCGGTGCTTCACCTCAATGTCGCCAGGTCCGCTCCACGCCACAAAGGCACCTGTACCACCGTCCGCTCCCCTGCAACACACGCAGCAGGCACCAGCCCGGCTCGGCCCCGCATGCCTAGACGGCCCGGCAGGCCCAAGCCGCAGGAGCCTCCCGCGCTCCAACAGCAAAGAAAGGCTGCGGTCCAACACGACCGCCGATCCGGCCTCAAAGGGGAGATCGCTGAGCTCCCCCTTTGTTCTCCAGGCACCGCCGCCAGCGATCACACGCCCGGGGCCCGCCACCAAGCAGAGGAGGCCCCAGAGAGGCGCGCCCCCAGACGCTGCAGGCTGTGCTCACCCGCAGGCCCGCCTCACGAGGTTGGGGCAATCAGCAGCAGTCAGCCCCAGCCAGCACCAGCCGTAAACGTCCCCAGCAGCTCGCTGGTCTCCAAGGGGTCTCAGAGCTAGATGAAGTAACATAGGAGCCGCTCCAGACAGGATAAATGTACGAAATAGGCCGGATGCCCAGCAGAGCCCCACAGAGTGACGGCCATCATGCTGCTAGGCCTAGCCACGCCCCCCTGATATGGAGTTAAGACTTTATCCACAAGCTCAACTGAGGAGCGTTCAGGAAGGTAATGGCCATTTATATGCAAAAGGAAAACAGTCACGAAACCAATCCATAAAAACAATGCAAAAAATGTAAAGCAGAACCATAAATAGTTCCATTGGTGAATTAAATAGTTATTTTTAAGCCAATGGTACAGCTTACATGTCTTTGAAACATCTTCAATCACTGAAGTGGATGAGTCTGAAGAAAAGTCATCTACGTCGATGAAATAACCAGAGGCAGTCTCTGCAAACGCAGGAGCAGGTGCATTACTGGTAGATGGATCCACTTTCCGTAGAGACTCATAGTAGACATCATCAGTCTGGTGTAGAAAACAGCCAAATCTTGGACAGGTGCTGTCGTTGAAGTGGTAACTTGAATCAGCAAAAGCTAATTTTCACCCTCCCCACGGTCGAGGAGGTATTTGTAGCATTGTTGGTCATGCTTGTGTAGTCAGAAGTATTGTTATTTCTTCTTTGATGAGGTATATCCTGTTAGGTAGTGAGAGGGGACCGGGAACTACTCAGGGGACATCTAGGTCTACTGTGCAGGATCGGCCACATGATGAACTTTGACATCACCAATGGAAATAAATCTGTTTGCTCTGGAACCAGGCAGTGGTGGTAAGATTTACTCCCAGGACTGGGACCGGTGCTCTGTAGGATGGACCGAATTCCTTCTTCACAGAGATCTTCTCACAAACCAGATCTCCAACTTTAGGAATCTAGCCAGTGGAAGTTGTTGGTAAATCCCTTATTCCTAAAATGGCAGCACTGGTGGATGATTATTCATCACAAAATTATTTAAGCTCCTGAAAAACAGTGAGACATTAATTTATGTCAAAGGGTGTATCTGCTGTCACTAAACCAGGGCCATCAAGATCTGGGACATACATAGGTATCCCAAAGAGAACCTCAGAGGGAGTGCATCCCCCCAGGGACTGTCTTGGCAGATTATTCAGTGCTATCTGGACACAATAAAGGGGATGAAGCCAACTACAGCCAGAACCTAATACTCTAGCTGTTAAAGACTGCTATAGATCATGGTTCCACCTCTCCATGGCTGAATTTCCCTCTGGATGGTGTGGTGAGGAGTAATGGAGTTCAACACCTATCGTCACCATGGTGTCCCTGAATGCCTTAGAGGCAAAGGCAGGGTTGTAGTCCGAATGGAATGCTGCAACCGCATATGTACCGATAAAGATCAGCATTATAACAGTTTGAGCGTCAACCTACCACTGAGGCCATACCCACAGGAATCTAGAACAAGAATATACAGCGACTAAGATGTATTTGTATGCACCATCAGGTTGGAGTAGACTGCATTGGTCCAGGTACACACATTGTAGTGGCCTGCCGGACACTAAGAGGGATGTCTGTGCTGGGTGTTTGATGTTTGGCCCTTAATTTGCTGGCAAATGTCATAACAAAGGTCGTACTGTTTTGTCTGTTTGTATAGACCTGGCCACTAGAAGCGTTTCTGTTAGAGTGTTACTGTGGCCGAAATACCAGCATGAGCAGAAGCGACACCCTCATGTGCTGCTTTTATTAGATCTAATCTCTGTTCTTGGTTGTGGATCGCTCGATCTCCAACCCCAGGAATTGTTGCGTAGACAACATTCTGTGCACTTATGTGGTAAGAGTATTTTGTAGGGTATGCTTTTGGAAGGGCCTTGCCTTCAGCTGCAGCTTTCACGGCAGTCAGAATCTCATTATTCAATCTCGTCTGAGAACGAGTCACTACAGCCATGGAAGCCGTAGCTAATGCGGATTTGGCTGCTTCATCAGCCAAAGTGTTGCCGATAACGTGTACTCCTACACATTGGTGACCAAATGTATGTACTACATGGACACACTGTAGCTTATCCTTGAGATCAGCCACCCTCCCCCACAATGGTTTGTGTTTTATGGTGTTCCCTTTGGAGTCTCTGAACCTGTTCAGCTTCCAATGATTGAGGTAATCATTGTAGAACTGCATGCAGTAGTATGTGTCCCAGACAATTCAAGTCCGTAATCCTGGCTCTGTATGTTCTAGCGCTAGAAAAAGGGTTTTAAGTTCAGCCAGCTGAGCTGTACAGTCCTCTATGGTCTGCGTGTAGGTATTGTGAGGGTGAAAAACTCCATCCTTCATCACTCCACTCACAGCTGTGCAAGCGGCTGAATATTGAAGTTTAGTACTTGCATCTGGTTGTGCTGAACCATCAGTGTAAATGACAATATGGTTTCTGTCGAGTGGCAAAACATCTAGAGAAGCGGGGTACTCCTGTTCGTATTGGAGAAAATCTTGTGTCTGAAGTTTTGGTTCAAAGATGTAGTCAACATCGGTGGCAGCCAGGGAGGTTGCCCACTGAATCCAGTGTGGATGCAATGCTTTAGCGTTGGGAACGCTTGCTTTGGTACCGGCTTCTAAGGCTGGCCCCGGTGTAACAACAATAATGTGTTTCCCTTGGGCAAGTGGCCTCTCCTCAATGACAGCCATCTGAATTGCAGTTAGATTTTGTTTCTGTGGGTGCAAAATGTTGTTCTGCATTTGAGTATAAATGTGATTTATATGCTATGGGCACTGTGTCACCCTCGTTAAAGGAGACATAAGTGAATCCAATGGCACCAGCAATTATTCTGATGACCAAATTTGTTTTGTTGTCACAGGTGTGCAAGTGTTTGGTTTTAGCATGTCCTGCTGCAATTCCCTAAGGATGCATGTGTGTTCAACTGTCCAGTATCTGCTAGAAAAATCGGGGTGTATCAAGTCATAGAGTGGCTTGATACATTGTGCATAGTCAGGAATGTAAGTTCTGCCAAAGTTAATGAAACCAAGTTAAGACTGTAGTTTCTTGAGAGTGTTAGGTGGGTGAAGTTGTGCACATTTTTTTTAGAAAGTGCGGGCCAGGCTCTTCCCCTCATTTGCTAGCTCGTATCCTAGGAACAGTACGCTGAGAAAGGCTATTTTAGTTTTTCTAAAGTTGAATTTGTAGCCAAGGGCTGCAAATCCTAAAATGATCCGATCGACCCTGGCAAGATGAATGTTGAGGTCGTCACCTGTGAGATAGATGTCATCCATGTAGGATAACGCCTCTGGATCAATATCTTGTAATATTGATGTTACACGGGCTGAGAACAGCCCTGGGCTATTCTTATAGTACTGGGGCAAACGACAAAAGCGTTTTTGTGAGCCAAATGAGAATGCACTCAGGTCCCGACTTTCATGTGCTAAGTTCTGGCAGAAGAACCCGTTGGAAATATCCAACGTTGTTTTGTATTTTTTGCGCACTTAGGCCAGATGTATCAAATAATTTTGCATTCACAAACGGTTCAAATTGCAAAATTCGCCATTTGCGAATGCAAAATCACCTTTCTGAATGTAAGAAAGGCATTCGCAGTGCAATTTTAAGGAATCGCTAAAATAGCGATTCCTTAAAATTGCGACCCCATTTAGAGAATCGCAATTTGCGATTCTCTAAATACAGAATCCTTATTTGCGATTTCTTAAGCACATGAATTTAGAAATTCCTTAATGCGAATTGGGCATTAAGGAATCGCTATTACCAACAAGTTGAACTTGGTGGTAACCATGTGCAAATTTAAAAAATGCATTAAAAATGCATTTTTTAAATTGACATGTAACGCACACATGCCCTTTTGGCATGTGTGCACCTTACATGTCTTCCAAAATTGTTTTGGGGTGCAGCAGAGGGGGCCTTAGGCCCCCTGCACCCTGGAGTTTGCATTTCACAAACTATGAATTCCAGTTAGGAATTCACAATTTGGGAAATCAAAAACATTCGCAAATATGGGCCAACAGGCCCATCGGTGCAAATGGGGGCTGTATCGTAATTTGCGATTCGGTAATAGAATTTGCGATTTTTAAGAAATCGCTATTACCGATTCGCAAATATGATACATAGCATTTTGTGACTCAGAAATAGCGATTTCTTAAAAATCGTTATTTCCGAATCGCAAAAGGCTTTTTTGATACATCTGGCCCTATGTTATTAATTAGTGCTGTGCTATGTGAATTTTGTATAACGTTTTACGTATATGACTGTTTAAATGTACGTAGTCTAAGACTATTCTGTAGGAAGGGTCTGGTTTTGCAACCAGGAATAACGTGTTATTCATTGCAGAGACACAGGGCTCAATTATTCCCTGCTACTCAAGCTGAGTGAGGATCTCCCTCACTGGAGCTTTTGCTTCATGTTTAACAGGATATTGTAGCTGAGGTTGGGGTGTAGACCTGATAGGTATAACATGACAAGGAGAATCCTTGTCCCAACCTACATGATTGCAGTACAACGCAGGTGCCTGCCCCAAAGCCCAATTGACAGCGTAGGCTTGTTTTAGCACCTCCGGAACAAGATCAGAAAAATAAGGAAAAATTACATCTTCCCCATGTGGGAGTCTACGGACGTGCTCAGGTGGCCAGTCCATTTCGGCCAGCAGGATGTCACAACTAAGTTCATCCCAAAACATCACACCAATGGTGCGTTACACGTCTCCCTCAATTTGGATATCTAAAGCATAAACCCTGTCGGGTGGGGGGATGCAGCCGTCCGCAGTCTTAACTGCAATGAAATCGCTAGATGCTGTTGCATCCAGATGATATCTCAGACTCTGGCGACATATTGTGACCTCTGCTGCACTGTCTAACAGTGTCACTGTCCACAACTTGTTTTTCAGCAATGTTCTCAAGTGTACTGGCAATTTTAATCAACAGAGCTGCCACCTTTTTCTTTTTAAACTATGGCTTTTATTGTGGAGACTTTTCTTCTTTTTTGTCTGAAGACTGTGGTGAGTCTTTCTTCTGTTTCACGTATTCAGGACGTCGATCGGGACGGCACTCTCTCTCACTACGTCCATCCGGTGCATACTGTAAGGAACGAGAGGGACATGAATCAGTATATCTTTCAGGAGCTTTTATATTTTCTCTATTTCTGAGAGTATATCTCCTGTTGGAGTTCAATGGGTGTGGAGAATCAGCTCTCTGGTTTCATCTATCTTTAAATTGTTTTAGTTTATCCCAGCGCTTCTTAGAACTCTCTTGTGCTACTTTAGTACCTTCCTCAGGCGTGGTACTGTGTAATTCAAGAGTCTTCGGCTTGGCTCCCAAACTATCCTGTCCTATACTGGTATAAGTATCGGAAGAAATTTTCGGTAGCTCTTTCTCCCGGTCCAAATGTGGAATCTCTCGGAGACGCTGGTGTATAGCCAGTGCTACTGCTTCCCCTTTGATATTACTTAGTATGATTGAGGAGACCGCGTCGAAGTTACAAATTACTTTTATCCCCAAATCTAGGGATGGTGCAGCCCCATGCTCATTCTGTATTTGTTTCAACACTTCCGGCAAATTGGCAAGTGTTGGGGTACCATGTGTGGTAGTGTATATTGCAGCAAAGACTGTACCCCATGTGGCGCAGTCATCCACCGAGGGAACCATCCCGAAGGGCAACCACACTGTGAGAATTCTATGTTTCTCCTGTGGTCCCGTATGGGGAAACACAGCTTCCAGCTAATTTGTTTTCTGGGCTATCCAGAATGGGATTTTCTCTAGTTCTGTGGGTACCTTACCCATGATAGTATGTGCTATTTGTGGATTAATCCCAGTAGCCAATTGATATCCAGCAGGTGCTGGCGGTGCTGGACATGCTAGGGTAGTGTTCATAGTTCGCATTACGAACTGAACAAGTCATCTGTAAAGTGGTACTAATTCAAGATATAAGTGTTGCACGTCTGCTGCCTGCATATTTTGTATACCTGGGTGATCGTTACCTAAGGCACCTAATCTCACAGGTTGTATTACATGTGGTAGGGTGACATTAAACCAGTTCTGGTGTTCTTGATAAGTAATCAGAATCTGAAGATACTGGTATGCTTGGTACTGTTGAGGTACGTTCACAATTCTGTATGTGTGGAATGTAAATGATCTTTGGCCTTCCTCAGGAAAGGTGACCCAAGATTAGAATGTTTCTGTTTGGTAAGCTTCACTAGCTTCTGCTATGAATGTGACATCCACACCCTCATCTGTTAAGCCATAGGCTACTAGGTGTAGTCCTAATGCTTGTCTAGCATTCTCAGGAATGTCTATTGTGTTAGCCATATTGTGAATTGAATAAAGAGATGGAACACCAAATGGGGAGCAAAGTCCTTTTATGAGTTTGAGCTCGAACAACCTACAGCCTAATAAGGTAGTCCCTGTTCAGCGGAGGAGGATCTTTCCCAAGACCATGGACGTCTCCTATAATGGTATTTAGGGTACCTGTTGTCTGTGAGACAGTGATAGTCAGGGTATCTGTAAATTAGCGCCTAAACACCCATTGTTGGTGGCACCATGTCGTAGTTGGACTCTTCCTCTAGGCAAGACTGCTGGTTTAAGGATGACCGTACTTATGTTTGTAGGTGACTATGCCAATCTTACAAGTTGCAACTGTCGTCCCAACCCTCCCAGTTCACAAGAAGTACCTCACCAAAAACCCAAACAGTAAAAGGTGATTTGTCTCAGCCTTTACGCATGGACTCAAGAGTCTGACATCTCAGGGAGTGTGATGGTTAAACTGAGATAACCCCTTTCTCATATGAACTCAATGTCTCAATCAAACACAGGCAATGAAGAAAATGCAGTAACATTTCAATAGGTTTGATTTAGCAAAACGGCAATCTGCGATAAGTTGTATGGGCTGCAATGATTAGGATAATGAACCGTGCAAGAAATAGAATGGTAAAGACAAGAGTCATTAATACAAAGACCCCACCATCTTGCAATAGCATGTAATGACATGAAGTGTGTAATATATCCTAATACCCTAGCATAGTGAGCTTAAGCTCTAACCTAAAAGAGAGCTAGGTATGATAAACCTCAGTCCGCCAATGCCATGTCCGTGAGACGAGCCCCCCAACCCCCGTTACCTTGGAATGAGGCCTCTAGCTCAGACTCCGTAGGGACACGAAGACTGGGTCAGCGTCAAGGCGACGTGCAGCAGCGATGGCATCTGGTCGGAATCCCTCTCACTATCTGTTTGAGTGAGGAGTATTTATACAGATCTACTTGGACCCCGACCTAGGTCTGTTCCCAAACAATAGATAACAAACCATGCCTGGGACAGTCATTTATATCAACAATTCCCTCAAAAGCGTGAAGAGGGAAAGTACCTAATGTGAACACCTACAGTTTGTTTATCTTTGTCGCTTGATATGGACGCCTTAGCGCGGTGGCACTGATAGCGCAAACTAAAACATGGGCCTAACTAAAAACAAGGCAGCCATCTTAAAAGATTTAATTAAATAAATGTGCTAAAACAGAGCAAGCTAAATAGTGTAAAAGTCACTAGGTGATGGGGGCACGAGTCTGCATGCCAAAAGGCCCATTAAAACAAACTAGGATTCACTACACAACAGTGAACTGAGGTTACAAGCCCACACCACCCCCCTGAGCAGGCCTTATACTGCTCTGCATCACTACTTTTAGACAGTCACGTTTTACAACAGCATATTAGGTTCCCTGTAAAACGACAACTGCTGACATTACTTGTAAAGGACTGACATCCGTCATAACTAATAACCCAATTTCTTACACAGTTAAAAAAAGATTTCCTCACGGGAAGATTTTTGTGTTTGTCTATTCTCCCGGACAAGAATTCCTTGTAACTTTCTGCTGACTCACAAAAATATGCTAGAGGGTGTTCACAAACTCCTCTCCATTTCCTCCCTGGAAATGTTCAAAAAGTTATAAGGGTAGGAGTAAATCCCATTCGGGGAAGGGAGAAGCACAGCACCAAAATTGGTGGAGGAGCTGGTGAAGTTAATATTTTATTTAAGGAGGAAAAAATACCATTGCACATAGGCAGGAGCATTTCTCCATCCGCTGTTGTGCACTACGTGCAAAGGAGCATGCAGTGATTCCTCTTTATGGTCTGCAGTTAGAAATTTTCAAATGTTTTCCCGGAGTACACCAGGAAGTCCTAGTCTGTGGCAGGGTTCCAATCATAGCCTGTGAATTTCTAAAGTTTACACTCATGCAAGATTGCAAAATTCAGAGTACTGATTTTTTTTTAAAGAATGAGTCCACTGTAACTAAATGCAGTTTATTTCCAAAGGGAGTGAGTATCCTGAAAGTTTGAAAATGAAATGGACCTAGTGAACCTCATTTGAAGACACCTGCTTTTCCTACATTACCTTCAACAGGATCACTATTCTCAAACTTCTGATTTCATTCTCTTTGGATAGTCAATAGTCTATGTGGTATGTAGTTAATTTCTGTTTCTCTGCCCCTTGTCCAGGGCTCCTGCACCACATGCTTCACTAAAATCCTGTCCTTCCATCCGTGCTGCAGTCAGTCCACCTTGCCTTGTTATGAGGTCTTTTCTTTCACTACTGGTGCAGCAGTAGGATATTGGGCCGTACCATAGGTCAGTGCTAGTGAAATTCAATTATACACAGTCTCCTATGGTGCAAAGATCTGCCTTGCAAGGGGTGCTACATTGATGCTACAAGAATCCAGTATGGCTTGATTATCAGAAGAGGTGGGTGGTAAAATGCCACTTTGCCTACAGTTCAAAACACCCTAGAAGAGGCACTGGCTGTATTTACTGTTATTTACCTCTGCTGTCTCGGGGTCTTGGGTGCTTTTGAGCTCTGTTTAGGCAACCTGGTACTCCCTTTTTACTTGGGATTTTCCAAAGAATAAAGGGCCAGATGTATCAAAGAGTTTTATCCATTCTGTGTCTATGGGAAAATGAGTTTGTAGATATGGCCCAAGAATCTTTACTTGTTTCAGTTTTTTTAAACCTTTACAAAAGAGATAACAACTATAGAAAGGATGCTAAAGACAGTCAAAGAAGAAGTTATCTAAGAAGTTATCATGTGTACGCATGTAAGATCTAGTACACAGATATTTCAGAGGTATATAACCTAGCCAAAGCACAGCCAATAACATAAGGCTCCCTTTTAAGAGTACGGGTATCCCTAAAGTGACTAAGTGCTTGAGCAAATTATACGGTTCTATCAGATTAATGGATTTGAAAGGGTTCTTTTATGCTTGGTTTGACAGCAAAGTGTTATCCCTCATTTCAAAGCGCCTGTCCGAAAGTCTTGGCAGTGAAACAGAAACGTTTATTTGTAACTTAAGTTTTCAGTGCTGAACCTAAAACTCAATAAATATAATTTCTAAAGATAGTGCTCATTCTAATGCATGGTGTACGGTCATTAACAAGTTACTAATTTTGTCGTTAACTGATCGTTTCATTAGTGCTGTCAAAGGCCACATCAGACGCGGCCCCGTCATTTAGGGTGGAGGGGCCATGCCCCCCGTCTTTTGCACCTCATGAACCAAGGTCAGCCTGACAGACACTCTTCATGTTCAGGTCATGCAGCCAGGAGCAGACTTGCGCGATTTGCGAAGACTCCTGGCTGCCTGAGCTGAACTTTGCTGGGCTGAGGAGGTCACAGCTCGTATGGGCGTGACCTCCTCAGCTCAGCAAAGGTGCCTTGAGGCCCTCCCCTGGGTGACGAGGAAAGCGTCACCCATTGACTTCGACCTGGGTGCTTCAGGTTTAAGCCCTGAAGCACCCAAGGCAAGTGTCAATCAGTGACACTTCGTCACAGAGTGGGGTGGGGTCAGCAGTCTCACTGACCCATCACACTCTGTGACGATGCTGGGACTGCTGTCTTCCCTCATTGGCTGACCTAGGGTTAGCCTATGAGGGAAGGCAGCAGTCCCAACCCTCCTGGGACCTCCAAGGCTGAAGGTAAGTGTGTGTGTGATGTTTTAAAATGAATGTTTGGTCCGTGCGTGCATGTTTGAATGTTTTGAGTGTTGTTAATGGATGTGCGTGCGTGTGTGAAAGAATGTGTGTGTGTGATCTTTTAAAATGAATGGTGCGTCCATGTTTGAATGTTATGAGTGTTGTTAATGGATGTGCGTGTGTGTGTGTGATCTTTTAAAATGAATGTCTTTTGCGTGCATGCATGTTTTAATGTTATGAGTGTTGTTAATTGATGTGCGTGGGTGCGTGCGTTTGTGTGTGTGTGAAAGAATGAGTGTGTGTGTGTGCTTCCCCCCTGTTCCCCTCCCTCCTAAAACTGCCTGCCGCCACTGGGACACACACATCATGAGTCTTGAGCTGTGAGCTTCTGCTTACAGGGTTTTGTCCTCAGGTATTTAACTGCCAGACGAGTACATTTCAAATAATGGGCTGACACAGCACCGGTAAACTACTAAAAACATACGAGGCTCGATGTTTTCAGCATGGTGTCCGGACTACTTTATCTGTTTATTTTCCACCAGCGCGATTGCACTGCATTTTACATAGTGCGATCGCGCTGCATTTTCTTTTCTTTACAACGCTAATAGCTCTAACTCAAGCAAATGCGAGACCCGTTGCATTGAAAATGCTTTTTTGAAATTGCTTCCAGATCACGTGTCTCAGTGTGCCAGTCTCGGCACCCCTTGAATTTACACAGTAGGCAATAGAGCGAGATTTTAATATTAGGGTTTGTCTGGGAAAGTTGAATTCCAGACGCAGGCACGCTGCAGGTTCACAGTTAAACAGCGAGAAGATGGCATGATAACATCGGTTCTAGGCATGATCTAGCCAAACCTCTAAGCGATCTTTAAAGGTAAAGGTTCCATAAATTACAGTTGGCTTTAGTTTGGAGTTTATCACAGTGCCGTTACCTGTGGCCCGTTTATCTTGTCTATTAATTTGCAAATGGAGCCCGTTAATCCTAAGGGAACTTGCAGGGGCGTAGGAGACAATAAATTTCTGCGGGGGACAGGGACAGCCTTGGGGACTTTCAATCAACCCTATACAAATCGCTCGTTGTTTACGAACTGCAGGCTCCGATAAATATACACAATCATATTTATTGGAAGTGAAATAGGGAGAAAGGAAGGCATGTTTTCACAGTCTGAAAGTATCTTTTATTGTTATGTACATTCACAAAGTAATTAGCTCAAATTTAAAAATAACATGTTGATTAACCTTGCATCTTCATGCACCAAGCAAATAAAGGTAGGAGGGTAAAAAGGAAGAACATACCCTTTGTGCCCCACACCCATCATGCCCTTCACCTCATGCCAATTTGAACCACACTGGAGATATAGCAAAAGCGATCAGGTACAACAGCTGTAAACTGTGCTCAGAAACCAGAGTTCTAATAACACTTCTACTCCTGTGTGTGATCTTGGGCAGCTCAGCTCAGCTCCACATCAGTCATAACTAGAAGCAGTTCAACTGAAGACATTCTTGGAGTTACAGGCTATATAAACATGGATTCTCTAATCTCTGTATAAACTGCAGTCAGTTGTGATGCACCAAGTCACTGTGTATAAAGAAAAGACATTCACTGATTATAAAGAAAATACGTCAGAAAATGACTATGATAGGGTTATTACAGTCGAGTTCTGACATTACAATGCCTTCTGCCAGAGCTAACAGCCAAGGTAAAAGGCAGATCAGGTCACAGAGCATAATTAATGCAGCTGTTTAAAGCAAAAAATTGAATGTTGCTTTTCTTTCTTCTGCTCTACTTTAATAGCTTGGAATGACAGAAGCTATGTACTAAGGTTTTAAGTGGTTTGTGGGAAAGTTGGTGGTGTGACCAGGTAAAATACCCCCTGTGTAAGGATATTGCAAGTCACCTTGAAGTTCATACCTTATAAACAAGCATTGGCAAAGCCAATATGTCTTGCCTATGCAAGTTCTATTGCCTTTGCCAATGTGTTTTAGCCAAGCTGTACACTAGTGAGACTACTATTCAGCATGGCTCAAAGTTAATGGCATAAAGGAGAATGATGTGTCATCGACTGGTGTGGCGTAGTGTCATGGAGTAAGTAGAGTGTCCTAGAATGGAGCAGTAAACTACCTTTAAAGGAACAAGGGTCCCTTGAATAAATTGCAACACCACTCCCATAAACAATGATATTAAAGTAGTATGCAAATGGAATGTTTCATGCAGTTATTCAATCAAAATATAAAAGATCAAATGTAGTGGGAAAACATCAACAGGGGAAATCGAGAAAGACTGGTATTCGGGCATTACACAAGTTATCTGGATGACCCAATGTCACCAATTACATGAAAAATGTAAAAAGTAACCTATATTGTACAGTGGTTTGGAGGAGGCTGGCCTGGTTTGTAGTGGGTACCTATGGTACGTACACCTTATACCAGGTCCAGTTATTCCTTATTAGTGAAATGTAGGCAGTGTCTAGAAGCCAGGCTCTCTAGGGGTAGCTGTAGCCAAGGCTTATCTAGGAGACATGCAAAGCTCATGCAATACCACTGTAGTCACACAGTACTCACACACATGAAAGAAAATACTCAGTGTTACAAAAATAAAGGTACTTTATTTTAATGAGACAAATGCCAAAAATACCATAGAGACTATACTCCCTTAGGAGGTAAGTAATACCCAAATTATATACACTTGTAAGCAGAAATAGGCATAAAAACAGTTAGAAAACATTGCAATTAGTGAAAATCACAATGGTTACAAATGGGCCTAGGGGAAACACAAACCATATACTAAGAAAGTGGAGTGCGAATGTTGGTTTCCCACCTAGACAAGTGTAGTGTGTAGAGGGGCGCTGGGAGTATTAGAAAACACCAAAGGTAAGTAATAGAACCCACCTCAGAGCCCAGGAAAGCAGGAGTAAATCACAGTAACTTTCCTAAAACATGAGAAAGAAGATAATGAAAGAACCAGAAGATACTTCAAGACACAAAGGGTGGATTCCTGGACCTAAAGACCTGTGGAAGAATGGGACTAAGTCCAAGAAGCACAGAAGAGACCAGGGAGCACAGGAGCCCCTGCTAACCCGAATCAAGGTGCAAACGAAGAACTACTGGTGAAGGACAACAGTCAGTACTGCACCCAAGAAAATGGATGCGGGTTCCTGGTTGGTGCAGATGATATCCCACACTGGATGGATGATTGCAGTCTGGTTTGCATCGCTGGATTCCGCCAACAAGCCTTGGCACACGCAGAGCTCACGGTTAGCGGAAAACGGCACTGCCCGGGACCAGGAGGGACCTGGTGGACTCTACCCAGGAGGAGGAGTCAGAGGGGGCTCTCAGCAACTCAGAGAGCCCACAGAAGGCCAGCCAGCGCACACAGGAATCCCCCAGCACGGGGACAAAGGAGTTGCAAAAGGAGGCCCACACAGCACAAAAACAAAGGATCCCACGCTGCCAGAGAACCACTCAGGAAGCTGTGCATCGCAGGAAGGAGTGCTGGGGGCCGGAGCTACATTGTGCACAAAGAATTTCATAGAAGGATGCCAACAAGCCTTGGCAACTGAAAAACACGTGGTGCACAGGGGTACTGTCATACGTGGGAAGGCAAGCTTTTACCTCCACCAAAGTTGGACAGTAGGACGTCAGGACCGTCGGGACCACTTCAGTCCACCACCCGTGATGCAGGATCCATGCAACTCATCAGGAGAGGGGACCCACGCAGATGGTCATCATTGCAGAGAGGTGCTTGCTGAAGCAGGGGAGTGACTCCTTCACTCCCAGCGAGATTCGTTCATTCTTCTGGTGCAGGCTGAAGACAGGCTGTCCTCTGAGGATGCATGACCGGGAAACAGTTGCATTTGCTGGCAAGAGCTGAAGATACAATGTTGCAGAAGTCGTCTTTGCTTCGTTGTTGCAGTTTGTGGAGTTCTTAGAGAGTCCAGATGCAGTTTCTTCGGTGAGAAGGTGAAGTAAAGGATGCAGAGGATTCCTGCTGGAGTCTTGCAATCTGAAGAACCTCCCAAAGGGCAGACCCTAAATAGCCCTGAAAGGGGGATTTGTCAGCTAAACAGGTAAGCACCTATCAGGGGACGGCTCTGACACCACCTGCTGGTACTGGCCACTCCGATGATCCCAGAGTTCGCTGCTAACTTGGAATCCAAGATGGCAAAACCCACGGACCCTCTGGAGGAGCTCTGAGCACCACACCTGGGGTGGTGATGGGCAGGGGAGTGGTCACTCCTCTTTCCTTTGTCCAGTTTTGTGCCAGAGCAGGGACTGGGGGTACCTGAACCAGTGTAGACTGGATTATGCAAGGAGGGCACCAAATGTGCCCTTCAAACATTTCCAATGGCCTGGGGAAGGAAGCTACCCCTCCTAAGCCTGTAACACCTATTTCCAAAGGGGGAGGGTGTAACACCCCTCTCCCAAAGGAAATCCCTTGTTCTGCCTTCCTGGGCTTGAGCTGCTCAACAACAGGAGGGCAGAAACCTGTCTGAGAGGTGGCAGCAGCTGGGGCTGCCTGGAAAACCTCAGAAGGCTGGAATGGCAATACTGGGGGTCCTCTAAAGAGCCCCCAGAGTGCTTGAAATCATTTAACTAATGCTTGCAAAAGCCTTGGGGTATGATTCCAACATGTGTGATACCAAACATTCCTATGTTTGGAGTTACCATTATGTAGTTGGGAATAGGTAGTGACCTATTTCCATTACACGTGTAAAATGGCACCCCCTCACTCATGAAGTCTTGGAAAATGGTCCCGGAGGTCGTGGGGGCACCTCTGCTAGTGCAGTGGTGCCCTCACACACAGGTACTCTGCACCCTGCCCTCAGGGCTGGAGGGCCTGCCATAGGGGTGACTTATAAGTGACCTGGTGCAGTGTAACTGTCAGTGAAAGGGTGCATGCACCTTTTCACGCAGGCTGCAATGGCAGTGCTGCAGAAGCCTTTGCATGGACTCCCTATGGGTGGCAAAAGAAATGCTGCAGCTCATAGGGATCTCTTGGAACCCCAATGCCCTGGGTACCTAAGTACCATATACTATGGACTTATAAGGGGGCACCAGTATGCCAATTTTGGGTGAAATAATGGGTTACCAGTATGCAACAACCATAATTTAAGGGAGAGAGCATAACTACTGGGGTCCTGATTAGGAGGATCCCAGTAGACACACTCACACACACTGGCAAACAGGCCAAATGTGGGGGTAACCAAGCTAGAAAGAGGCTACTTTCCTACAAGGTTAGCATCCACAATAATGATTTACAAGCTTTTATACACCGACCTTTACATGAATGACTCAAATAGTGAATCAAGAAGTCATTAGCTCATAGTACCTATGCTTATGCCAACTTATGTACAATATCACAAATTCAAGTCAAGGTACTTTGGCCGACGATATTTCGATCCCCTAGACAAGTACCAGGATCATCCTAAGCCTTCGTTAAGCTTGAGTTAAAAGGGTTACAGAGTGCTTGTAACCAAAACGGCGAAAATAAATCTGAATCATGTCTCATATGAGTGAGAAGGCAATCAATGGAGATTTAAATCTCTAATCAAGCGCCAATACCATAAAGTAGTGGTAGAGTGGAGTAGTGTCAGAGTGTAGTAGAGTGTCATAGAGTGGAGTTTCAGAGTGTCGTAGAGTGGATTGGCCGAGTGTCGTAGTGGAATGGCAGAGTGTCGTAGAGCGGAGTGGCAGAGTGTCGTAGAGTGGAGTGGCAGAGTGTTGTATAGTGGAGTGGCAGAGTGTCATAGAGTGGAGTGGCAAAGTGTCGTAGAGTGGAAAGGCATAAACAAGAGTGAACTGGAGTAGAGTGAAGTAAAGTAACGTGAAGTGGCATAGAGAAAGTTGGGTAGAGTGTTGAGCATAGTACATTGTTGTATAGTGGAGTGGCATAGAGGGTTGTGCAGTGGCGTTGAGTAGAGTATCATAGATTGAAGTGGCATAGAGCGGGGTGGAGTGGCATAGAGTGGAGTAAAGTGGAATGGAGTGGCATATAGGGAGTTGTGTAGGGAGTTACAGAGTGGAGAAAGTGTTAGAGTTGAATGGAATAGAGTGTCAGAGTCTAGTATCATGGAGTGTAATTTCAGAGTGAAGTGTCATAGAGTGGAGTTGGGTGGTCTAGAGTGAAGTGGCATAGAGTACAGTGGTGCAAAGTAGATTGGTGTAGAGTGTAGTGGTGTAGAGTGCATTGGTTTTGAGTAAAGTGGTGTAGAGTGCAATGGCGAAGAGTGCACTGGTTTAGCGTACAGTGCAGTAGCGTAGAGTGGTGAAGAGTAGAGGGGAGCAGAGTGGAGTGGCACAGGATCGATTGCAGTGGTTCAGAGTGCGGTGTCATAGAGTGATGCGGTGCATCGTAGAGTGGAGTGGTGCAAGGTAGAGTAGACTGGTGTAGAGTGCAGTGGTGGAGTGCAGTGATGCAGAGTAAAGTGGCATAGAGTGTAGTGGCATATAGTACATTGGTGTAGAGTGCAGTAGAGTGGCATATAGTTGAGCGGTGCAGAGTAGAGTGCTTTGGTGCAGAGTAGAGAGGAGTATAGTTCAGTAGCAGAGTGCAGTGTTGCAGAGTAGAGTGTCATAAAAGGCAGTGGTGTAGAGTAGAGTGGCATAGAATGCATTGGTGTAGAGTGCAGTGATGTAGAGTGATGCAGAGTAGAGAAGAGTGGCTTAAAGTACAGTGGCGGAGAGTAGAATAGAGTTGCATAGAGTGCCACGGCATAGAGTAGATTTCTGCAGGGTACAGTATAGTGGTGAAGAGTAGATTGTTGCAGAGTGGAGCTTAGTGATGTAGAGTGCAGTAGCATAGAGCGGTGCAGAGCAGATTGGAGTGGCACAGGGTAGATTAGACTGGCATAGCATAGAGTGGAGTTGCATAGATTGCAGTGGCATAGAGGAGATGATTTCAAAGTAGAGTGAAGTGCCCTACAGTGGAGTGGTGTAGAGTAGATTAGAGTGGAGTGATGCAGAAAAGTGTGCAGTGGGACAGAGTACAGTGGCATTGAGTGCAGTGGTGCAGAGTACAGTGGTGTGGAGTTCGGTGGCAGAGAGTGCAATGTTGCAAATTAGAGGGTCGCAGAGTACAGTGGTGTGTTGTAGAGCAGCATAGAGTGCAGTGGCATAAAGTGCTGTGGTGCAGAGTAGATTGGCATAAAGTGCAGTGGCATAGAGTGCATTGGTTTTGAGTAAAGTGGTGAAGAATACACTGGCAGAGTGCAGGGGTGTAGTGTACAGTGGTTCGAGTAGAATAGCATAGATTGCAGTGGCGTAGTGTAGAGTGCTGCAGAGTAGAGTGGAGTTGTACAGAATAGATTGCAGTGGCGTAGAGTAGCACAGAGTGGAGAAAAGTGGTATAGGGTGCAGTGGCATAGGGTAGATTGTTTCAGAGTAGAGTGAAGTAAAGATAAAGAAAAGATAATATACTTCAATATGCTTAAGTATGTAGCGATAACAACAACATAAATAATAACGCTAGGCATAACGGCCCAAAATTAAATATGGCTTCTCCCTGTTAGCCATGCTGTAATCAAGCCCTTCATTACCTAGATAACAAAACATTGAACATAAATGTTAGAAAAATATACCCTTCTAGTAGCTAAATTGTTTGTGAAAAGGTAAAATCTGGGCTCAATCTCGACTTCACTGTTTCACCAACTGGTGTGATCTTAGGCAAATACAAATATTGTGTTTCACAGAGTCCCCTTTCTAGCGTGCAGGCACCAGGCTGAGTGGGACTCTGTTTCCTCTATAGATCTTCCTCATTGTCCTGCAGCTCCTCTTGAAGGCGTCCTGCAGTGCTCCTCTTCAAAGCGGCAGCAGGTGATGCAGACAGTAATCATCCAAAACTCTTTTCTCCTCCTCGCGCCCTTTGTTCTTATGAGCACCCTTAATGCCCACAGCTGTAAACAGGACAAACAAGAGGGCAGAGGGTGCAGGGGGCCTCCTGACTCACCTTCATTCTGTTACCATCAGATTGGAGGATGGTCGGTACAGGGCTATTATAAGTAGCGCTTTAGTGCGCTAATGGCCCTCTGATTAATAGATGTGAGAGGGGAAATTATTTGGTCCCCTTGTCCCCCCCACCTTCGTCCCCTGTGTCCCCCACCCTCCAAAATCTGGGGGGGGATACATTCCCTGCGTCCCCCACACTTCCTACACCCATGGGAACTTGGTTCTGAGAGGCGAGGTGGTCTTTTTGGCTGCCTTGACCAAATGTCTATCACATGTAGTTTGAGTGAACAGTCGGGCCTTCTCCTGCAGACGGAAAAAGCTTTGGATTATATATTCACATTGTGACACAGAAATAAAATTAAGCGATTTTCAGTGTTCATCCAGAGCTGTACTTTACAAAACACATAGGTAAATATTTGCAGGAGGAAAATGTAGAGCAGTTAAAATTATGATCTTTAAAGATGCAGAAGGTCTTAACACCATCTGTGGCTGAGATGTAGCCCCAAAGTTACTCTAGTACCCAGAAAATTTTAGCGCCAAGAAAATTACTCTCTTTAGGGTGAACCTTCAAGCTCTGTGATGGCAAACCACAGTGTTCCTCCACAAGGGAATATTAGCTTCCTCTGTGTTGCAGTATAACCTAGCTAGCATCTACTCAGAGTGAGTGTCTGTGTGCTTCCGGCTAGGACTACACACGTGCATATGTGTGAAACCAGGTCATACATGTGTCCGCTCTGTCCTGTCCCGGTTCTAACTCCCACCTTCTTTGCGTGCTTCATTGGATTCACCTTCCATCTTACGATCATGCGTGTTAAGCATTGCAGGTGGCTGTTTGTAGTGTGTTGTACAATGTGTAACAAGTCACTGGCCCAGCTCTCTCGCTCCCATGCCACTAGGCCTTTTCGTTGCTTTCGCCTTCTATTCTTTCTTTTCTTCTATCTTGGAAAACACAGGCGGCACTCCTGGTTGTGTTTTTCGGCCCACTGTCCCTCGTGGGTAACTTGTATATCTTTAATGGGAGTCTGGTTTTCCTAAATGTTTGGGATGTTAAATCTCCTGATGTTTTCTTGTTTCCTCTTCGCCTCGTTACAATGCCTGCTATGCAGGGCCTTTCTGAAGGGTCAAAGTTACACTCTGTTGAAATACATTGTTTTCATGATATATTCAATTCCTGCCAAAAAATTCCGAGTGTAATACAATATAGCTTATTCCGTGATAGGAGAGGGGGAGGTAACGTCTCTGCGGTCGTACCGGTGTCCCACCCACCTACCTACGGATGTTTCAGGGGCTTAACATAACGTGAGGGACCCCTAGCTCAGTACATGGAGGGGCCCCCTCTCTGGACTCACTCGGGAGGTCCTAGGCCAGTGTTCTGTGCCGAGGAGGGCCCCTAGAGCTCGCCCCCCACCCGCACTGCGGGGGACTGTTGAGCCACTGGTATGTTTTCAGTATGTGCTGAGAACAGTGACTGTACCATGGTGACGCCAGGCGCTTTACTGAAGAGCTTTGTCTTCGGCCTGCCTCTGTGGCGGACGGGGGGGGGGGGCTCAATACATCACCTGGCCTGAGTGGATCCGGAAGGGGCCTCCCACCATGTGTTTAGCGGGGGTAGGGGGGCGCCAGTTTCGTCACGCCACTGTCTTTCCTGCTACTCCAGTGAGGACCCCGGTAGGTATGAGAGTTACTGCCTGCCCCAGCTAGGACTGCTCTCGCTGTCCCACTCTGCACCTTTGTGGTACAATGGGACACTCGGAAACCGACTGGACGTGTGTCCACAGCCCACCAGGGGGCCCTCTCCTCTCAGTCTGAGACTTTCAGTGCCACGAACTGTCCTACTTCAGAACGCAGCATGCATGTTAGAGCTTGTTTCCAGGACTACCTACTCTCTGTTTATCAGTTCAGTTATACAACAGTGCGTGCATTCAAACAGAACCTCCTTTTCAGTGCATTGGTAAGCACAGAAGAAATGTTTTCCACTGCATTGTTGATTTCTTCCTCCTGCAGCGCTGTTGTCAATATAGTTTACAATGTTGAAAACCCCCAGAGAACGCAAACATTCTTAGGTGTTTTGTTAGTATAACAAGTGAAAATACAATATTTCTGTTACTCTAAGTTTGCTGTGTTTGTGTGCACCTTGTGCTGCATAATAACAATAAGGGGTGCGCCAGCACAATTTATTAGATGCGATGAATAGTGCTATGAATGAATGAGTGAATGGATGATCGCTCTGAATGCTATTCTATGAATGCCCTGAATGAATGCGATGAACAAATGAATGAATGAGTGAATTAATGAATGCTATGAATGTGATGAATGGTGATAAACAATGTGTAAATGCCCATGGACAGAATGTCAGAGTGCTGAAGCAGGAGACTGTGAACACATGTAAAGCAGTGAACAAGCAGTTCTTGACACTTCTGTTATCTAGGCTGCCTTTCCTCATTGCTATGGCTTAGTTTGTACAGGGACACCTGGGCTGCTTTCTTGTCTATTTCAATTCCCTGCTCTTAATTTGATTACTTTACTTCCTGTTCTATGTTTTTCCCACCACAGGGCCTGCTTTTTGATTGGCTGAGGGTATCCGTTCATTGCTTTTGCACGCAATGGCAAAGCCAATAGGTCTCCACAACGAGCTCGCTCTCTGTATTTTGCCCCCTTCCTCTGCTGACACCGAGTGCTGCTTCAGCTCATTGTCTCTCTCTTCACCTCCCCACCTCGTCTCCTTTGGCCTCACCCGGCGCGCTGCAGCCTGTCTGCATTGTTGTGTTTTTTGCTGAGAGTTATGGCAGTGCTGACGATGCCTGGCTGTACACTGGCATGCTTTGCTCTTGGCTCGCACTCTGCTTTCTCTTGAATGTAATATTCGGAGGTTTCAGCTGCTTGGAGCAATGGCCTTGGTATCTGTCTGAGTGCTGCCCTGTGGCCAGGCTAGGACTGCAGCTGCTCTACACACCCATCACAACAGCAATCCTACTTTAGAAAAACACATATCAATCTCAAACCAATACTCACACACTACTAACATCGCTTCCATACCCCTCACACACCAGCAGTCACACATTACTTACAGCACTCTCACACCCTGGTGGTCTCGTATATCTGACAGCACTCTCACACTCCTCTCAAAGCAGCGGCCAAGCACTACCGGCAACATCATAACATCCCTCACAACTAGCCAAGTACCAAAAGGAATTCAGGGCTCTCACAAACTAGGAGTCACTCACTACCAACATCACTGTCAAAGACCGCAAAAAGCAGCAGGATCACACTACCAACAAAATTCCCAAACCCTTTCCAGTGCACAGTAGCAGTCTCACACTAACAACTGCACTCTCAGGCCCCTGGCAAACTAGCAGTGGCACTGCACAAATACTACTTTCACGTCCTTCCTAAAGTAATAGACTCACCAGCACTCGCACCTCTTGCGTTCCCTCACACAATAGCAAGAAGCCCAATAAGTTTGGCGTACAATAAACATGCCTACTTATTCAATGTTTAATTTCTATGTGTAATATTGTGGATCAGCAACTATATAAATACAAGAATTAGTCAATAGGGCTGAAGAATAAATGTGTGAATGCGAAGGTTGGTGACTAAATAGAATGCATAGATTATGATTCATTGAGGGCATAAACTGATGAATATGGGTCTGCCTGGAATGAACCAGATGGACTGTTTCAATTAGTAAGCCAAACCTATTGGCTTTGCTAAAACACTAGGGGCCTCATTACGAGTTTGGGGGTCATGAGACCGCCAAACTCGCGGTGGCGGTCAGCCCCACGCAGCTATGGCAGTCTGACCGCCAAATTACGACTTTGGTGGTCGGACCGGCCTGAAGACCGCCGTCCCGGCCAGGATCATAGATTCTGACCGGGTGACGGCGCTCAGATTTGTAATCAGCCATGGGGGCGTTGAACTCCACTTTCTACCAGCCTTTTCATGGCGGGAACCCTGCCTGGAAAAGACTGTTGGAAAGTGGTGCCAGGGGACACAGGGAGGTCCCTTCCCATGCCATGACATGGGCAGTGCAGGGGCCCCCCTGCCCAACACCGTCAGAATGCGCAGTGTCTGCTTTGCAGACACTGCGCATTCTGTGAGTGTTGGAGTGTTAGGATATTGGCCCTTAAGGGCGCTGAAGTAACAAATCATACTGCGCAAATTGTTGTTTGCAAGGCTTAGCAATAGCAACGCCACTCATGTGACATACACTGCCATCATCCAAAATGACAGTATTTCTCATCACTTTCTTAATTCTTATAGGCTCGCCAAACTTGCTCTCACCTTTAGCCACTTTCCTTACGGATTTCACTCTCACCCAATCTCCCACATTCAAATGTACTTCTTTAGTGCAATATTTATTATTAAAATACTTCTTGTTCTTTTCTTGTGAACTCTTTATGCACTTTCTTACATGTTCCTTGCTCCAAAGTACTTGTCTGCTTCTTTGCATCCAACCAGGGTTAATCTTCGAAAATGGAATTCTACCTCGCATTATATCAAACGGACTTTGACCTATTGTCTCATGAGGTGTCACTCTATAAGCCCATAACATTTTCCTTAACTCAGAATCTATATTACTTTTGTTTCCATGCTTTGCAATTTGAATGATGCCCTTGAAAATCCTATTTATACGTTCCACTACAGCATTCCCCCTGGGATGATATAAAGCTGTAAACCTTTGTTCAATACCAGTCATTTTAGCAAACGTTTTCATTTCCTCAGATTTAAATTGAACACAATTGTCCGTCAATAAAATTCTGGGAAATCCTTCCCTCAAAAATATTTCCTCCAAAAAATTAATCACTGCCTTGGTATCATTTTTTTGTAACACAGAAAATTCAATCCACCTTGAAAACAAATCAACTAAAACCACAATAAACTTTGAAGTCCCATCATGCCACGTAATAGGACCCATAATGTCTAAAGCAACTTCTTCCCATGGTATATTAGGACAACTTGAAGAAGAAATTGGCGGGTTAAGTGTCTTTTGAGCTTTGTCACTATTCTCACACTCCATGCAGTCACGTACATATCTCTCAATTTCTACATCAATTTTTGGCCACCAATAAAGTACTTTAATTCCTCTTTTGGTGCAAGATATTCCTGAATGACCTTCATGTCCAATAGCGATAAGTTTATTTCTAATACCACAGGGGGGAATAATCTTCCCACCTCTACACACAAAATCACCTTCAATACTCAATTCATCTCTCACTTCCCAAAATGCTCTTAACATATCACTGCTTTTGACTTTCTTGTCATTATACCAGCCGAACATCACTTTGTTTTTAACTTCTTTCAACACTTCGTCTTTCTCATACTCCATGATCCATTCTTCTTTTTGCAACGAGCTTAAAGTATTCTCATCAAACACACCAGCTACACACCAGTCATTCCATGGATGTTGATCCAGCTCTCTTAAAGGTAAGGACATTCAACTTAAAAAATCTGCAGTAACATTTTTTACCCCAGGAACATACTGCACTTCATATAAGAAATCTTGTAGTCTCATAGATAGTCTAGCTATTCTCGCAGATACTCTACATAAACCTTCCGTAGTTAACAATTTAGTTAGGGGCTTATGGTCAGTCCGTATGATGCATTTTTGCCCCCAAACAAATTTCCGAAAGTGTTCTAATGCCCATACACATGCCAAAGTTTCTCTCTCTATTACAGAGTATTTTTCCTCTGTGGGAGACAAAGAACGGGATGCAAATGCAACCACATATTCTTTACCCACATTGTCACTCTGTGTTAATACACTACCAAGGCCCTTACCACTCGCATCCGTAGTGATAATAGAACAAGCTTTTGGATCGTACCCATGCAACATTGGAGCACTCACAATTGCATTCTTAATTTCCTGAAAAGCCTTCTGACAACTTACATTCCATTCAAATTTCACTTTGTTTTTTAGTAACAGTCTCATTTGGTAGGTTTTAGCTGAAAAATTTTCTACAAATTTCGAATAAAACTCGGCTAGACCTAAAAAGGATCTCAAATCATCTTTAGATGTGGGGCATGGGGCATTCTTAATAGCTTCCACCAACTTATTTTTAGGTCTTATGCCTTCATGATCAATCTCATGTCCTAAATACGTTACTTTTCTCTGTGCAAATCTACATTTACTGCTCTCTGCGGTCAAACCTTTTTCTTGTAAGATGTTCAAAACATTCCTCAATTCCTTATCATGATGTTTCTTGCTACTTCCCATAACTAAAATATCATCCTGAAAGAATGTAACATTAGGCAAATGTCCAAATAACTGCGCCATCAACCTTTGAAAGACGGCAGCCGCCAACGCCAAACCAAATGGCATACGTTTGAAACGAAAACAACCCCATGGTGTACAAAACGTTGTAAGATGTCTGCTATGATAGTCCAACCTAACCTGGTGGTAAGAAGACGACAAGTCCAAAGTGGAAAACCATTTAGCATCTCTTGTGGCAGACAACATCTCATCAATACGAGGCAAAGGAAACTGATCTACTATGATATTATTGTTCAAACCTCTCAAATCCACACACAAATGCACTTTGCCATTAGCTTTACGCACAACAACCAAAGGTGAAACCCACTCAGAAGCTTCAACTGGTTCTATAATCTGTGAATTTTGTAACCTGTCCAACTCTTTTTTTACCTCATCCCTGACAATAAACGGGATATTCCGTACCTTATGAATTTTTGGTTTGGCATCCTTTTTGAGTCTAATCTGATGTGTAAAGCCTTTCAGTTGACCTACTTGCCCATTGAACACTCCTGGAAACTCTTGGGGGTCGGAATCCCCATGGCTGCATGCAGCGCCGCCATGGAGGATTCCCTGGGGCAGGCGAAAACAGCCGGGAATCTACCGGTTCCCCTTTTCTGACCGCGGCTTTACCGCCGCGGTCAGAATTGCCCCGGAAGCACCGCCAGCCTGTTGGCGGTGCTTCCTCTACCCTCTGCCCTGGCGGTTACAAACCGCCAGGGTCAGAATGAGGGCCATAGTGTACTAAAAATTATAGCTGTAAAATATAACTCTTTAGCTTACTTCTTCAGCAAGACATGTGTCTCTGTTATAATAATTTCTGTTAATTTTCCTTTGTGCCGGATAAACTTCAGCAATGAAGTTGCTAAAAAGTTAAGAATAGTAAAAATAATACCACGTACTTGGTACTAATTAACATTAAAAGGGCGCTGTTCCTGCTCCCATGTAACTTTCAGCGCAAGAACCAGCACGTTCACAAGACATTGTTATTAAGCATTATGTTGTCCAGGCAACCAGTAACCACGCGGGGGTGCACGCGAGGGCCGACGCAATGAAAAATCTAACGTTTGAGCAGTACACACGCGCCTCAAACAAAGTAAACAAACGGCAACTGTATTAGAGAAAGAGAAAAAAAAATAATAATAATAATTTTAAAAAAAACTTCCCTCACTTGCTTAAAATAAGTTGCCTTTAACAAAGCAGGTCCGAAAATAGCTGCTCTCCAATCCTCAGTCTGATGTCTGTTGCGTTGCCTTCCAATAATTGCAGTTTTCTCAGTCCAATGCTTGCTGCTTTACGATCCTGCTCGTCGCCATGTGAAGTAAGTACACTGGCTCTTCTTGTTCTTTCCTTAAAAGTTTATTTCCAGTTATAATGTACAGACAGAGATACATGTGCTCGCCATCCCCAAACCGGCACAACTCTGACCTTTCATATGAAAACATTCCAATCCCCCGTCACAGCCTGCCCCGACATTCCACTGCCCCTGATGCCATAGCATTCTTCTTTTACATATAAACTAATACATCACTACAGGCGCCGAGGCCAATATCCTAATACTTTTCGCGTATTGCAATGTTCTCACCGGTCTGCCCGGCAGGAACATTGCAATACGCTCTGGGGGGATGTCACCGCCATGGTGATTGCGTCCTCCCTGTGAGTTTGGCGGTCCCGTGGTGGGACCGTCAAACTCAGGAGGCCCTAGTTATTTACCACTTATTCAAAAGTTCTATAACTATAATCATATTTTGCCTTCTAGGCGCAATCTGATAGATAGATAGTCCAAGAATCAACATGTCTCAAAACTGTTCTTGGTAATATGTTAAAAGACTCCACTACAATAGCACTGTGATGAGAGGCTACATCCTTTGAAATCTCCACTGGAGACCATTTCCAGGCTAACCATGTCACTGTTTACAAACACAATGTCAAAATGATCCTGAATTCCAGTAAACACATCCAACTAAAGATATTGGCCCTCATTACAGCCCTGGCGGACAGTGTTAAAGCGGCGGTAAGACCGCCAACAGGCCGGCGGCAACAATTTAGGAATTACGACTGTGGCGGAAACCGCCAACTAAGACAGCCACTTTAACACTCCGACCGCCACAGTGGTACAAACAAACAGCTCAGCGGTCACCGCCAACAGACAGGCGGAGGACAATGTACCGCCCACACTATTATGACAGGCCAATCCGCCACCTTTTCCGGGGGGATACACCGCGGATAAAAACAAGGCAGAAACAGGAATTTCGAAGGGAGAACGCTCACCTCTACACACTCCACGAGGAAGGAGGACACCATGGACCCGGAACTCCAAATTCTCCCTGCGATAGTCTTCCTGCTCCTGTACCAGGAGCACCAACGCCAGCGGCGAAGACCACGGTGAGTACTGCACCTACGACACAGGGGAGGGGGGAGGCAAAAAACAGGGACACACACACGCAACACCCCCACCCTCACCCACTACAACACACACACTAATACATATTCATACATTATAGTTACACCCCCCAACCCCCCCAGAAGAATGCAAAGACAAAAGGAAATGAGTGTAACCATTGTAATATATCAAAATTCAGTAAGCAAAAATATACATATATAGACTATTAACAAAATATACACCAAGATTATTAGTCCATGTATTGCACCATTCATAGTCCGTGGACCACTGGGCCAAAAATGCATGGGCGAGGCCCACACACGATACCAGATCAAAACAGAGAGAACACTGCAGGGGCATCAGATAGAAACACAACAGGCACCTCAGGGGGAAGGGAAGGGGGGCACCTCAGCCGGATGAGTGCACAACGCCAGATCCACGAGGGGCCTCCATGCCCATTGATGTATCCTGGGGAGTGCAAAGCCACAGTCTCTCAAGTCTCTACAGTGGGTGGTTTGCCCACTGATCTATCATGGGGAGTGCAAAGCCACAGTCTCTCAAGTCTATAGAGTGGGTGGGTTGCCCACTGATCAATCCTGGGAAGTGCAAAGCCACAGTCTCTCAAGTCTCTACAGTGGGTGGTTTGCCCACTGATCAATCCTGGGGAGTGCAAAGCCACAGTCTCTCAAGTCTCTACAGTGGGTGGTTTGCCCACTGATCAATCCTGGGGAGTGCAAAGCCACAGTCTCTCAAGTCTATACAGTGGGTGGTTTGCCCACTGATCAATCCTGGGGAGTGCAAAGCCACAGTCTCTCAAGTCTGTACAGTTGGTGGGTTGCCCACTGATCAATCCTGGGGAGTGCAAAGCCACAGTCTCTCAAGTCTCTACAGTGGGTGGTTTGCCCACTGATCAATCCTGGGGAGTGCAAAGCCACAGTCTCTCAAGTGGATAACATTCTCCACTGGTTCTGGAGGGGACTTTGTGCCCAGAGTGCTTCATCCTGCCAAGGACTGAGGTAGTGGATGTCTTTCTCCACTGGTTCTGTAGGGGGCTTTGTGCCCAGAGTGCTTCATCCTGCCAAGGACTGAGGTAGTGGATGTATCTCTCCACTGGTTCTGGAGGGGGCTTTGTGCCCAGAGTGCTTCATCCTGCCAAGGACTCAGGTAGTGGATGTCTTTCTCCACTGGTTCTGGAGGGGGACTGGTGCCCAGAGTGCATCACTCACCCCGTGACGGTCCCTGTTGCGTCAGTGCCCCTGCCGCTCATGGGCTAGCGGTGCTTGAGTTGGCGGTCCTTGCCCTGTTCAGCGGTGCTTGCCCTGTTCAGCGGTGCTTGAGTTGGCGGTCCTTGCCCTGTTCAGCGGTGCTTGCCCTGTTCAGCGGTGCTTGAGTTGGCGGTCCTTGCCCTGTTCAGCGGTGCTTGAGTTGGCGGTCCTTGCCCTGTTCAGCGGTGCTTGAGTTGGTGGTCCTTCATTGCCCAGCAGGGCTGGGGCTGGCGGTCCTTCATTGGTCAGCTGGGCTCTGGCTGGCGGGGCTCTCCTGGGCAGCTGGGCTGTGGCTGGCGGGGCTCTCCTGGGCAGCTGGGCTGTGGCTGGCGGGGCCCTCCTGGGCAGCTGGGCTGTGGCTGGCGGGGCCCTCCTGGGCAGCTGGGCTGTGGCTGGCGGGGCTCTCCTGGGCAGCTGGGCTGTGGCTGGCGGGGCTCTCCTGGGCAGCTGGGCTGTGGCTGGCGGGGCCCTCCTGGGCAGCTGGGCTGTGGTTGGTGGGCCCTCCTGGGCATCTGGGCTGTGGCTGATGGGGCCCTCCTGGGCAGCTGGGCTGTGGCTGGCGGGGCCCTCCTGGGCATCTGGGCTGTGGCTGGCGGGGCCCTCCTGGGCATCTGGGCTGTGGCTGGCGGGGCCCTCCTGGGCAGCGACGATGGGGCTGGCAGTGGCCTCCTGGGCATCTGGGCTGTGGCTGGCAGGGCCCTCCTAGGCAGCGACAATGAGGGTGGCAGTGGCCTCCTGGGCAGCTGGGCTGTGGCTGGTGGGGCCCTCCTGGGCAGCGACGATGGGGCTAGTGGTGGCCTCCTGGGCAGCGACGATGGGGCTGGCGGGGCCCTCCTGGGCAGCGGGGATGATGGCGGGCTTCTCCGCCGTGCTGCTCCTCCCAGACTTGCCGGGTTTCTTGTGGGCCTTCCCCACCTTGGGAGGAGTCACAGCTGAGTCCACACTCCCACCGGGACCCCTGGGAGCGGCTTGGGTGGCTGGAGTCTTCCCTCTCTCCCGCCGGGCACTGTCCAACTTCTGGTGCTTCACGGGGGGACTGGCTGTGCTGTGGCTCCGTGACACACTGGCTGTCCTGGTGGCCGGTGCACTGCACATACCTGTGACAAAAAGGCACCACTGGTCCCGGAGATTTTGTGGCTGAGGTGCTAGTTCGGGACCTATGAGTTTGACGGGGGGTGGGAAATAGGTTAAGGGTGGACAGGAAAAGTTGTTTGGACACACTGGGACGGGTAGCTGGAAGGGGTTTGAGAGTGGAGGAAGAGGTGGTGGTTGTAGGAGGTGTACATTTTGTGGCTTTGGGTGCAGGTGCATGCGCTGGAGGCTGTGGTGAGGTGGATGTATGTTGGGTGGGTGTGTGCCTGCGTTTGTGTATCTTCGGAGGGGGCGTCACAGACACACTGGGAGAGGACGCAGGGGACGTGCGAATGGTAGTGGGGGTGGTGACTGCACGTGAGCGGGGTGTGGTGGTGGGTGTGCTGGTGCTGGACGTAGTGGCTGTAGAGGTAGTGCATGCAGGTGTGAGTGTAGACGAGACTGGGAGGGAGGAGGGAGATGACGAGGAGGGGGACACAGTGGAGGCAGTGGATGTTGGTGTGTTTGTATGTGTGTGATGCTTGCGTGAGTGCCTGTGGGATGTGTGGTGCTTATGTTTGCCTGAGCTTCCCTTGTGTGGTGAGGTGTGTGCAGGCTGGTCTGATGGTGTGCTTGGGATAGGCAGAGGTACAGGGGATTGGGTCTGGGTGGAGGAAGTTGGAGGGGGGAGGCTAGACATAGGGACAATGGCTGCCATCAGTGCTGAGGCCAGAGTTTGAAAGGATCGGTGAAGGGCCGCCTGACCAGAATGAATGCCCTCCAGGAATGCATTAGTTTGTTGCAACTGTCTTTCTACACCCTGGATGGCATTCAAAATGGTAGACTGCCCAACAGTGAGTGACCTGAGGAGGTCAATGGCCTCCTCACTGACGGCAGCAGGGATGACTGGGGCAGGGCCTGAGGTGCCTGGGGAGAAGGTGATGCCCACCCTCATGGGTGAGCGGGCACGGGGCGAAGGCTGAGGGGCTGCTGGGAGGGCGGTGCTGGTAGGGGGGGTGGCGGCTGTACCTGTAGAAGTGGGGGGCACAGATGTTGCCGCCACCACAAGGGAGCTCCCATCGGAGGATGAGTCCGTGTTGCTGGTTTCAGCTCCTTTCCCCGCCGTGGTGCTCCCCTCGCCCTCCGTCTCACTGGTGTATTCTGAGTCCGTAGTGTGGCCCTCCATGGCCATGTGGGATGCAGCTCCCTCGTGCTCCAGTGCCACTGCTCCTCGGCCTGATGATGCTAATGCACACAAGAACAAGTAGACCACAAAAAAGGGGGGGGAACAGAAGAATGACATGTTGAGTGCATGGATTACCGCTACCGTTGGCGGACAAGACAGACACAGAAGCCCCCTGCACTACGTCGCACTGTTGGGCTCTACAGTGCAATTCCTGGGAAATGGCCTACAAGGATATGGACGACATCTGCACACATAGATGACACAGGTGCATGAATAGCTGTACTTGGCACTCTACAGAGGTGGGGTGGGGGGCCACAGGGCCATGCCTTACGGAGGGGCCTAGCCTACGGAACTCGCCCTGGCCTAGGGAAACCCACAGCCCTCCTCCCCCACCCAGACACCTCCACTGCGCGCAAAGTCAGCTGAATGAGAGTGTACTCACCCCCTTGTATCTGCTGTGATGCCCTCAAGCGCCCATCCAACTCCGGGTAGGCCACCGCCAGGATCCTGAACATCAGGGGGGTCATGGTTCGACGGGCACCCCTCCCACGTTGGGAGGCCATCCCCAGCTGAGCCTCCGCCGTCCTCTTGCTCCAGCGGCGAATGTCCTCCCATCTCTTCCCGCAGTGGGTGCTCCGTCTGTGGTGGACCCCCAGGGTCCGGACGTCCTTGGCGATGGCACGCCAAATATCCTTCTTCTGGTGGGCGCTGACCTACATGAAATGTACAGGGTACGAAGAGAAGTCATTACCAACTGCGGCGTCAAAGTGAGTGGCCCTCATCCCTACCCTTGCCATGTGGCACATGCACCCACCGTCTTTCATGCACGCATGACTCTGCCCCCTTCCTTCTTACAACCAGCCCTCTACACACAGGCATAGCCCATACAACATGCTCCCTGTGAACTTACCTGTTGGTCTGGAGGACAGTAGTGTAGCATGTACTGGGGGAGGACCCCATCGACGAGCTTCTCCAACTCCTCCGATGTGAAGGCAGGGGCCCTTTACCCAGACGCACGAGCCATTGTCTCTTCCAGACCGAGGTCACAGCAGCACTTGCAGTGTAGGTCCTCTCCTGTCGAAGATCAGGTATCGAGTGATTGAAGTGATAGAAAATGCCGGTCACGTCCGCGGCGGTGCGTACCATCACCGCCGGCGTACATCGTCATTGGGTCCTGGGACCCATAAGGTCCAATATTAACCAATGCAGCATTGCGCCGCGGCCTTCGGCCGCCTACCACTACGGTGTACAACGCCAGCGCAGTTACCTCACATCCCATTGTCCCACTTTACAGGTCAGGCAGCTGCCATTTCAGGGGCCCACATGGCCTAATTACCAACTGAGTCACACATACCTAGGCCTAGTCTCAACACACATACAGGCCACATTTTGTGTATGAATGGTGGTGTTCTGTGTAGACTGTGGGTACATACCTCTGAGTTGTTTGACTCTGTGCTCGCTTTTGTCCTTCATAGGCACCGTCCGCTGGGACATGTGAGGAGATGGCGGAATCCTCCGGTGTACTGACCGCTGGTGGACCTGTCGACAATGGAGGAAAGAAATTTGATTATCACCTACAGGTTTGACCGTGCCACAATCCAGGAACTGTGTACCCAGTGGGAGCCAGACCTGATGTCAGCAATCTGCCATCCCACAGGAATCCCCCCTCAAGTGCAGGTGCTATCAGTGCTCCATTTCCTTGCTAGTGGGTCTTTTCAAACAACTGTGGCCATGGCATCAGGGATGTCCCAGCCTATGTTTTCCAACGTAATGTCCAGAGTGTTGTCTGCCCTGCTGAAACACATGTGGAGCTACATCGTTTTCCCTCAGGTGGAGGATTTGCCTACAGTGAAAGGTGACTTCTATGCCCTTGGACATATCCCCAACATCATAGGTGCCATTGATGGGACCCATGTGGCTTTGGTCCCCCCCCCCACAGGAGTGAACAGGTGTACAGGAACCAGAAGAGTTATCATTCCATGAATGTACAGATGGTATGTTTGGCAGACCAGTACATCTCCCATGTGAATGCCATGTTCCCTGGCTCAGTGCATGATGCCTACATCCTGCGGAATAGCAGCATCCCTTATGTGATGGGTCAACTCCAGAGGCACCGTGTGTGGCTATTAGGTGACTCTGGTTACCCCAACCTGTCATGGCTACTGACCCCAGTGAGGAATCCCAGGACAAGGGCAGAGGAACGCTACAATGAGGCCCATGGGCGAACTAGGAGGGTGATCGAGCGGACCTTCGGCCTCCTGAAGGCCAGGTTCAGGTGTCTGCATATGACAGGTGGATCCCGATTCTACTCACCAAAGAAGGTGTGCCAGATCATCGTGGCCTGCTGTATGCTTCACAACTTGGCTTTGCGACGACAGGTGCCTTTTCTGCAGGATGGTCCAGATGGCGGTGTTGTGGCAGCTGTGGAGCCTGTGGACAGTGAAGACGAGGAAGCAGAGGAAGAAGGCATGCAGAACAGGGACTCAGTCATCCAGCAATATTTCCAGTGAAACACAGGTGAGAATACATTCCTGCCTACTACATGTACTTTTACACTTCTACCTCTCTCCTGTCAGTCGATTTCACCCAGTGTATGGTCACTGAGTTGTCACTTTCCCTTACGGTTTCACAGGTGTGGGTCCCAACGTGTGTCATCTGCTTAGATTTCTCATGGACTAGAGCTGTGTGACATAGGTATGTTGACATTACTATTTCATGGATATTTTGTCACTGTAATTGCAAATACACTATTTCGAAATCACAGACAGACTCCAGATCTTTTGGTGCTTTAGGTGTGTTTATTTATATACAAAATATTGGAGGGGGAAGTTAAGTGGTGAGGGGTGATGGCGGAGGAGTGTCCATGGCAGAGTCCAGTCTATTAGTCTCACAGGTGCATTGCCCATATGGGCATAGGAAGTGGAGCTGGGGAAGTTTCAATATGGACAGGGTGACAAAGTGGGACAGTGGGATGTCACCCAGGGTGGTCTCATTTCTTGGCGGGGGTCTTGGCATCGTACTTTGTCTTGTTCCTGGATCTCAGGGACCGCTTACAGGGTGGTTCTGCGTCTGCAGAGGGTGCGGTGCTGGTGTGGTGGTCCTGTGGCGGGGCGTCCTGTCCACTAGCGCCGGCGGAGGTGGTGGGCAGTTCATCGTCCATGCTAGTGTCAGGGGCCCCTTGTAGTGCCACAGCATCCCTCCTGGTGTTGAGTACTTCCTTCAGCACCCCTACGATGGTGCCCGGGGCAGAGCTGATGGTTCTGAGTTCCTCCATGAAGCCCAAATACTGTTCCTCCTGCATGCGCTGGGTCTCCTGAAACTTGGCCAGTACCGTTGCCATCGTCTCCTGGGAGTGGTGGTATGCTCCCATGATGGAGGAGAGGGCCTCGTGGAGAGTGGGTTCTCTTGGCCTGTCCGCCCCCTGTCGCACAGCAGCCCTCCCAGTTCCCCTGTGTTCCTGGGCCTCCGTCCCCTGGACCGTGTGCCCACTGCCACTGCCCCCAGGTCCCTGTTGTTGTTGGGGTGGTGGGTTATCCTGGGTTCCCTGTAGTGGTGGACACACAGCTGATTGACGTGTCCTGGGGACGGAAGTATGGGCCCGCTGAGTGGGTGCTGTGCTGGTGTTTCCAGAGGGGGGAAGCTCTGTGGTGGCCTGTGTCTGTGTGAGGGGAACCGACTGTCCCGAGGCCCCCGATGGTCCGGGCTGGTCATCTAGATCCAGGTGGACAGATGTGCTGTCATCACTGTGGGCCTCATCTGTGGGTGGAGTGGACATGTCTGGACCCTCCTGTCTGGTGACGTTGGGTAGTGGTCCTGCAGGGGTGTAAAGGCATGATTATTGCATCTGTGTGTGTCATGGTGTGCAATGGGTGGGTGACCGTGTACCCCAGTGCTAGCATTCCTGTGTGGGAGCTTGTGTGATGATGGTTTAGAGGGGTGTATGGGTATGTGCAGTGGGCATGCTTCAGTGATGGGTGTCCATACATTGTTGTTGCATGCAGGGCTTGGTGTTGGGATGTGTGGTTTATGATATTGGCACATTTGTGAGGAGTTGGAGTGATAGGGGTGGGGTCGAGGGTGGGGGTATGTGATAGCATGCAGGTAGGGTGGGGGATGTAATAGTTAAGATTTGACTTACCAGAGTCCATTCCTCCACCGACTCCTGCGAGGCCCTCAGGATGCAGAATCGCCAAAACCTGCTCCTCCCATGTTGTTAGTTGTGGGTGAGGAGGTGGGGGTCCGCCGCCAGTCCACTGAACTGCCAGGTGGTGTCTTGAGACCACGGAACGCATCTTCCCCCGTAGGTCGTTCCACCTCTTCCTGATGTCCTCCCGATTTCTTGGGTGTTGTCCCACTGCGTTGACCCTGTCGACTATTCTTCGCCTTAGCTCCATCTTCCTTGCAATGGAGGTGTGCTGCACCTGTGATCCAAATAGCTGTGGCTCTACCCGGACGATTTCCTCCACCATGACCCTGAGCTCCTCCTCCGAGAACCTGGGGTGTCTTTGCCGTGCCATGGGGTGGTGTAGGTGATGTGTGGGGTGGTGTGTGTGGTGATAAGTGTGGTGATATGTAGTGGTGTGTAGTGTGAGGTGCGTGGAAGTTATGTGGGTGATGGTGTTGTGTGCCTGTGGATGCTAGTTTGTTGATGATGGTGTCTCTCTCTGGTCTTCTCTCTGTAATTGTGGTCGTAAGAGTTTGTGGGTGATGTGGATGTGTGTTTTATATTGTATTGGGTGTGTGGGAGTGGTGTGTGTATGTGTATCAGGTGTGTGTATTTGGAATTGTCCAATTTGGTTGTGTTTTTTAAATGTGTGTGTATTTTGAGCGCGGCTGTGTGTACTGCCAATGGAATACCGCGGTTGAAAGACTGCCACGTGGATTCGTGTGTCGTGATAGTGTGGGTGTATTTCTGTTGCCGTGACGGTGGAGGTTTTGTTTTTGCCAGTTTATCACTGACTTTTGGTGTGGCGGACTTGTGTGGGTGTCTGAATTTTGTCGGAATCCGAGATGTGGGTCATATGGCGGCATTCCGCGGCCGCCACGGTGTGTTGGCGGTCTTCTGCACTGCGGTAAGTGGCTTTTACCGCCAATGTTGTAATGACCGCCATTGTATACCTACAGCTGTCCGAGCAAATATCTTCTACTTTAAATCCACAATATTTACTTTAGGGGAGTACTATTAAATGTGTATACCATTTGAATTGGTAATGTAAACATCACATTACAATGCTATTAGTACACAAACATCAATTATTTCAGAAAAAATAAAAGCTTATGTTGCTTAAACCATCAGTATTTATGGCTTAAAAATACTTATTGCTACACCAGAAGATCTATAATTTAGCAACCGTATTTTATAACTAAAACAATTACAAGTACCTATAACCAAAACGCTATATCCTAGCTCTGTTCTGGTGTGGATGTCTTTAGAACACAGTTGCTAAGCAGATTTGTTCTTGATTTCCTCCCTATTTTTGATAAGTTAAACGTTTTCTGTATCCTACCTTACTTATCATTTCAGTTTGAGACACCTGAGGACTGCGTACCTTCCTCAATAATCAAATGTATGTTTTAAATCTCAATTCTTCTACCATCACCTGCCAGAAACGATTTCCCATGCTAATCTACTAATAAACTCCTACCTTATTACCAATCTTAAAACATGTACATTGGGGTGTGGCTTGGCACCCACGGAAAATGGGAGCACCAGTGAGAGGCTCTGGGCGTTCACATCTTATTACCCATATTAAAATATGTACAGCTAACTTCTCACATTTCATTAAGTATTAAATTTGTTCACCTTAAACACACAAAACATACAGTACACTCAATTCTAAACATCTCTATAATCACAAAAGTACTCAAAGCACATCCACATCCAGAACACCACTCAAGGATACAAAGTGTAAAAAAAGAAAATACAAGGCAACCGGTCTTCTCCATCTGTGCCTATACTATCTACAGCATCCTCATATCTATGAGGACCAAGTCATCCCTGCTCCACTACATCACAATACAGTATTCATGTACGTATGTTCCCAGATCCAGCTACCTGTCCAATCAATCGTTGACTGTATCTTGGACTTTGACTCTGTATTTGTTTACTAAAAGAGCTTTCACTAACATGAGTCGTCATCTATAACAAACACAAACCAATTGATCCTTTCTTTCCCTAACCGTGTACTAATTTTAAAACAATAACATTCCTTGTTAAAAGATACAAATGCTCTTTATACCGTAATCTGTTAAACAGTGTGGAAGAATTTGAAAACTAGAAAACTGTCATAACATCAGTTTCTAAAAATGCATCTTGTCCCTTTAAAAAGTAATCCATTTACCATATATCAATTGCAATTGCTACTCCTGCTAAAGCATGAGCAATTGTTTTTTTAGTGCACTAATAAACTGAAGCCAGACCTATTGACTTTGTGTGTTCTTGTTAAACTTTCCATCCACTTTCTATTCAAACTTTCTCTTTCCTCACATATTTCAGTTCACCTTATCTCGCTTCACTGGCTTTCATTTATCTTTTACACTCATTTTAAATGTATTCTGTCTTTTGTACACAAACATCCATGCCTTGCCACCTCCCTATTAATCCACCTTTCTCCAGCAGCATCTTCCTTTGCTGCCCATCATTGTGTTTCCTAAATTCCCCTTGTTCTGTCTCCTCCGCACCACAGGTCATATGTATTAGGAGACAGGGCGTATCACGTGATCCCAAATTGTGCACCATCTTTTTTGTGACTTGTCCCCATGGGCAAAGTGGGCCGTGGCACAGTGCCCGAGCCTTTGAGGGGGTCCCCTAATAGAATCACTTTTGTTATACAGAGAGACTTGCCATGATGACCTTGAATAATTTTTTAACGGATTATTTTAAATATCGTTTTCCTTTCATTTATTTTTAACATGTGTGCTGTGTGAGAATCTATTACAGACAATGTGCAGAAATGTATGTTTCATGTATCATCCATAAATAAAAGTTCACATATGAGAAATGGGAGGGTGTCACGGAGATTACTTGCAGTAATATTAGTGAGCTGCTGCTGTCTTACAATAATGAAAACACACACCACTATCCCTGAATATTAGATGCAAACACATAAAGAATTTGGCCAACCGTGCCAGTGTACTCTCAGTGACCAGGACATGAAGGGGCTCAAAGTGGACCATAAATTCAAAGCTGTTCCGAACAGGGCCCCCCAAAATACGTTTGGTCCAGGGCCCTAAAATCCTTTAGATGACCCTGAATGCAATCAACTAATAGGTTGTATTGCAAACTCTCCAGTCACGGTCGGTCTTAGAATAACCTACCCAAAGTTTGGCTACAAACACAGGGATGGCGGGGTTCAAGGAACAGCAGATCAACAACTCTGTTTGCATTCCCAACTGGAAACAATTTATTTTTAAAGCAGGCCATATTCCTTAAAGGATCTAGTACTGCTTTAAAAAAAGCTTCCTGTTTGGAAAAACATTGGGTGGAGGAGGCATTGCACCCCTACCACATTCCCTTCTCTCTTCCAGGTCGCCCAATAAGATTCACAAAGGGGAAGGTATCCCAAGCGGACTGGAACACCTTCCTGTTTTCAGCTCAGTTACAGTCTCCTTTGAGGTGTTATTTACTAATCCATGTTTTTTTGACAAAAAGTAGAAAGGGAAACCTTTTTCATCCTCCCTCCAAATTGGGTTTAGTAAATAGAAAACACCTATTTGGTTGTCACAAACCCTGTGATTTTGAGGGTTTGCAATCGTGAACTGGGTTTTCACATCTTGCGTTATGCTCTTTTCTGCTTTAATATGATTCTGATTTGGTACCAAAACATTTTGCCTGTCTCCCAGAAAAAGAAAAAATCTTTTCTGGCAGATTTAAGTGTAACAATTCTTTGACCCTTTGAGTTTTAATTGAACGTCCATTCACATTCAGTTTTTAATATTACTGAATTCATATGTTAACATCACTTCAGTGCACCATTAATATTGCTGTGTATGCTGACATCAGAACACATGCTCAGTATACAATAAATAAATGATCACTCAGAAGTTATCTTCACCATTTTTGGGTACTGTTAGTGTGAATTGTAAGTAGGTGTGAGAAAATAGATTATTAGTTTGGGTAGATGGTGTTTCACATGTAATAATGACACCATTCTTATTAGTTCCAGTAAAGGTCTCAGTAATTTAAACCTGAGCTCAACCTCTGGTAGCGATTGCACAGAGCTTAACTTGAGATAATTTATAAAGCTTCTAGAAGTACAAAAGCAGTTAAAAAGTCAGAAACACAACACTAGAAAAACCCAGTCCAATATATAAAAATAGAGAATATTGTATTAACAAAAGGACCCCAAAGTAAAAAAAAATGGCAATAAAGGGGACTGGCATTATTCATTTAAAGATTTTTAAATAAAAAAGCACAAACTGCCAACATGAGCAATTGGTCACGCTAGACCGTGAAAAAGGTAAGCTTTTAGGTTGACCATGATGGAGCATGGGTCAGATACAAGGACCAGGCTGGTCCCGGTCAGTGAGTTACTTTCTGACTTAAAAACATTTCTGGAGAAAAAGTGTATGTTGACGAGTCGTCAGCGAGGCAAACTTCAAGCTAGATCTGAAGCAGGACTTGATGCCGGTGAGTTGTTGAAGTGTGGGATCCTGGAGCAGCCATCAATGAAGGCAGGACTGCACCGAGCTGGGTCAAAGTCTGAAGTCTGTACCCAGAAAGGCCTTGATGTAGATTAGATGCTGATGCTACGATTGCAGTGAAGCCTCCTACATTCACACTTAGAAACAGAATTGGTGGCAAGCCTGGTCTCCATCATTTCTTGAGGCAGAAAGTTGGCAAAAAGGTTGTAAGTCCTACCTCTTGCAGTTTTGGGGACAGCATCAGCCATAGGTCCAGGACCTGGGGGAGGGAGGGATCACCACTTAGGGGCTAGGACACATCCCAAAATAATTCACTAGCAGGGTTCAGGGCATTCACAGTTGAAATGGATCAGCTGGGCTCCTTCAGGAAAGTGGAGTCCACTTCTTTGTCCACAGAACAAGTGATAGCAGGTCCAGCCCTTAGGGTTCCCTTCACAGGTCTCAACAGCAAGTGCAGTCCTTCTTCTGTCTTTCACAGGTCCAGTAGGGTTCTGAAGAAGGTGCCCATGGGAGCCACATTTATAGTGCACAAACATGTATGTGTGTGTGCGTGTGGGGCGGAACCCTCGCCTTCTTTCTAACCAATAGGGAAAAGTTCTCAAGGATAGACCTACTCACTTTTTTCCAGCAGTTCATGCGTGCCCTGCTGCAAACAATCCCAGAGTTCCTCTCTCCACCTAGAACTAAGAATGCAGAACATTTCTTTCCCCGTGCAGAGCTCCTGTGCCC
Source organism: Pleurodeles waltl (assembly GCF_031143425.1). Classification (NCBI taxonomy): domain Eukaryota; kingdom Metazoa; phylum Chordata; class Amphibia; order Caudata; family Salamandridae; genus Pleurodeles; species Pleurodeles waltl. The sequence continues at coordinate 138,230,356 of NC_090451.1, forward strand.
ACCTTATAGATGTAGCCAGGGAAATGACCAAACCCTACCTTTTGGTCACTCACAACTGGTTCTGGGGGCAGCTCCTCTCCCAGTGGGTTTGGTACCTGGCTAGAAGGACAATAGAAGGGGCAGGCACAGATGTGAGCTACATCTGTCTGTGACAAGGCAGGCCTGTTAAAAAATAATCAAGGGGCACTTCCCAGAGGGTAAATCAGTCAGAGTAAGAAGACACCTCCCCACACCCATGATATTGTCTCAACTGTAGGAGTCAATTTGCACCTAGTTGGGGACATATTCAGCTCCTGAATTACAGGAGCTCAGGCAAATTGACTTCGAGAGACTTTAGGCAAGCTAAATGTAGCTTTTTTCTAAAGTACATTTTGTAAAATATTTGTTGTAAATCCATCTTTACCAGTGACTTGAATATGTAATAAATATTTTTAAAAGTACAAGGGTGAACTTTTTATCTGGTTCCTAGGTGTAGATAATTTTATTAACTTTCCCAATACCTTCCTATGGAACAGCTAACTCTGCTACAGTGAATGCAGCTCTTAGGGCATTGTCACAGCATGTGCATTTTATATTGACATCTACTTTTAAATGTCATGCACTGTGCCTCACATAGCATTACGTCTTGCTGAATATCTAAAAGGAGGGGTTAAGCCTTTTAAAATGGGTTATTTTGAGTGGTCCAATTTGCAGGCAAACCCTACCAGCCAGCTTACTGCTTGCAGGCCTGCAGTCATGTTTTGCATTGCCACATTAGAGGTGGTATAGTATGTACTGCAGTCCACTAGTGATAATCAATTTATAGCCTTGCATAAACTTTGTACCGAATACTAAGGATTTATAGCTAAGCTACGTATGTCTATTTGGTGTATAGTAATTCAACACGTTTTTAGGGGTCAAAGCACATATTCTAGGTACTAGACAATAGAGTCCCTTTGTACAGAGTCAAAAAACAGCATTAAAGTCTAGCAAAAATGGAGGTGACCATGCAAAAAGGGACATTTTCCTACAGTAGATCAACATTTTCAGCTTTGTGCACAGGCATTTTCAACCCATGCCTATGTAATCTATTTGTGGCTTTACAGCCAACACAAGAAAATAACATGACACTGACACACTTATACTTCTGCTTTACTTCTTAGCAACCAGATGAACGAGTTACTTACCTTCAGTAACAAATTTTCTGGTGGATACATTAGCTACCTGTGGATTCCTCACCTAATGAATACTCCCATGGTGCCAGCATTCGACGGAAATCTTCTTCCCAGCTTCTGCACGTCGACGAGGACGTCACATTAGCCCACGCGACGCCGTCTGACGTCATACAGGCAATAAGAGGTCCTCGCCGAAGTGCCGACGTCCGTACCAACATTTTTTACGTGCATGAGAACTATAACCCTATGCAATGAGAGATCAAGGCAACATCTGATAACATTGTAAAGTACACAACATTTCAATGAAAAGGCTATAGATTTAATAGAACTCTTGTTTCTTTCTAAAACAAAACATTCATATAAATCAAATATGTATATACGCAAGGAAATATATATATACATGAACAAGTATCCACATATACAAAATATATTACAGCACCAAAGACCAAGAGGAGCACACTCAAGGATTACTTGGTGAGACCAAAGAGGCAACGGGGAGGCGGGTGGGACCGTGAGGAATCCACAGGTAGCTAATGTATCCACCAGAAAAGTCGTTACCGAAGGTAAGTAACTCGTTCTTCTGATGGATACAACTACCTGTGGATTCCTCACCTAATGAATAGAGTCCCAAAGCAGTACCGCGCCCGGTGGTGGGTGCCTGTATGGTCAAACCAAGAAATCCTGCAGCACTGACCTTGCAAAATGGCCGTCCCTTCTGACCTCAGAGTCCAAGCAGTAATGCTTCGCAAAAGTGTGAAGGGACGACCAAGTTGCGGCCTTGCAGATGTCGACCACAGGAACACCTCTGGCCAAGGCAAAAGTGGCCGACTTAGCTCTGGTGGAATGAGCTCTTATACCATCAGGAGGATCCTTCTTTGCTAAAGAATAACAGATTTTAATGCAAAGAACAACCCACCTGGAGAGTGTTCTCTTGTGGACTGCCTTTCCTCTCCTCTTGCCCACGTATCCGATAAACAGCTGGTCCTCCAGCCTGAAATCCTTAATTCTGTCAATGTAGAAGCTTAACGCCCTCTTTGGGTCCAAGCGATGTAGTCTTTCTTCCTCCTTTGAAGGCTGAGGCGGAGGATAGAACGTGGACAAAGTGATTGTCTGGGCCAAATGGAAGGGTGAAACAACCTTCGGGAGGAAAGCAGCCTTGGTCCTCAACACCACCTTATCCCCATAAAAAGTTGTATAAGGGGGTTTTACCGATAAGGCCTGCAACTCACTCACTCTCCTTGCAGATGTTATAGCCACCAGGAAGACTGTTTTAATAACTAAGGGGGTCATTCTAACCCTGGCGGTCGGCGACCGCCAGGGCTAAAATGACGGAAGCACCGCCAACAGGCTGGCGGTGCTTCCTTGGCCATTCTGACCGCGGCGGTAAAGCCGCGGTCAGAAAAGGGCAACCAGCGGTTTCCCCCTGGCCCAGGGAATCCTCCATGGTGGCGCTGCAAGCAGCACCGCCATGGGGATTCCGACCCCTTTACCGCCATCCTGTTCCTGGCGGTTTTCACCGCCAGGAACAGGATGGCGGTAACGGGTGTCGTGGGGCCCCTGCAGTGCCCATGCCACTGGCATGGGCACTGCAGGGGCCCCCTAACAGGGCCCCACTAAGATTTTCAGTGTCTGCAAAGCAGACACTGAAAATCGCGACGGGTGCCACTGCACCCGTCGCACCCCTTCGACTCCGCCGGCTCCATTCGGAGCCGGCATCCTCGTAGAAGGGGGTCTCCCACTGGGCCGGCGGGCCGGCTTCTGGCAGTCGCCCGCCGGCCCAGCGGGAAAGCCAGAATGGCCGCCACGGTCTTTTGACCGCGGTGCGGTCATTCAGCGGTTCCCGCTTGGCGGGCGGCGCCCGCCGCCCGCCAATGTAGGAATGACCCCCTAAGTACCTTAAGGGGCAAGAATGCATAGGCTCGAAAGGGGACCCCATAAGGAAAGTCAGGACCAAGGACAAATCCCCTTGAGGCATAACGAATGGTTTTGGAGGATATTTATTTAGAAGACCTTTCAAAAATCTAAGAACAATAGGGGATTTAAATAATGAAGGTTGATCTGGAAGACAAATGAAGGCTGACAAGGCAGACAAGTAACCTTTAATAGTAGCCACTGCACAACCTTTTTGCGCTAGTGACAAAGCAAAAGACAAAACATCCGACAGATGAGCATGTAAGGGATCAATCTGTCTCTCTCCACATCACATAACAAATTTAGACCACCTATTAGCGTAGATAGATTTAGTGGAGTGTCGCCTGGCCGCTAATATAACTTCCACTACATCAGGCGGGAGAGAGAAGGAACTCAGGTTGCTCCGTTCAATCTCCAGGCATGTAGGTGCAGACTCTGGAGGTTGGGGTGTAAAACCTGCCCCTGTGACTGCGAGAGGAGGTCTGCCCTGAGAGGGACATGGAGCGGAGGGCACAGCGAGAGTTGGAGAAGGTCGGAATACCACACCCTCCTTGGCCAATCCGGAGCTATTAAGATGACTCGAGCCCGGTCTTGGCGAATTTTCCTCAATACTCGAGGAATCAAGGGTATGGGGGGAAACGCGTAAAGCAACTGGTCGCACCAGGATATCTGAAACGCGTCCCCCAACGCTCCCTGCACCGGATACTGGAGGCTGCAGAAAAACAGACAGTGCGTGTTCTCCCGAGTGGCAAACAGATCTATCCGAGGAAACCCCCACATCTGGAAGATTAAACAGACTTGATCTGGATGGAGACGCCACTCGTGGTCGGCCGAGAAATGGCGACTGAGACTGTCCGCACGTACATTCAAGACCCCGGCCAGATGATTTGCTACCAAGCAAATCTGATGGTCCTTTGCCCAGGACCATAGTCGAAGAGCTTCTCTGCAGAGAAGGTACGACCCTACTCCTCCCTGTTTGTTTATGTACCACATCGCGGTAGTATTGTCCGTCAGGACCTGTACTGACTGACCACGAAGGGAAGGGAGGAAGGCCTTGAGAGCCACACGTACAGCCCGCAACTCCAACAGATTGATATGAAAAATCTGTTCCTCTGGAGACCAAAGCCCTTTGATCTCCAGATCCCCCAGATGAGCTCCCCACCCTAGAGTGGAAGCATCCGTTATGACCGTGGTCACTGGTGGTGACTGCGCGAACGGCGTTCCTTGTGAAAGATTGTTGCCCGCAATCCACCACTTCAAGTCCACAGCAGCATCTCTGGAGATCTTGACAGCACCTTCGAGATCTCCTTTGTGTTGAGACCACTGCCTTCGGAGGCACCACTGAAGAGCCCTCATGTGCCAGCGAGCATGCGTGACCAACAGTATGCAGGAGGCAAACAGACCGAGCAGACGAAGGACCTTGAGGACTGGAACTACCGCTCCATTTCGAAACATTGGAACCAACTCCTGAATATCTTGAATCCGCTGAGGCGGAGGAAAGGCTCGATTCAATGTTGTATCCAGTACTGCCCCTATGAACAGGAGGCGCTGAGAGGGCTCCAAGTGAGATTTGGGCACGTTCACCAAAAAGCCCAGGTCGAACAACAACTGGGTTGTTGACTGCAGATGATGCGACACAAGCTCCGGAGACTTGGCTTTGATCAACCAGTCGTCCAAGTAAGGGAATACTGCTATCCCCTTCCTTCTGACCTCTGCCGCAACCACCGACATCACCTTTGTGAAGACTCGAGGTGCTGAAGTAAGACCAAACGGAAGGACCGCAAACTGATAGTGCTGCGACCCTACCACAAACCGGAGATACTTCCTGTGCGACTTGACTATCGGGATATGAAAATAAGCATCCTGCAAGTCGACAGACACCATCCAGTCTCCCTTGTTCAACGCCAAAAGCACCTGAGCTAGGGTCAGCATCTTGAACTTTTCCTGTTTGAGGAACCAATTCAATATCCTCAGATCCAGGATTGGTCTCAACCGACCATCCTTCTTGGGAATCAGGAAGTACCTTGAGTAACAACCTCGACCCCTTTCCTGCTCTGGGACCAACTCCACCGCGCCCTTTGAAAGGAGGACTTGAACCTCCTGTTCTAACAACAGGAGGTGTTCTTCTGAACAATAAGATGGGCGGGGCGGGATGGGGGGCGGAAACTCCCGAAAGGGAAGGGTGTAGCCTTTTCCCACAATGCTGATAACCCAAGTGTCCGATGAAATAGTATCCCACTTGTGGAGAAAATGCCGTAACCTTCCCCCTACAGGAGAGGAGTGAGTGGGAAATGGTGGGAGCCTAAGGCTGCTTTCCCTGCTGCACCCCTCCAGAGGACGAGGAAGAGGCAGAGTGCTGCAGAGAGGCTCCCCTGGTGCGGACCCTACCCCTCCCTCTAAATGATCTATAGGGGAGGGAAGAGGTGGGTTCCTGAAATTTCCCCCGAAAGGAAGAGGAGGAAGAGCCACGTCCAAATCCACGAAACCTCCTGAAAAATCTGGAGGAGGTAGAAGAAGGGGCTTGCAGTCCTAATGATTTGGCTGTGGCCCTGCTTTCTTTGAACCTCTCCAAGGCCGAATCCGCCTTGGCTCCAAACAGTTTGTCCCCATCAAACGGGAGGTCCAACAGGGTCGACTGCACGTCCGCAGAGATCCCTGAGTTGCGGAGCCAGGCCTGTCTCCTCGCCACCACAGCCGTGCCCATCGCCCTAGCCACCGAGTCGGTCGTGTCCAGCCCAGACTGGATAATCTGGGTTGCGGCAGCCTGAGCATCCGAAACATTGTTCAAAAGTTCCTGGGGAAGCTCCGTATATGAAGATGATATATCGTCCATAAGAGCATGGATGTATCTCCCCAGAATGCAAGTCGCGTTGGTGGCCTTCAATGCCATACTGCAAGACGAAAACATCTTTTTAGATTGCGTGTCCAACTTTTTGGAGTCCCTGTCCCCTGGTACCGTCGGGAAAGATCCAGGCGCTGACCTAGAGGAACAGGAGGCTTGCACCACCAAACTCTCCGGCGTAGGGTGTCTAGACAGAAAGCCAGGGTCAGATGGCGCAACCCGATATCTCCTGGCCACAGCCCTATGAACAGCCGAGGAAGATACTAGCTTCTTCCACACCTCTAACACCGGATCAAGCAAAGCCTCATTGAATGGCAAAAGAGGCTCTGCTGCAGTAGAGGCCGGATGTAATACTTCAGTCAGCAAATTCTGCTTCGCCTCTGCCACCGGCAAAGGCAGGTCCAGAAAGTTAGCTGCCTTTCTTACCACAGCGTGAAAGGTAGCAGCCTCCTCTGTATACTCCCCTGGAGATGATAGGTCCCACTCAGGGGAAGTATCCAGCCCACTGGCTGTATGCAGACCATGAAGTCCATCACCAGAGTCCTCCACCTCTCCTTCCTCCAAGACTCGTTGGTATTCTTGCTCTTCCAAAAGACGGAGAGCACACCTTCTCGAGTGCAGTCTTTCTTCGATACGCGGAGTCGACATGGCCTCCGCCGAAGTCGAGGATCGGCGCCGATCTCCGAATCCATCCTACGCCATGTCCGGCGCCACAGGCAGCTTCGGCGCCGAGGTAGGAGCCGACGAAGAAAGTCACGTCTTGGAGACTCCGATGGACCCGCCGGAGTCATAGGACGAAATCCTGAAGTTGACGGGATGGAAACCTCCGGGGCCAAAACCTCTGGCGCCACCGGAGCGGCCACCGGCGCCGATACCGGCGCCGAGCCCACATTCCCCAAAGGGAGAAAGGGCATAAAGGGTGCCGGCCGTAGAGGCGCAGGACCACCCAAGGAAAAAGCCAACGGCCCGAAGGACCAGCCGGAGCACCGCCTGGAGCCATCTGCTGGAAGATGGTATACATCGCATTCAGAAATGCGGTATTATCGGCTCCAGGGTCTGGAAAAGCCGGATACTGGGGTGCCTGGATCGACGGCGACCCCGACGCCAGCCTCGACGTCTGTGACGCCGGAGAAAACACCTGAGGCTGCGTCACCTCGATCACAGAAGCCGGTCCAGGCGAAGTCGGTGACGCCGGAGATGGCAACGGCGTCGATGGATGTTGCGTGACCGTGGGACTGACCTCCCAAGTCTTCCGACGCCGAGCCGAAGGCGACCTCGAATGAGACTCCTTGCTGGAATGGCGCCGTGAATCCCTACGGCGCCGGGAGTCTCGATGACGCCGATGAGACCTTGGCGAAGAAGACTTCTTATGATGTTTTTTCTCTTTCCTTTTCGACTTCGCCATGAATAGTTTAGCCTCACGTTCTTTCAGGGCCTTCGGATTCAGGTGCTGACATGAATCACAGGTTGCGACGTCGTGGTCGGAGCTTAAACACCATAAACAGTCGGAGTGAGGATCAGTAACAGTCATCTTGCCCCCACACTCTCGACAGGGCTTGAAACCCGACTTCCTCTGAGACATAATTACCACAGAGAAAATCCACGCAGCAGAAAATCCACTGTAACTATGAAAGTAACAGTAGCTCCCTCGAAGATAACCGTTTCGAATGCACGGAAAAAAGGGAACTGACGTCGGCACGTCGGCGAGGACCTCTTATTGCCTGTATGACGTCAGACGGCGTCGCGTGGGCTAATGTGACGTCCTCGTCGACGTGCAGAAGCTGGGAAGAAGATTTCCGTCGAATGCTGGCGCCATGGGAGTATTCATTAGGTGAGGAATCCCCAGGTAGTTGTATCCATCAGAAACACAAAACCAGAAATAATGACCCCCAAAGAAGATGATATGAATTCCCCAACATCCAAAGTGGAGAAGTGGGAAAGTGTGGACGTAGGTTTGAACTGTTACATTCTTATAACTTTAAGATGACAATTCGTAAAAAGCTTACCAAACTGACCATGTAATATTCAAGCTGGCTCTGTTTTATCAATAGTTACTACCCCTTTTTCTGAAAGATTGCTAAACCGGGAGAAAACAAGAAAGGCAAAGCATATTCGTATGGCTTTTTGGGAGAATGTGAGCATGAAGGAGTGATGAGTGACTGAATGCAAGGATGAATGAGTGAGTGCACAAAGGAAGAATGGGTGAGTACATGGATGAAGGAGTGAGTGTATGGATAAAGGGTGAGTGGATGGACAGATAAATAAATGATTGATGGAGCGCATATATGAAAGGGTGGTTAATCACAAATTTGAAGCAGTGACATAGTTCATGGTGAACAAGTGACAGTCCATCCATGCAGAGGCTTCCCATTCATCAACTGTGGCTTGTGAGACTACAGTGTGGGTCATCTCAAATAGACATTCTTTTTTTCTTGCAACAGAAAAGAACGCACCTGCTCCTCATTACAACACCCCAACAGAAAAGCTCAAAAAATTATGAACTATTTAAGAAGAACATGCATGTAAGTATAAATAATAAAAGAAGCTGCATAATTTTCCATGTAAATAAACTTATAAGCATTTGATAATTGTAATTATTTATACTAATACACTTCTTTCAGATACAATATGAAAAAGAGCAACAACATACGTAGCTTCCCAGAAAGGAAAGCAATTACTAAGTCACATGGGCTTCACCTACAACCAAGAAAGTACATCAGTGGAAAATGTGAACTGTAAATATACCAAGTATTTTTTCAATTCATGCTATGGGAGGGCCACTACAAAAGATGATGTTGTAATTATGTAAGATAATACAGCCATCACCCAAATGTGACAGAACTAGAAGTAAGGTAGGTATTGCAGGAGCCCACAAGCCAAATCCTAAAAGATATAGGGGGTAATTACAACATTGTCGGTAAAAGCCGCTTACCGCCGTGCAGAAGACCGCCAACACACCGCCGCGGAATTCCGCCACAGCTATTATGACCCACATCTCAGAATCCGCCAAAATTCAGACACCCACACAAGTCCGCCACACCAAAGGTCAGTGATAAACTGGCGAAAACAAATCCTCCACCGTCACACCAACAGAAATACGCCCACACTATCACGACACACGAATCCACGCGGCGGTCCTTCATCCGCGGTATTCCATTGGCGGTACACACTGCCGCGCTAAAAATACACACACTCTTACAAAACATCCCCACATGAGACAATTCAAAATACACACACCTGAGACACATACACACACCACTTCCACACACCCATTACAATATAAAACACACACCCACATCACCCACAAACCCGCACAACAAAAAATTCAGAAAGAAGGCCAGAGAGACACCACCAGCAAGAACAACAGCATCCACAGGCACACAACACCATCACCCACACAACTTCCACGCACCTCACACAACACACCACTACATATCACCACACTTATCACCACACACTCCACCCCACACATCACCTGCACCACCCCATGGCACGTCAAAGACACCCCAGGTTCTCGGAGGAGGAGCTCAGGGTCATGGTGGAGGAAATCGTCCGGGTAGAGCCACAGCTATTCGGAGCACAGGTGCAGCACACCTCCATAGCTAGGAAGATGGAGCTATGGCACAGAATAGTGGACAGGGTCAACGCAGTGGGACAACACCCAAGAAATCGGGATGACATCAGGAAGAGGTGGAACGACCTACGGGGGAAGGTGTGTTCCGTGGTCTCAAGACACCACCTGGCGGTTCAGCGGACTGGCGGAGGACCCCCACCTCCTCACCCACAACTAACAACATGGGAGGAGCAGGTGTTGGTGATTCTGCATCCTGAGGGCCTCGCAGGAGTAGGTGGAGGAATGGACTCTGGTAAGTCAAAGCTTTACTATTACATCCCCCACCCTACCTGCATGCTATCACATACCCCCACCCTCACCCTCACCCCCAGCACCCCAACTCCTCACAAATGTCCCAACACCACAAACCACACATCCCAACACCAAGCCCTGCATGCAACTACAAAGCATGGACACCCATCACCAAAGCATGGCCACTGCACATACCCATACACCCCCCCTAAACCACCATCACACAAGCTCCCACACAGGAATGCTAGCACTGGCGTACACGGTCACCCACCCATTGCACACCATTACACACACAGATTTAACAAACATCCTTTTATACCCCTTGCAGGACCCATACCCAACGTCACTGGACAGGAGGGTCCACACATGTCCACACCACCAACAGAAGAGGCCCACAGTGATGACAGCACCTCTGTCCAACTGGATCTAGATGACCAGCCCGGACCATCGGGGACCTCGGGACAGTCGGTTCCCCTCACACAGGCACAGGCCACCACAGACCTTTCCCCCTCTGGAAACACCAGCACAGCACCCACCCAGCGGGCCCATACCTCCGTCCCCAGGACACGTCAATCAGCTGTGTGTCCACCACTACAGGGAACCCAGGATAACCCACCACCCCAACAACAACAGGGACCTGGGGGCAGTGGCAGTTGGCACACGGTCCAGGGGACGGAGGCACTGGAACACAGGGGAACTGGGAGGGCTGCCGTGCGACAGGGGGTGGACAGGTTAAGGGAACCCACTCTCCACGAGGCCCTCTCCAACATCATGGGAGCCTACCACCACTACCAGGAGACGATGGCCACGGTACTGGCCAAGTTTCAGGAGACCCAGCGCATGCAGGAGGAACAGTATATGGGCTTCAGGGAGGAACTCGGAACCATCAGCTCCACCCTGGGCACCATCGTAGGGGTGCTGAAGGAAGTACTCAACACCAGGAGGGACACTGTGGCACTACAAGGGGCTCCTGACACTAGCATGGACGATGAACTGCCCACCACTTCCGCCGGCGCTAGTGGACAGGACGCCCGCCACAGGACCACCACACCAGCACCCCACCCCCTGCAGAGGGAGAACCACCCCGCAAATGGTCCCTGAGATCCAGGAGCAAGACAGAGAACAATGCCAAGACCACGCCAAGAAATGAGACCACCCTGATTGTCATCCTACTGTCCCCCTTTGTCACCCTGTCCATAATTAAACTGCCCCAGTTCCACTTCCTATGCCCATATGGGCAATGCACCTGTGAGACTAATAGACTGGACTCTGCCATGGACACTCCTCCGCCATCATCCCTCACCATTTAACTTCCCCCTCCAATATTTTGTATATAAATAAACACACCTAAAGCACCAAAAGATCTGGAGTCAGTCTGTGATTTCGAAATAGTGTATTTGCAATTACAGTGACAAAATGTATTTGAAATAGTAATGTCAACATACCTATGTCACCCAGCTCTAGTCCATGAGGAATTTAAGCAGATGTCACACAGTGGGACCCACATCTGTGAAACCGCAAGGGAAAGTGACAACTCAGTGACCATACACTGGGTGAAAACGACAGACAGGAGAGAGGTAGTAGTGTAAAAGTACATGTAGTAGGCAGGATTGTATTCTTACCTGTGTTTCACTGGAAATATTGCTGGATCACTGAGTCCCTGTTGTGCATGTCTTCTTCCTCTGATTCCTCCTCATCACTGTCCACAGGCTCCACACCTGCCACAACCCCGCCAGCTGGACCATCCTCCTGCAGAAAAGGCGCCTGTTGTCGCAAAGCCAAGTTGTGAAGCATACAGCAGGCCACGAAGATCTGGCACACCTTCTTTGGTGAGTAGAATAGGGATCCACCTGTCATATGGAGACACCTGAACCTGACCTTCAGGAGGCCGAAGGTCCGCTCGATCACCCTCCTAGTTTGCCCATGGGCCTCATTGTAGCGTTCCTCTGCCCTGGTCCTGGGATTCCTCTCTGGGGTCAGTAGCCATGACAGGTTGGGGTAACCAGAGTCACCTGCAAATGGTGAGGGGCAACTGTTAGACACACACTAACCTGGAGGGATAACACCAGACCCAGACAACCATTCCCACTGACTTGCTTCCAGGTGCTCACCTAATAGCCACACACAGTGCCTCTGGAGTTGACCCATCACATAAGGGATGCTGCTATTCCGCAGGATGTAGGCGTCATGCACTGAGCCAGGGAACATGGCATTCACATGGGAGATGTACTGGTCGGCCAAACATGCCATCTGTACATTCATAGAATGATAACTCTTCCGGTTTCTGTACACCTGTTCACTCTTGTGGGGGGGGACCAACACCGCATGGGTCCCATCAATGGCACCTGTGATGTTGGGGATATGTCCCTGGGCATAGAAATCACCTTTCACTGTAGGCAAATCCTCCACCTGAGGGAAAGCGATGTAGCTCTGCATGTGTTTCAGAAGGGCAGACAACACTCTAGACAATACGGCTGATGCCATGGCCACAGTTGTTTGAAAAGAGCCACTTGCAAGGAAATGGAGCACTGACAGCACCTGCACTTGAAGGGGGATTCCTGTGGGATGGCGGATTGCTGACATCAGGTCTGGCTCCAACTGGGTACACAGTTCCTGGATTGTGGCACGGTCAAGCCTGTAGGTCAGTGGTTCCCAAACTGTGCGCCGCGGCTCCCTGGTGCGCCGTCAAAACTAGTCAGGGGCGCCGCACACAGTCTGGAAACCACTCGGAGGTGCTTTGAATCGGTAGCTTTTCATCGTGGTATTGGAAACGAAACCCCCTGCATTAATTATTGTGACCAGCGGAGGGCGCCAAAGTACCAATAATAATATCCCTATGACAAAAGAACAAAAATAGTTTCCAATAAATGGTTTTCAGGAACCTGAACGAGAGAATAAAGAAGACAAACTGTAAATAGTGTAGGTACAGGTACAGGCTGGGATTACGTTCCCCCTACCCGCCAAAAAAAAGTAACATAATGGGGAGCCGTGGCCAACACGGCCAATAGGTCAAAGGAGCCGGGGATCGAAAAAGTTTGGGAACCACTGCTGTAGGTGATCATCAAATGTCGCTCCTCCATTGTCGACAGGGCCACAAATGGTCGGTACACCGGAGGATGCCGCCATCTCCTCACATGTCCCAGCGGACGGTGCCTATGAAGGACAACAGCAAGCACAGAGTCAAACAACTCAGAGGTACGTACCCACAGTTTACACAGAACACCAATCATACACAAAAGGTGGCCTGTATGTGTGTTGAGACTAGGCCTAGGTATGTGTGACGCAGTTGAAAATGAAGCCATGTGGGCCCCTGAAATGGCGGCTGCCTGACCTCTAAAGTGGGACAATGGGATGTGAGCTAACTGCGCTGGCGTTGTACACCGTCGCGGTAGGCGGTCGGAGACCGCGGCGCAATGCTGCATTGGTTAACATTGGACCTTATGGGTCCCAGGAGCCAATGACGATGTATGCCGGCGGTGACGGTACGCACCGCCGCGGACGTGACCGCCATTTTCTATCTGTTCAATCACTCGATACCTGATCTTCGACAGGAGAGGGACTACACTGCAAGTGCTGCTGTGACCTCGGTCTGGAAGAGACAATGGCTCGAGTGTCTGGGGAAAGGGCCCCTGCCTTCACATCGGAGGAGTTGGAGAAGCTCATGGATGGGGTCCTCCCCAGTACACGCTACTCTACGGTCCTCCAGACAAACAGGTGAGTACACAGGGAGCATGTTGTATGGGCTATGCCTGTGTGGAGAGGGCTGGATGTAAGAAGGAAGGGGGCAGAGTGCTGCGTGCATGAAAGACGGTGAATGCATGTGCCACATGGCAAGGGTAGGGATGGGGGCCAATCACTTTGACGGTGCAGTTGGTAATGACTTCTCTTCTTCCCCTGTACATTTCATGTAGGTCAGCGCCCACCAGAAGAAAGATATTTGACGTGCCATCGCCAAGGACGTCCGGACCCTGGGGGTCTACCACAGACGGAGCACCCACTGCCGGAAAAGATGGGAGGACATTCGCCGCTGGAGCAAGAAGACGGCAGAGGCTCAGCTGGGGATGGCCTCCCAACGTGGGAGGGGTGCCCATCGCACCATGACCCTCCTGATGTTCAGGATCCTGGCGGTGGCCTACCCGGAGTTGGATGGGCGCTTGAGGGCATCACAGCAGACACAAGGGGGTGAGTACACTTTCATTCTGCTGACTTTGCGCACAGTGGAGTTGTCTGGGTAGGGGAGGAGGGCTGTGTGTTTCCCTAGGCCAGGGCGAATTCCATAGGCAAGGTCCCTCCGTAAGGCAGGCCATGTGGCACCCCACCCCACCTCTGTAGACTGCCAAGTACAGCGATTCATGCCCCTGTGTCATCTATGTGTGCAGATGTCGTCCATAGCCTTGTAGGCCATTTCCCAGGAATTGAACAGTGGAGCCCAAAAGCGCGGCGTAGTGCAAGGGGCTTCTGTGTCCGTCTTGTCCGCCAACGGTAGCGGTAATCCATGCACTCAACATGTCTTTCTTCTGTCGTTCCCCCCCCCCTTTTTGTGGTCTCCCTGTTCTTGTGTGCATTAGCATCATCAGGCGGAGGAGCAGTGGCACCGGAGCACGAGGGAGCTGCATCCCACATGGCCCTGGAGGGCGAGACTACGGACTCGGAATTCACCAGTGGGACGGAGGGTGAGGGGAGCTTCACAGCAGGGACAGGAGCTGACACCAGCGACACAGACATGTCCTCTGATGGGAGCTCCCTTGTGGTGGTGGCAACATCTGTGCCCCCCGCATCTACAGGTACAGCCGCCACCCCCTACCAGCACCGCCCTCCCAGCAGCCCCTCTGCCTTCGTCCCGTGCCCTCTCACCCAGGAGGGTGGGCATCACCTTCGCCCCAGGCACCTCAGGCCCTGCCCCAGTCACCCCTGCTGCCCTCAGTGAGGAGGCCATTGACCGCCTCAGGTCCCTCACTGTTGGGCAGTCTACCATTTTAAATGCCATCCAGGGTGTAAAAAGGCAGTTGCAACAAACTAATGCATTCATTAGGGCATTCATTCTGGTCAGGCGGCCCTTCACCGAGCTTTTCAAACTCTGGCCTCAGCACTGATGGCAGCCATTGTCCCCGTCTCTAGCCTCCCCCCTCCAACTTCCTCCACCCAGACCCAATCCCCTGTACCTCTGCCTATCCCAAGCACACCATCAGACCAGCATGCACACACGTCAACACACAAGGAAAGCTCAGGCAAACATAAGCACCACACATCCCACAGGCACTCACGCAAGGAACACACATGCAGACACACCAACATCCACTGCCTCCATTGTGTCCCCCTCCTCGTCGTCTCCCTCCTCCCTCCCAGTCTCGTCTACACTCACTCCTGCATGCACTACCTCTACAGCCACTACTACCATCACCAGCACACCCACCAGCACCCCCCCTCACGTGCAGTCACCACCCCCACTACCATTCACACGTCCCCTGTGTCCTCTCCCAGTGTGTCTGTGACGCCCCCTCCCAAGATAGACAAACATAGCCACACACCCACCCAACAGCCATTCACCTCATGACAGCCTCCAGCGCATGCACCTGAACCCAAAGTCACCAAACGTACACCTCCTACTACCACCACCTCTTCCTCCACTCCCAAACCCCCTCCAGCTACCGGTCCCAGTGTGTCCAAGAAATATTTCATGTTCAGCCTTGAACTTTTTCCCACACCTCCCCCACCCCGTCCATCTCATAGGTCCCGAAGTAGCACCTCAACCACAACATCACCGGGACCAGTGGTGCCTGTAGTCACTGGTATGTGGAGTGCACCGGCCACCAGGACAGCCAGTGTGGCACGGACCCACATCACAGCCACTCCCCCACCTGTGAAGCATCAGAAGTTGGCCAGTGCCCGGCGGGAGAGGGGGAAGACTCCATCCACCAAAGCTGCTCCCAGGGGTCCCGGTGGGAGTGTGGAGTCAGCTGTGACACCTCCCAAGGTGGGGAAGGGCCACAAGAAACCCGGCAAGTCTGGGAAGAGCTGCACGGCGGAGAAGACCGCCATCATCCCCGCTGTCCAGGAGGCCACCTCCAGCCCCAGCCCAGCTGCCCAGGAGGCCACCGCTAGCCCCAGCCCAGCTGCCCAGGAGGGCACCGCCAGCCCCAGCCCAGCTGCCCAGGAGGCCGCCGCCAGCCCCAGCCCAGCTGCCCAGGAGGGCACCGCCAGCCCCAGCCAAGCTGCCCAGGAGGGCACCGCCAGCCCCAGCCCAGCTGCCCAGGAGGCCACCTCTAGCCCCAGCCCAGCTGCCAGGAGGGCACCGCCAGCCCCAGCCCCGCTGATCCCTGAAGGACCGCCAGCCCCAGCCCCGCTGGGCCATGAAAGACCGCCAGCACAAGCCCCGCTGGGCCATGAAGGACTGCCAGCACAAGCCCCGCTGGGCCATGTAGAACCGCAAGCACAAGCACCGCTGGGCCATGAAGGACCGCCAGCACAAGCACCGCTGGGCCATGTAGGACCGCCAGCACAAGCACCGCTGGGCCATGTAGGACCGCCAGCACAAGCCCCGCTGGGCCATAAAGTACCGCCAGCACAAGCACCGCTGGGCCATGTAGGACCGCCAGCACAAGCACCGCTGGGCCATGAAGGACCGCCAGCACAAGTCCCGCTGGGCCATGAAGGACCGCCAGCACAAGCACCGCTGGGCCATGTAGGACCGCCAGCACAAGCCCCGCTGGCCATGTTGGACCGCCAGCCCCAGCCCCGCTGGGCCATGAAAGACCGCCAGCACAAGCCCCGCTGGCCCATGAAGGACCGCCAGCACAAGCACCGCTGGGCCATGAAGGACCGCCAGCACAAGCCCCGCTGGGCCATGAAGGACCACCAGCACAAGCACCGCTGAACAGGGCACCGCCAACTCAAGCACCGCTGAGCAGGGCACCGCCAACTCAAGCACCGCTGAACAGGGCACCGCCAACTCAAGCACCGCTAGCCCATGAGCGGCAGGGGCACTGACGCAACTGGGTCCGTCACGGGGTGAGTGATGCACTCTGGGCACCAGTCCCCCTCTAGAACCAGTGGAGACATCCATCCACTACCTCTGTCCTTCACTGGATGAAGCACTCTGGGCACCAGTCCCCCTCCAGAACCAGTGGAGACTCCCCAGGATTGAACAGTGGGCAACCCACCCACTGTAGAGACTTGAGAGACTGTGGCTTTGCACTCCCCAGGATTGAACAGTGGGCAACCCACCCACTGTAGAGACTTGAGAGACTGTGGCTTTGCACTCCCCAGGATTGAACAGTGGGCAAACCACCCACTGTAGAGACTTGAGAGACTGTAGCTTTGCACTCCCCAGGATTGAACAGTGGGCAAACCACCCACTGTAGAGACTTGAGAGACTGTTGCTTTGCACTCCCCAGGATACATCAGTGGGCATTGAGCCCCCTCGTGGATCTGGCGTCGTGCACTCATCCGGCTGAGGTGCCCCCCCTTCCCTTCCACTGAGGTGCCTGTTGTATTTCTATCTGATGCCCCTGCAGTGTTCTCTCTGTTTTGATCAGGTATCGAGTGTGGGCCTCGCCCATGCATTTTGAGCCCAGTGGTCCACGGACTATAAATGGTGCAATACCTGGACTTGTATTATTGGTTTATATATTTGTTTATAGTGTATATATATTTTGGAGTACTGGATTTTAATAGATTACAATTGTTACAATCATTTTCTTTTGTCTTTGCATTATTCCGGGTGGCTTGGGGGGTATAACTGTAATGTATCAACATGTATTAGTGTGTGTGTTGTAGTGGGTGAGGGTGGGGGTGTTGCGTGTGTGTGTCCCTGTTTTTTGCCTCCCCCCTCCCCTGTGTCGTAGGTGCAGTACTCACAGTGGTCTTCGCCGCCGGCGTTCGTGCTCCTGGTAGAGGAGCAGGAAGACTAGTAGAATTTGGAGTTCCGGTTCCATGGTGCCCTCGTTCCTCGTGGGGTGTGTAGAGGTGAGCGTTTTCCCTTCGAAATTCCTGTTTCCGCCGTGTTTTTATCCGCGGTGAATCCGCCCCGGAAAAGGTGGTGGATTGGCCTGTCATAATAGTGTGGGTGGTACATTGTCTCCCGCCTGTCTGTTGGCGGTGACCGCCGCGCTGTTTGTTTGTACCGCCCTGGAGATGTGAGTGTTAAAGTGGCTGTCTTTGTTGGCGGTTTCCGCCACGGTCGTAATTGCAATTTTTTTACCGCCGGCCTGTTGGCGGTCTAACCGCCGCTTTAACACCGTCCGCCAGGGTTGTAATGACCACAATAGGGTCTTATTTAGAGTTTGGCTGATGAGGTTAATCCATCCCAAAGGTGATGGATATCCTGTCCACTGTATTACAATCCCATTATATCCTATGGGAATCATACTACGGCGGTCAGGATATCCGTTATAGGTTTGTGACGGAGTAACCCATCTGCCAAACTTTAAATCAGGCCCATACTCCCTAAAGTTCCCACACACATCACAGGCCAGCTACCATCTATATCCATCTTTAAACATTCAATTGGACAAACTAAAATAAAACACCAGTTATAGTCCTCCTGTCCGTAGAAGATGCCAAGATATAGAAATAACTGAACACTTCAAATAACTACTACCCACAAAAAATACATAGATTTTGAACAAGCCACGACTCAAACCATTTTAAAACTTTACCCCACACAGCCATACCAGGCTGTTACTATCATTTCAATCAAAGCATATGGAGATACCTCCAACAATCTGCACTAAGGGCCTCATTACAACTGTGGAGCCCGAGGACCGCCACACTCGTGTTAACAGTTGGACCGCCACAACTTTGGTGGTATGAATGCCCAAATACAACCCTGGCGGGCAGACCCACCAGGGGACAGCCTTGCCCCCAGGAACATGGTTCCTAATGGCATGACGGCAGCAAACTTGTAACCAGCCAGGGCGACGCTGAACTCAGCGCCGCCTGGCTGATTACAACTCCTCTTTCTGCCAGCCTTTCCATGACTAGGACACCTCCATGAAAAGGCTGGCGGACCGCCAGTGCTGGGGGCCACAGCATGGGCAGTGCAGGGGCCTCCTTGTGGAGCACTGCCGGAATGCACACTGTCTGCTTTGCAGACAGTTTGCATTCCGAGGGTGCTGGAGTGTTAGGATATTGGCCTTGGCTTCCTTGGAGGAGCCGAGACCAATATCCTAACACTGTTCCTGCTGGTCAGCCCAGCAGGAGCATTGTAATACGCTGAAGAGGAACGTCACTGCAGTGGTGATGGCATCCTCCCCGTGAGTTTGACAGTCCTGTGGTGGGACCGCCAAACTCATAATGAAGCCCTAAGTGTAGAATATGGTACAAACACCCAATTTGCCATTGAAATAAATGAAATGGTAGCACTAGCCTATGTCCCTGTCAGTGAGGTAGCTAACCACTACAATTCACTAATATAAAGCGCTTCTGTTGGAAAGTGGATTATTGGTAAGGGCAGGTAAGTACCTACACTTAGCAATAGGCCACTAACTGCCCCTAGGTCCAGTCAGGTCTCAATTAATTAATCCCAGCTCAACCCCTGGTAGCTTGGAAATGAGCAGTTAGGCTTAATTTAGGAGACAGGTGTGTAAAGCATTTAAAAATCACAAAATAGTAAGTGTGTGTGCGGTGTTGTTTGCGTACATGGATGAATGTGTGTGAGTGCGAGGATGAATGTGTATGAGTGCGTGTATGTATGGTAACGTCCATCCGTGTTGGCGTGTACATTATGTGTGTGCGGATGTGTGCGTGAATGAATGTATGCATCCGTGTATGTATGTGTGGATGAGTGTGTGTCTGCGTGCATGTGTGTGTGTTTTGGGGGCATGGATCGGGGGGTGGGAGCCTCCTATCAGTGACAGGGAAGGAATTCTCTGTCACTGATAGGGCCTGCTGCCATGGTTTTCATGGCGTTACGAATGCCACGACAACCGTGGCAGTGGTCAGGGACATAATACCGCCGGCGGCACAATGGTGGCCGCCGAGCTGGAGATTCTCATCTCCAGTCCGGCGGCTGCTACTGCCATGACGGTGGGTAAGTACCGCTAGCCTGTTGGCGGTACTACCGCCACATTAGCACCGACAACCGGGGTCATAATGACCCCCTAAATCTTTTTTCATGCATAGAAACTGAAAGCAACAATCTGAACATCTGGTCGCACTCGACCGGGGCAAAGTCAAAATTTGAGGCCGAAGGCGCTGGAGCCCTGCTCGGCTACAATGAGCAGGAGGCCTCGGTCAAAGTTTTACCTTCGTACTTGGTCTTTTTCTTGAAGATTTGCTTCACCGGGACAAAGTCACTATTCGGGTCTGACCCCCTTGGAGCCCTCTTCAGATAAGTGTCGCAAGAGACCTCGGTGAAGAATTCTACCTTTGAACGTATTCGATTTTTCGTGACGGAAATCTTCGTCCAGGCCAAACTTGAAATTGGATCGAACCTCCCTGGAGCCCTCCTCGGATACGATTTGCATGAAGCCTCGGGAAACTTTCTACAAGCTTTTTCTCTCCGATGTTAGACCACCCTCCAAAGCAAGCCGATTTTGAGTCAATGTCATCAGATTGCCTTTCCCGGGGCCCCTGGTGAAATTCTGGAAGTCTGGAGCTTTTCAGCAGGACGAACCTGCAAGTCAGTCCGGGTCGTGATCGATGTAAGTCGGCTTGACTCACGACGTCAGGTTGCACCACTTATGGAACCTTTTTCCAAAAGGTCTCCAATCTAATCCAAACTTCTGGATCTTCTTCCAAAAGGTCTTTAAATGTCCTTTAGGAGTCCACAACTTACCCCAAAGTTTCAGAAGATCTGAGTTGCTCCTTAAGGGTTAGGACTCCAACTCTCAGAAAGCTCCTGGCTCAAATCCAAAAATGACCACTGGTCACTGGTCAACTGGTCAGTTTCTTCAGAGCTTGATGCAGGGAACACTGGTCAGCTATTTTCTACTTGTAGCAAACAGGGAGTCCTTTCTTTAACCAGTTGAAGGCAGGAAAAGTCATTTTTGTGGTGAAGCCCAAGTGTGCAGCTGGTGCAGTCCTTCAGAGTGCAGTGTCCAGGTGCAGGTCAGGGGTCCAGCAGGGCAGTCCTTCTCCTTCTTGTCTTTGTTCCTGGTAGGGATCTGAGATGGGGGTGCAGCGTTGCCATATTTATCCTTGCTCCTGAGGTGGAAAGTGTGTGGGGGGGGGGGGCAACTGTGCAATCACAGGCAGGCCACCAACCTCTTGGATGACCACTTCCTGGAAACTGTGAAGTGTGGCATAAATCAATCCCCGGGAGCAACATTTCTCACAAATCCAAAATGGCAGAAATTCAGTCTTGAAGGTTAGGTCTATCTGAGCCCACTCACTGGTGGTGCTAAGTTCCCTTAACATACCCCTCTCCCAATCAAACCAGGGGGGCACCTGGCTGTCTGGTTTTGCAGGAAATGGGGGAGGTCCACTTGCAGGACCAAATGTCCTTCCCTCCTCTGAAGTACAGATTGGCTGCTCTCCCCCATCCTGTTTCACTATCTGTTCAGGCAGTTCTCCTCCCCAGACACTTCCTTTGTGTTCAGCCCAGGCCACTTCACACCTCATCAAGGCAGCTTGGCCAGGCTGCCAGAGGCTGGCCAATCAGAGAAGGGCACTGCAGAGCTGAAACTGGCAACCTTCAGGTAGAGTTATAAAACTATTTCCCTGAGTTAGCTATATTAAATTCAACAATGGCAAGTGGTTGGATTTATTATAACAATAAGTTTGATACCAAACGTGAACTATCTAGCTCCTTTCGATACTTTATTAATTACAAATAAAGTCTCCCCATGTTAGCCTTTAGAGCCCATTCACTCCAATGGGGAAAACACATTTATCTATTTTTCCCTCTCCAGGGCTTATAAAACATATTATATAAAGTGCCTGCTTAAAGTTAAACTGCACCCAACCCTGGGGGCACCTAGGGCATGCCTTATAGGTGACTTATATGTAAAAATAAGGTAGTTAAATACTTTGGAAGTACTTTTAATACCAAAGATGAATTTGGGATTAACTTAAACTTAAAAACAGCCAGCAAAGCAGGCCTGCTTTAAAATGACCCTGGGCACCACAGCAGTGCACCTATGGGTACACTAACTATTCTCGGGTCCCTAAACCTACATACCCTACCATATACTAGGGGCTTATAGCTAGGCTGACACAGCCATTTATAATTAGCCTAATATGCATAATCATTTTAATTAGAGCACAGGTCATGGGACTGTTTAGCAGTGCCCAGGGCACCATCTGTTTCAGGAAAACACCAACATAAGTAAAAAAATGGAACAAAAAGTTAGAGGGCTTCTGCAATCAGTCGAGTTTTCCCACAGCTTTCTACCAAAAAAGAAACAAAACTAAGCTCCCTGATGGATTATTTTGAAAATAGTTGGGTTGGCAGACTACGGCCCTCATTACGACATTGGTGGTAACGGATCCGCCATACCAGCAATGGCAGATGGACTTACGCCATATTATGACCACGACGGTCAACCCACTGAAACCAAGCCACCAGTGCGGCCAGACCACCGACGATTGCGGTTGCCATCCCCAGGCTTGCGGTAGCCACTGCACCGCCCACTCTTATACGACACTGCAGACGACCACAATTTCCGGTGCTGGACGCCCACCACCCAAAGCCTGGCAGAAACAGCAAGTACAAAAGGACCCACTCACCTCCAGGAACGCAGATGAGTCAGCAAAAGCCATGGAACGCCAACTTGAAATCTTCCCAGTGCTTTTCCTCGCCTTTCTCCTCTATTACCACCAACGTCATCCGTGAGTACACCTGCAGAGCACACAAGGGGGGAGGGGAGAGTGACACACCCACACACAACATACACACCATGCACGAACTCCAGAGCGCACACACACAACACAACACCCATACATAGACACACAGAACACAGCGACACCAAACACACACATCACATACGCACACCGGATCACAACTACACAACCACACCACTAGCACCAACAAGCAGAGACACACAAACCAATACAGGGGCACAACACTTCATACAATGTCCAAATACAAGAGAGAACTGTG
The DNA here is from genome assembly GCF_031143425.1 of Pleurodeles waltl. Classification (NCBI taxonomy): domain Eukaryota; kingdom Metazoa; phylum Chordata; class Amphibia; order Caudata; family Salamandridae; genus Pleurodeles; species Pleurodeles waltl. The sequence goes on from NC_090451.1 coordinate 138,253,170, forward strand.
AATCTGAATGAAAACTAATTCCTAGAAATGCACATTAAAAGCAAGAGATAGATGGAAACTCATCAGAGGACAAAAATACTCGACAACTGTATGTGAAGTAAAACAACAGGAATCCTGCATTGAAAATATATGCCAATAAATGGCAAATGCAGGTGAACAAGGTCATAAAGCATTAAGGCCCGTAGGCCAGTCCAATGGGCACAATTGTGCCTGTCAAAGGCCCCAACTTGACTCCTGACAGCCTAATGGGCTCCACAAGGTAGGGGCATCAATGGGGCAGGCAGGCACCTCAAGGGTCTGGTGGTGGGGGTTTCGGTTTGGGAGGGGGGTTTTCGGGCTTTGTCTTGGGAGGGGGTGGGGGTTTCAGCCTTGCTCTTGATGGAGGGGCAGGGGCCTTGGAACCATGTTTTGGGGCAGCTTTCTTCTTGGGGACAGTGGATGGCTTCTTCGCGGGTGGAGGGGCAGCAGAGGTAGAATGGGGGTTATGGGAGGACTTGGAGTTGGAGGGACTTGGCTTGGGGAGGGCGAGGGGCAACACAGGGTAGGACAGGGTCAGGGAACAGGTCAAGGCAGGCAAGGAAAAGCTTCCTAGAAAAAAGGGGGATGGATTGGGAAACAGGTTTGGTAGTTGAGGGAGAGGGAGTGATCGTAGGACGTGTCAGTGTGCTGGATATGGGTGCAGATGTCTGAAAGAGTATGTATGTGTGAGGTGGAGGAATGTTGAGTGTCTGAGTGCAGGCGTTTATGTGTCCTTGGAGGAGGGGGGAAAGAGGGTGGGAGTGGACAGACACGTCTTGTGGATGAATGTTGGGGTGGTGTCTGCATGTAAGGTGGGTGTGCTGCAAGTGTGAGTGATGGTTGTGGTGAGTGCAGATGGGGTGCATGTATGAATGTCTGCTGTTGTGGTGACTGAGGGCAAAGTTGTGACAGGGACTGGGAGTGAGGATGCAGTGCTGGCAGGTGTGAGTGGTGTTGTGACAGCAAGGGAGGAGGTGCTTGGGGAGACAGGGAGGTTAGTGGCTGATGTTGTGTCTGCTTTTGTGTGTTGAGTGTGTGCATCCTTGTGATGCGATTTGTGGTGCCTGTATTTGTCTTTGCGTACCTTGTCTGTTGATTTGTGTGAGTGCTTGTCTGTATTTGTGGCTTGGCTGGGAGAGGGCTTTGGGATGAGGCACAGGTAGCAGGAGGGAGGACGGAAGTACTAGGGACACTGGCCGACATTAATGAAGAAACCAGAGCCTGAAATGATCTCTGTAGGCCAGTCAAGGCATTGTGAATGCCCTCCAGGTAGACATTAGTCTGCTGCATCTGGGATGCCAGGCCCTGGATAGCATTCACAATGGTTGACTGCCCTACAGAGATGGACCTCAGGAGGTCAATAGCCTCAGCACTGAGGGTAGCAGGGCTGACTGGGGCAGGGGCAGAGGTGCATGCGGCGAAGGCCCTCCTTCCTGGGTGAGGGGGCACAGGTTACTGGGTGGGGAGCTACTGGGAGGGTGTTGCTGGTAAGGGGGGTGGCAGACAAGGATGGTGCTGGGTGATCCCAGAAGGTGTCGCCACCGCCAGGAAGCTTCCATCGGGGGAGTAAACAGTATCAGTGGTATCAGCTCCAGTCCCCCGTGGTGCTCCTCTGGTCCCCTCGGCTTCGGTGGTCTCTGCCTCCTGGGTCCCATGGGCTGCAGCCTCTCCACTCGCTGTTGCCCCTACTCCTTCGCCTGCTGATGCTAATGCACACAAGGATGGGAGCATAGGGTCAATACCAATCCCCATTGCACGTGTGTACATTACAACAATATGCCTCTATGTACATCCTGACTACATTCTCTACAACGTCAATGGAGATTTCCTTGTATCCACTGTGCGTACACTCGGATGTGCAGGCACGATTATTATACCTCTACAATTACACTCAGGTACTACTATACACTGTTAGGCCTCTTGTATACAGGACCATTACTGTGGGAAACCTGTCAATGAGTGACATTTGTACATTGTCATACCTACATGTGTCACCCATTATGGACATGTATTGATAGGTATGGATACCAACTGAAGATCCTGTATGTCCATGTGAAGTCCAACAATTTAGCACTATAAAAATGCCATGAAAACCTGTTGCTCAGATGCTCAACTATCACAGCTACTTCTGTTCACAGGACAACTGTATCCTACCTACATTAACTGTCATACCTACAGTTTACATCCTCGATCCCATGGCTAACGCACCCATCCAGTCCATTGCAAACTGTACAGGACATGTACTATGTCACTCACCCCCTTGTGGCTGCTGTGTTGCCCTCAAGCACCCATCCAACTGCGAGTAGACCACCGCCAGTATGCAGGCCATCAGACGGGTCAGGGTCCGACGGGACCCCTTCCTCGTTGGGAGGCCCTCCCCAACTGGGCCTCTGCAGTCTTCTAAGCCCAGTATCTCAGGTCCTACCACCACTTCCTGCAGTGGGGGCTCCACTGGATATGGACCCCCAGCGTCTGCACTTGTCTGGCGATGGCTTTCCACAAACCCTTCTTCTGATCGGTGCTGACCTGCATGGAAGACACAGAAGGAAAGGCACATTAGTGTGGACTCAACAACCTACGACATACATAGGCCTACCAACAGTGCACAAATCAGCATTGTACACGACTTCTTACTTCTACAACATTCCTAGCAGTCATATCCGTAGGTACACTCTTCTCTGTAACATCCTGCATACACGTACTATTACACACTTACATGCCCATGTATCAACATACATTACCATTATGCGACCTACCTGCTGTTCAGGTACTGCATACAGCTTTGTGTACAAGGGTAGGACCCCATCCACAAGTTTCTCCAGTTCTTCCGAGGTGAAAGCAGAGGCCCTATCCCCTATATCACGCACCATTGTGGCTCCCAGGAACACGGCACAGCAGCACACTCAGTGGAGGTCTTGATGGCTGGAGAGTCAAGTGAGATACACTGTACAAAATGGCAGTCAATCAATCAATCAATCAATCATAGTATTTATAGAGCGCGCTATGTACCCGTCAGGGTTTCGAGACGCTGAGGGCGGGGGCGGGGGGGGGGTGGGGGGGGGGTCTGCTGATTTAGCGGTCGAAGAGCCAGGTCTTGAGGAGCCTTCTGAAAGCGAGGAGGTCCTGGGTCTGGCGAAGAGATGTGGGGAGAGAGTTCCAGGTCTTGATGGCGAGGAAGGAGAATGATCTGCCGCCGGATGTCTTGCGCTGGATTCGGGGTACGATGGCGAGGGCGAGGTTGGCGGATCGGAGTTGACGTGTTGGAGTGTAGAAGTTGAGTCTGGTGTTGAGGTAGGAGGGTCCGGTGTTGTGAAGTGCCTTGTGAGCGTGGGTCAGGAGTTTAAAGGTGATCCTCTTGTCTACCGGAAGCCAGTGGAGTTCCTTTAGGTGAGGGGAGATGTGAATTCGGCGGGGTATGTCTAGGATCAGTCGGGCGGAGGCATTTTGGATACGTTGGAGGCGTTTGATGTCTTTGGTTGGGATGCCTGTGTAGAGTGCGTTGCCGTAGTCAAGTCTGCTGCTGACGAGGGCCTGGGTCACCGTCTTTCTGGTTTCTGTTGGAATCCACTTGAAGATTCTGCGGAGCATTCGAAGGGTGTTGAAACAGGAGGAGGAGACGGCGCTGACCTGTTTGGACATGGTGAGGGCGGAGTCCAGGATGAAGCCGAGGTTTTTTGCGTGGCTGGCAGGGGTGGGTGGGGGTCCGAGGGCGGAGGGCGACCATGAGTCGTTCCAGGCCGAGGGAGTGCGTCCGAGGATGAGGACTTCCGTCTTGTCGGAGTTGAGTTTCAGGCGACTGTCGTTCATCCAATCGGCGATGGATTTTAGTCCCTCATGGAGGTTTGTTTTGGCGGTGAGCGGGTCTTTGGTCAGGGAGAGGACGAGCTGGGTATCGTCGGCGTAGGAGATGATGCTGAGATGATGTTGGCGGGCCAGTTGAGCGAGGGGGGCCATGTAGACGTTGAACAACGTAGGGCTGAGGGAGGATCCTTGGGGGACGCCGCAGATGAGGTTGGTGGCTTTGGAGCGGAAAGGGGAGAGGCGGACTCTCTGCGTTCTGTCGGAGAGGAAGGATGAGATCCAGTGGAGGGCTTTATCTTGGATGCCGGCTTCCTGGAGGCGGGTCAGTAGGGTGCGGTGGCAGACGGTGTCGAAAGCGGCTGATCGGTCGAGGAGGATGAGGGCTGAGGTTTCGCCGTTTTCCATTTGATGTCTGATGTCATCTGTGGCGGCGAGGAGGGCAGTCTCAGTGCTGTGGTTTCGTCTGAATCCGGATTGTGAGGGGTCCAGGATGGAATTGTCTTCGAGGAAGTGGGTGAGCTGGGTGTTGACGATCTTCTCGATGACTTTCGCTGTAAAAGGGAGGAGAGAGATCGGACGGAAGTTTTTGAGGTCGTTGGGGTCAGCCTTGGGTTTTTTGAGGAGGGGTTGGATTTCTGCATGTTTCCAGCTGTCCGGGAAGGTGGCAGAAGTGAAGGAGAGGTTGATGATCTTGCGGAGTTCGGGGGCGATGGTGGCGATGGCTGAGTTGAAAACATGATGGGGGCAGGGGTCCGTGGGGGAGCCTGAGTGGATGGTGTTCATGGTTGTAATGGTTTCTGCCTCGTCCACGTGGGTCCAGGCGGCGAGGCGGCAGTCGCGGGAGGAGACGTCAGGGGTGGGGTCTGGCGGAGGACCGGTGTTGAAACTGTCGTGGATGGTGGTGATTTTCTGGTGGAAGAAGGTGGAGAGGTCGTCGCAGAGTTTCTGGGAGGGCGGAATGTCGTTGGAGTTGGCTTTCGGATTGGAGAGTTCCTTCACGATGCCGAAGAGTTCTTTGCAGTCGTGGGCGTTGTTGTTGATGCGTTCGGTGAAGTGGGCGCGCTTGGCGGTGCGGATCCGTTGGTGGTGTTCGCGCTTGGCGTTTTTGAGGGCGGCGAGGTTGTCGGGTGTGCGTTCTTGGATCCATTTCTTTTTGAGCTTCTGGCAGTTGCTTTTGGAGGTGGTGAGATCGTCTGTGAACCAGGCTGGTTTTTTCTTTCCTTGGATGGTGGTGGGTTTCTTGAGAGGGGCAAGGGTGTTGGCGCAGTCGAGGATCCATTGATGGAGGTTGATGGCGGCTGTGCTCGGGTCGATTGCGTCGGGCGGAAGGTTGTTGATGAGGGTGCTGGTCAGTTGTTCTTGGGTGACTTTGCCCCAGCGGCGGTGGGGAGGTAGCTGGATGCGGTGTTGCTCTGTGGTTTTCTTATAGGTGAAATGGACACAGTGATGGTCGGTCCAGTGGAGTTCGGAGGTGTGGCTGAAGGAAATGTGGTTGCTAGAGGTGAAGAGGGGGTCAAGGGTGTGTCCGCGATGTGGGTAGGCGTGTTGACTAGCTGGCGGAGACCGACGTTGAGGAGGTTGGAGGTCAGTGACGCGGTGTTGACGTCGTTGGCATTTTCCAGATGGTAGTTCAGATCTCCCAGGAGGATGTAGTCCGGGGAAGCGAGGGCGTGGGTGCTTGCAAGGTCGGCGATGGTGTCGTTGAAGGGGGCTCTTGGTCCTGGAGGGTGGTAAATGAGGGTTCCTCTGAGGGTCGTGTTGGGGTCCGTGTAGATCTGGAAGTGGAGGTGTTCAGCTGTCCTGAGGGTGTCGTCCGAGTGAGTGTGGATTTTGAGGGTAGCTTTGTGAGCGATGGCTATTCCGCCGCCGATTCCGTTGGTTCGATCTCTTCTGGTGATTTTGTAGCCGTCCGGTATGGCGATGGCGATGTCCGGAGACGAGGAGTCGTTCCACCAGGTTTCGGTCAGGAAAGCCACGTCAGGAGCAGTGGTGTCGAGCAAATCCCAGAGCTCGATGGCGTGTTTTCGTGCGGAGCGGGTGTTGATGAGGATGCAGTTCAGGTGGTTGGGGTTGTATGTTTTCGTAGTTGGAATGGTCGTTCTGATGCAGGAGAAGTTGCAGGTACGGCAGGAGAAAGGTCCTTTAGTGTGCTTCGGGGATGCCCGGTAGCATTCAGTGAAGGGGCCAGGGTTGAAGGCGCGGAGTTCGTTGATCGAGTAGCGGATGCGGGGGGCGCGAGGGCCAGGGGGTGTGGCGCTGGGCGCGGTCCAGGCGCGGACCGGCGCAGACGGGCTTGCCTCTGGCGCGCCTCCGACGCGCCAGCGGCGCGCCGCTGCGCGCAGACGCGCAGTGCCAGCCATTAAGAAGGGAGGGGGGAGGGAGGAGCAGCTGGGAGGCGGGAGGCGGGAGGCGGGAGGGAGCGGCAAATGGGGGCGAGAGGGGGCCGGGGCCGCAGGGAGGCAGCGGCAGGGAGCGGGGAGCGCACAAGGGGCAAAACAGTGAAAATGAGCAAAATACAAGCAGTTACAATAGGAAAGGCACACAATCAGAAAAACACAATGGCACAATATGCGATCGGGGAGACAGCAATCAGGGGGGCACAAAGGGGGCAGAAGCGCCGGCGGCGAGGCGCTGAAAAACAACGAAAAAAGCGAAAAAACACTTACGGGACGGCGGAAAGCGGCACACGGGTCAAGTGAAGCTAGTCAGAGCCCACTAGACCCCAGGGATGAGGCGCAGGAGGATGCCTGCGGGTGGAGGAGGGCCTCGAACACGCAAACGGCAGCGTGGTCGGGGGACAGAGGCAGGAGGCAGCAGGTTGGTGCTGCGGTCGTGGGGGGCGTGCTCAGGACCTGAAACAGGTCAGAGGTCGCTCACTCGCGACGCGCAGCGCCAGCCATTAAGAAGGGAGGGGGGAGGGAGGAGCAGCTGGGAGGCGGGAGGCGGGAGGGAGCGGCAAATGGGGGCGCGAGGGGGGCGGGGCCGCAGGGAGGCAGCGGCAGGGAGCGGGGAGCGCACAAGGGGCAAAACAGTGAAAATGAGCAAAATACAAGCAGTTACAATAGGAAAGGCACACAATCAGAAAAACACAATGGCACAATATGCGATCGGGGAGACAGCAATCAGGGGGGCACAAAGGGGGCAGAAGCGCCGGCGGCGAGGCGCTGAAAAACAACGAAAAAAGCGAAAAAACACTTACGGGACGGCGGAAAGTGGCACACGGGTCAAGTGAAGCTAGTCAGAGCCCACTAGACCCCAGGGATGAGGCGCAGGAGGATGCCTGCGGGTGGAGGAGGGCCTCGAACACGCAAACGGCAGCGTGGTCGGGGGACAGAGGCAGGAGGCAGCAGGTTGGTGCTGCGGTCGTGGGGGGCGAGCTCAGGACCTGAAACAGGTCAGAGGTCGCTCACTCCCGACGCGCAGCGCCAGCCATTAAGAAGGGAGGGGGGAGGGAGGAGCAGCTGGGAGGCGGGAGGCGGGAGGGAGCGGCAAATGGGGGCGCGAGGGGGGCGGGGCCGCAGGGAGGCAGCGGCAGGGAGCGGGGAGCGCACAAGGGGCAAAACAGTGAAAATGAGCAAAATACAAGCAGTTACAATAGGAAAGGCACACAATCAGAAAAACACAATGGCACAATATGCGATCGGGGAGACAGCAATCAGGGGGGCACAAAGGGGGCAGAAGCGCCGGCGGCGAGGCGCTGAAAAACAACGAAAAAAGCGAAAAAACACTTACGGGACGGCGGAAAGCGGCACACGGGTCAAGTGAAGCTAGTCAGAGCCCACTAGACCCCAGGGATGAGGCGCAGGAGGATGCCTGCGGGTGGAGGAGGGCCTCGAACACGCAAACGGCAGCGTGGTCGGGGGACAGAGGCAGGAGGCAGCAGGTTGGTGCTGCGGTCGTGGGGGGCGAGCTCAGGACCTGAAACAGGTCAGAGGTCGCTCACTCGCGACGCGCAGCGCCAGCCATTAAGAAGGGAGGGAGGAGCAGCTGGGAGGCGGGAGGGAGCGTCAAATGGGGGCGCGAGGGGGGCGGGGCCGCAGAGAGGCAGCGGCAGGGAGCGGGGAGCGCACAAGGGGCAAAACAGTGAAAATGAGCAAAATACAAGCAGTTACAATAGGAAAGGCACACAATCAGAAAAACACAATGGCACAATATGCGATCGGGGAGACAGCAATCAGGGGGGCACAAAGGGGGCAGAAGCGCCGGCGGCGAGGCGCTGAAAAACAACGAAAAAAGCGAAAAAACACTTACGGGACGGCGGAAAGCGGCACATGGGTCAAGTGAAGCTAGTCAGAGCCCACTAGACCCCAGGGATGAGGCGCAGGAGGATGCCTGCGGGTGGAGGAGGGCCTCGAACACGCAAACGGCAGCGTGGTCGGGGGACAGAGGCAGGAGGCAGCAGGTTGGTGCTGCGGTCGTGGGGGGCGAGTTCAGGACCTGAAAAAGGTCAGAGGTCGCTCACTCGCGACGCGCAGCGCCAGCCATTAAGAAGGGAGGGGGGAGGGAGGAGCAGCTGGGAGGCGGGAGGCGGGAGGGAGCGGCAAATGGGGGCGCGAGGGGGGCGGGGCCGCAGGGAGGCAGCGGCAGGGAGCGGGGAGCGCACAAGGGGCAAAACAGTGAAAATGAGCAAAATACAAGCAGTTACAATAGGAAAGGCACACAATCAGAAAAACACAATGGCACAATATGCGATCGGGGAGACAGCAATCAGGGGGGCACAAAGGGGGCAGAAGCGCCGGCGGCGAGGCGCTGAAAAACAACGAAAAAAGCGAAAAAACACTTACGGGACGGCGGAAAGCGGCACACGGGTCAAGTGAAGCTAGTCAGAGCCCACTAGACCCCAGGGATGAGGCGCAGGAGGATGCCTGTGGGTGGAGGAGGGCCTCGAACACGCAAACGGCAGCGTGGTCGGGGGACAGAGGCAGGAGGCAGCAGGTTGGTGCTGCGGTCGTGGGGGGCGAGCTCAGGACCTGAAACAGGTCAGAGGTCGCTCACTCCCGACGCGCAGCGCCAGCCATTAAGAAGGGAGGGGGGAGGGAGGAGCAGCTGGGAGGCGGGAGGCGGGAGGGAGCGGCAAATGGGGGCGCGAGGGGGGCGGGGCCGCAGGGAGGCAGCGGCAGGGAGCGGGGAGCGCACAAGGGGCAAAACAGTGAAAATGAGCAAAATACAAGCAGTTACAATAGGAAAGGCACACAATCAGAAAAACACAATGGCACAATATGCGATCGGGGAGACAGCAATCAGGGGGTCACAAAGGGGGCAGAAGCGCCGGCGGCGAGGCGCTGAAAAACAACGAAAAAAGCGAAAAAACACTTACGGGACGGGGGAAAGCGGCACACGGGTCAAGTGAAGCTAGTCAGAGCCCACTAGACCCCAGGGATGAGGCGCAGGAGGATGCCTGCGGGTGGAGGAGGGCCTCGAACACGCAAACGGCAGCGTGGTCGGGGGACAGAGGCAGGAGGCAGCAGGTTGGTGCTGCGGTCGTGGGGGGCGAGCTCAGGACCTGAAACAGGTCAGAGGTCGCTCACTCGCGACGCGCAGCGCCAGCCATTAAGAAGGGAGGGGGGAGGGAGGAGCAGCTGGGAGGCGGGAGGGAGCGGCAAATGGGGGCGCGAGGGGGGCGGGCCGCAGGGAGGCAGCGGCAGGGAGCGCACAAGGGGCAAAACAGTGAAAATGAGCAAAATACAAGCAGTTACAATAGGAAAGGCACACAATCAGAAAAACACAATGGCACAATATGCGATCGGGGAGACAGCAATCAGGGGGTGACAAAGGGGGCAGAAGCGCCGGCGGCGAGGCGCTGAAAAACAACGAAAAAAGCGAAAAAACACTTACGGGACGGCGGAAAGCGGCACACGGGTCAAGTGAAGCTAGTCAGAGCCCACTAGACCCCAGGGATGAGGCGCAGGAGGATGCCTGCGGGTGGAGGAGGGCCTCGAACACGCAAACGGCAGCGTGGTCGGGGGACAGAGGCAGGAGGCAGCAGGTTGGTGCTGCGGTCGTGGGGGGCGAGCTCAGGACCTGAAACAGGTCAGAGGTCGCTCACTCGCGACGCGCAGCGCCAGCCATTAAGAAGGGAGGGGGGAGGGAGGAGCAGCTGGGAGGCGGGAGGCGGGAGGGAGCGGCAAATGGGGGCGCGAGGGGGGCGGGGCCGCAGGGAGGCAGCGGCAGGGAGCGGGGAGCGCACAAGGGGCAAAACAGTGAAAATGAGCAAAATACAAGCAGTTACAATAGGAAAGGCACACAATCAGAAAAACACAATGGCACAATATGCGATCGGGGAGACAGCAATCAGGGGGGCACAAAGGGGGCAGAAGCGCCGGCGGCGAGGCGCTGAAAAACAACGAAAAAAGCGAAAAAACACTTACGGGACGGCGGAAAGCGGCACACGGGTCAAGTGAAGCTAGTCAGAGCCCACTAGACCCCAGGGATGAGGCGCAGGAGGATGCCTGCGGGTGGAGGAGGGCCTCGAACATGCAAACGGCAGCGTGGTCGGGGGACAGAGGCAGGAGGCAGCAGGTTGGTGCTGCGGTCGTGGGGAGCGAGCTCAGGACCTGAAACAGGTCAGAGGTCGCTCACTCGCGACGCGCAGCGCCAGCCATTAAGAAGGGAGGGGGGAGGGAGGAGCAGCTGGGAGGCGGGAGGGAGCTGCAAATGGGGGCGCGAGGGGGGCGGGGCCGCAGGGAGGCAGCGGCAGGGAGCGGGGAGCGCACAAGGGGCAAAACAGTGAAAATGAGCAAAATACAAGCAGTTACAATAGGAAAGGCACACAATCAGAAAAACACAATGGCACAATATGCGATCGGGGAGACAGCAATCAGGGGGGCACAAAGGGGGCAGAAGCGCCGGCGGCGAGGCGCTGAAAAACAACGAAAAAAGCGAAAAAACACTTACGGGACGGCGGAAAGCGGCACACGGGTCAAGTGAAGCTAGTCAGAGCCCACTAGACCCCAGGGATGAGGCGCAGGAGGATGCCTGCGGGTGGAGGAGGGCCTCGAACACGCAAACGGCAGCGTGGTCGGGGGACAGAGGCAGGAGGCAGCAGGTTGGTGCTGCGGTCGTGGGGGGCGAGCTCAGGACCTGAAACAGGTCAGAGGTCGCTCACTCGCGACGCGCAGCGCCAGCCATTAAGAAGGGAGGGGGGAGGGAGGAGCAGCTGGGAGGCGGGAGGTGGGAGGGAGCGGCAAATGGGGGCGCGAGGGGGGCGGGGCCGCAGGGAGGCAGCGGCAGGGAGCGGGGAGCGCACAAGGGGCAAAACAGTGAAAATGAGCAAAATACAAGCAGTTACAATAGGAAAGGCACACAATCAGAAAAACACAATGGCACAATATGCGATCGGGGAGACAGCAATCAGGGGGGCACAAAGGGGGCAGAAGCGCCGGCGGCGAGGCGCTGAAAAACAACAAAAAAAGCGAAAAAACACTTACGGGACGGCGGAAAGCGGCACACGGGTCAAGTGAAGCTAGTCAGAGCCCACTAGACCCCAGGGATGAGGCGCAGGAGGATGCCTGCGGGTGGAGGAGGGCCTCGAACACGCAAACGGCAGCGTAGTCGGGGGACAGAGGCAGGAGGCAGCAGGTTGGTGCTGCGGTCGTGGGGGGCGAGCTCAGGACCTGAAACAGGTCAGAGGTCGCTCACTCGCGACGCGCAGCGCCAGCCATTAAGAAGGGAGGGGGGAGGGAGGAGCAGCTGGGAGGCGGGAGGCGGGAGGGAGCGGCAAATGGGGGCGCGAGGGGGGCGGGGCCGCAGGGAGGCAGCGGCAGGGAGCGGGGAGCGCACAAGGGGCAAAACAGTGAAAATGAGCAAAATACAAGCAGTTACAATAGGAAAGGCACACAATCAGAAAAACACAATGGCACAATATGCGATCGGGGAGACAGCAATCAGGGGGGCACAAAGGGGGCAGAAGCGCCGGCGGCGAGGCGCTGAAAAACAACGAAAAAAGCCAAAAAACACTTACGGGACGGCGGAAAGCGGCACACGGGTCAAGTGAAGCTAGTCAGAGCCCACTAGACCCCAGGGATGAGGCGCAGGAGGATGCCTGCGGGTGGAGGAGGGCCTCGAACACGCAAACGGCAGCGTGGTCGGGGGACAGAGGCAGGAGGCAGCAGGTTGGTGCTGCGGTCGTGGGGGGCGAGCTCAGGACCTGAAACAGGTAGTTATCATTGATCCCTGTATGCCATAGACATCAATGTTAACCAATGAGGTGTTGCATGGTGGTTCCGACCACCTGCCGCCATGACGGCATACACCAGCGGAATGAGCTCACTGACATCTGTCCCCGGCATGCAGGACAGGCAGCAGCCATTTTGCAATACAACTGTAACGAATACATTAATTAATAAAGTCACTAGTCATTTCCAACATGGACATGTGATGGGTTATGTCCTGGGACAGTGTTAAGTACAATTAGGCAGCATGAACTTGGGAGTGTGCACATATTCTGGTAATGACAACATGACATTTTGGGAATTATCTTACATATTGATGGTGACTGTAGACTAGCAGTGACAGACAAGCATCTCACTATTGTCATCCATTGTAAATCCCAGATGTATGTGCAACTGACATAGGAATTACAACGCCGCGGCACATTGAAGTCTGCTTTGCATGCCATAAGTAGCAGCATATGTGATGTTGATTCACCTTTTGTCACCCTGCAGTAGGATGCATGAATGGTAATCATTGACATACTTATGTTGTATGCCATGTGTAGATGCCGACCTCTGTGGAGGGTGGGGCATGCACCTGTGGACGGCCCCTGGTTGACTTGGTAATGATGGAAGTATGCCACATCATCTCCCACTATTGACTGAACCGTGCTACAATAAGAGAGCTGTGTACCCAGTTGGAGTCTGATCTGCTGCCAGCCATTCGACAACCTACAGCCATACCTCCAACTGTGCAGATGGTATGCATCCTCCATTTCTTGGCCCCTGGGTCATTCCAGAGGATAGCGGGAATGGCAACAGGCATGTCTCAACCCATGCTCAGCAATGTGTTGAGGAATGTCTTGTCTACCTTAGTCAAACATATGGACATCTACATTCAATTTCCCAGTCCTGTAGATTTCGCCAATGTGAAGGCTGATTTCTATGCATTGGGACATATCCTGCGTGATTGGGGCCATAGATGGCACAGGCATTGCATTAATACCACCCAGGGCTGATGAGCAAGTGTACAGGAACCGTAAAGGCTTTCACTCCATTAATGTGCAGATGGTCTGCTTTGCTGACCAGTACATCTCCCAGGTGACTGCAAGGTTTCCAGGCTCTGTCTATGATTCGTATGTGCTCAGGAATAGAGGTGTCCCACGGCTGATGGTGCCTCTACGAACAGTGCGGGCCTACCTCATCGGTGAGTATGATGAGTGTATGTGTCATTACTGTTACCCCAGCCTTACTACTCATTCTGTATGTGACATTGTGTAATGTAAATATTGGTTTACTCTATCCACAGGTGATTCAGGTTATCCCAATCTCTCCTGGCTACTGACACAGGTGAGGAGTCCAAGGACCAGGGCTGAGGAACAATAAAATGAAGCTCATCGGAGGACAAGAAGGGTGCTTGAAAGGACATTTGAGGGGTCATTCTGACCCCGGCCGGCGGCGGAAGCCGCCGGCCTGGCTGGAACCGCCAGAATACCGCTGCGCGGTCAAAAGACCGCCGCGGGTATTCTGGGTTTCCCGCTGGGCTGGCGGGCGACCGGCAGAAGGCCGCCCGCCAGCCCAGCGGGAAACACCCTTCCATGAGGATGCTGGCTCCGAATGGAGCCGGCGGAGTGGAAGGGGTGCGACGGGTGCAGTTGCACCCGTCGCGATTTTCAGTGTCTGCATGGCAGACACTGAAAATCTTTGTGCGGCCCTGTTACAGGGGCCCCTGCAGTGCCCATGCCATTGGCATGGGCACTGCAGGGGCCCCCAGGGGCCCCACGACACCCCATACCGCCATTCTTTTCCTGGCGGCCAAAACCACCAGGAACAGAATGGCGGTATGGGGGTCGGAATCCCCATGGCGGCGCAGCAAGCTGCGCCACCATGGAGGATTCCCCAGGGCAGCGGGAAACCGGCGGTACACCGCCGGTTTTCCGTTTCTGACCGCGGCTGTACCGCCGCGGTCAGAATGCCCATGGGAGCACCGCCAGCCTGTTGGCAGTGCTCCCGCGGTCGTTGGCCCTGGCGGATTTTACCGCCAGGGTCAGAATGACCCCCTTGGTCTCCTGAAGGCAAGGTTCAGATGTCTGCACATCTCTGGTGGTTACCTGCAGTACTCACCACAGAAGGTGTGCCAAATTGTGGTGGCCTGCTGCATGCTCCACAATCTGGCACTAAGGAGGAACATCCCATTGCCGGAGGAGGGAGGGGTAGGAGACAATACGTTGGCAGAGGAGGGAGGAAACATGAGTGACGAAGATGGGGATGAGGAAGATGTAGACACAAGGACAGATCTCACCCAGCAGTACTTCAGCTAAGCTTCTGGTAGGTACTTCTATATGTTTGACATGTCATATGTTGGTATACAGATTGGGTGTACTTCATTATCCATCCCTGATATCAGTAGGTGTTGACCCCATTTGGGTTTCAGATGAGTGTATACAGGAGTGGTCTTACAAGTAGGTCTACAGTGCCACTGTGATGTTAGCTAGTCCATCTGTCTGGGTTACATAATAGTTCTGGACTCCTGTCTACTTCTTCACACATTTGTGACTTCTCCATTCTGGAATCACATTTTCATTGGCATAGTTTGCAGCTTCTTGTGACTTCAAGTGCTGTCAATACTTGGCATCCAAGGGTGTGAGCTGTGTGTTTCAACCTCAATGAGTGTCTATTACTCAGGTCATTGCTGTTAGATGCAACGATAAACTTGTCTCATTGTACCTTAACAGGGTTGTGGACATGTGTGCAATAGCACTGGATTGTCTATTAGCGTGTGGACCTACAATGTGAATCGTTTAACCATCATGATGTGCAGGTACATACTGTTGGCAACAGTGAAAATTATGTGTGAAGAACATTCTGTGCTGTCACCTGCAGATGTACTAAGGACAATGTTTCACCACTCTTCCCAGTCTGCTACATGAGGACCCAAGGTTGTGTGGACACTGACTGTGCTGCAGGAAGCCGGATGACAACATGATACATATACATCTTCAATGTGTTTTAGGAATAAACACATTACACCAAAATGCATGTGAAAGTGCATTTAATGTGTATGCCAAAGGGTGTATAGGGTTTAAAGCAGTGGGGCCATGGTGATCGATTCCATCAGTCTGTAATGCCAGAAGCTGATAGCACAGGTCCATCTGTGTGGCATTTGAAAATGGGGCTATGGCAATAGGAAGTCAACAAGGTGTCTCAGTGACACACAAGTGAGACAGTTCTTGAGAGGCTCATTTCCTGGCAGTGAGGTTTGTCTTGGCATCGGTCTCTGCAGGATGTCTGGCTCTGTGACCACGTTTGCGTGGGGGTTCCTCAGCATCAGGGGGTGGCTAAGTGGTGGCTTGTGAGTCCTGATGCATGACCATCATCCCACTAGCTGCAGCAGATGTAGAGGGCTGATCAGTAGGTTGGCTAGTGGAAGGGGCCTGGTGGTGGGTGGAGGACCCACGCAGGACTGTGAGGAGCTCTTGCATCAAGCCTTTCATGGAGGCCATGGTGGCATTGAGGGCATGCCACTCCTGCATGGCCTCCTGGTGGTACTCCCTCTGCTGCCTGAGGTTTTCCCCCAACAGGTCTAATAACTGGCCCATCTTGTCCTGGGATTGGTTGTATGCTCCCAAGACTTGTGCTATAGCCTCATGGGCAGGTGGCTCTCTGGGTTGCCCCGCCCTGTGACCCCAAGGTGCACTTCTACTGGCCCTAGCCCCCTGTACCTGTGTCTCCCACTGTGTGCCCACTCTTACTTACACCAGGACCTTCATCGTCTTGTACAGGTCCCTGTACAGGTGGACATACTGTGGGCTGACGTAGCCTTGAGACACTGGTGTGGGGGTGTTGGATGACAGGTGTTGTGGTGGCAGATGTTGTGGGGGGCTCCATGGTGTCCTGGGTGAGGCTGGTGGAGGTGGACTGCCCAGAGAGCCCGGATGGGCCAGGTAGGTCTTCCAGTTCTAGACATCCTGTGTTGCTGTCATCACTGGGGTCTTCATCAGGTCAGGGACTGGCTGTAAGTGGCACTGGCTGTCTGATGACATTCTCAGTGGCACCTGTGGATGACAGGGATTGTTATTCGCATCTGCCTGATGTACTTTATAGGGACTGCAAGGTGAGTGCTATGTGTCATGCTTCAGGACTCAGGTGTAGTTGTGCCAGGGGTATGTGCATTGTTAGGTGGCTACAGGGTGATGCATTGTGGGATTCGTAGTGCTTCATGCTGTACATGCATTGGGTGCATTTGGGAGTGTGGACTTTGGGATTGGTGTTAGTGGGGTACGGGTGGGCATGCAGGGGATGGGGATGCATGCATTACAGATATACTTCATAGAAGGGGACTGTAGGTGACTTACCAGTTTCCAGTCCTCCGGGGATTCCACTGAGACCATCAGGGTGCAGAATTGTCAACACTTTCTCCTCCCATGATGTGAGCTCCAGGGGAGGAGGTGGGGGCCGACCGCCAGTCTTCAAGAGGGTGATTTAATGTCTGGACACTATGGCACGGGCCTTCTCCCTCAGGTCATTCCACCTCTTGGGTATGTCGTCCTTTGTGCGTGGGTGGCTTCCCACTGAGTTCAACTTGTTGATGATCCTCTGCCATAACTCCATCTTCTTTGCCATTAACGTTTGCTGGACCCGTGCCCCGAACAGCTGTGGCTCGACCCCGATGATTTTGTCCACCACGGTCCTTAATTTGTCATCGGTGAAACTAGGGTTCTTTTGTTTGGACATGGTGAGTGTGATGTGTGTGTGAGTGTTAAATATTTAAGTGAAGTGTGATGTGTGAGAGGTGTGCAGGTGACTGTGATCTTCAGCGTGGACGTGCAATGTATGTCAGTTGTTTGTCGTGCCAAGGGCTTGTGGGTTGCGTATGTATGTTTTATTGGGGGTGTTGTGGTGTGTGTATGTGTTTCAGGTGTGGGGTATTCAAATTGGCCTTTGTGGTGTTGTCTTGCAGTGGAGGTTCCATCTTGGCCGCCGCGGGTCTGACCGCCAAAGGATTACTGCCGCGCCATGACCACTGTGTTGATTTGTTGGTTGTATTAGGGGGCGCGGTCTTGTTCTGCTGTGGCGGTGTGGGTGGTGGCTCCGCATCTCTGCCGCCGTCGTTCAGCCTGATGGTGTTCGTTTTGTGGCAGTGTTCTGGCAATTTTCGATTTGTGTGTCGTAATTGGGCGGGCGGATTACCACCACTACTGTGGTCTTTTGGCTGCCACCAGAACGGCAGTCTTAAGGAAAGACCACCAATGTCATAATGAGGGTCTACATTTCTTCTCTCAAAGAAGCCAACCCAAATTCCAAATACCGTGGTGGAATATCTATGACAACACCCTGGCATAGAAAGGCATATCAAACAATGCCTTGAAAGGATTGCACAATGTCTCCCAATCCAGTCTCGGCTGAAACCAACCTACACTCTATAAATGTATACAAGCCCTACAAAAAGCACAAAGCTTCCTACAACTACAAGTAGAGCAATCTGTAACCCAAATTGCAACTAAACTTAGCAAACAAACCAAAAGAATGTACGACATGCTACAAAGTCAAAAATCGTCATAGACCACAAAGGAGTAGATTACTTAGCAATGATAGCCAAAATCATATTATGAAGTAAATAGTAACTTACAAAACTCCCCAAAACTATAACACAATCTTAATTAATATGACAAATCATTTATATATAAATTATAAACATAAGATTTTATTAAATCAGTCAAAACATTAAATAAAACTCTAGTCTCAAATAAGACTGATATTATAAAATAATAAATGCATTATTTATATAAAAAATCTAAACTTCACCAATCAAATCAAATCAAATCATTAACATTTATAAAGCGCGCTACACACCTGTGCGGGTCTCAAGGCGCTAGGGGAAAGAGGGGGTTACTGCTGCTCGAAAAGCCAGGTCTTTAGGAGTCTCAGGAAAGCGGAGTGGTCCTGGGTGGTCCTGAGGCTGGTGGGGAGGGAGTTCCAGGTCCTGGCCGCCAGGAAGAAGAAAGATCTCCCACCCGCCGTGGAGCGGCGGATGCGAGGGACGGAAGCGAGTGCGAGGCCAGAGGAACAGAGGAGGCGGGTGGGGACGTAGAAGCTGAGGCGTCGGTTGAGGTATTCCGGTCCCTTGTTGTGGAGGGCTTTGTGTGCGTGGGTGAGAAGTCGAAAGGTGTTCCTTTTGCTGACTGGGAGCCAATGCAGGTGTCTCAGGTGTGCGGAGATGTGGCTGTTGCGGGGTACGTCGAGGATGAGGCGGGCCGAGGCGTTTTGAATGCGTTGCAGGCGATTTTGGAGTTCGGCTGTGGTTCCAGCGTAGAGGGTGTTGCCGTAGTCCAGGCGGCTTGTGACGAGGGCGTGGGTCACGGTTTTTCTAGTGTCGGCGGGGATCCAGCGAAAGATCTTGCGGAGCATGCGGAGGGTGAGGAAGCATGCGGAGGACACGGCGTTGACTTGCTTGGTCATGGTGAGAAGAGGGTCCAAGATGAAGCCGAGGTTGCGGGCGTGGTCTGCGGGGGCCGGTGTGGTGCCGAGGGCCGTGGGCCACCAGGAGTCGTCCCAGGCGGACAGGGTGTTGCCGAGGATGAGGACTTCCGTTTTTTCAGAGTTCAGCTTTAGGCGGCTGAGCCTCATCCAATCTGCGACGTCCTTCATATCCTCTTGTAGGTTGGTCTTGGCGCTGGCGGGGTCCTTAGTGAGGGAGAGTATAAGTTGGGTGTCGTCGGCGTAGAAGGTGATGATGATGTCGTGCTTGCGTACGATGTTGGCGAGGGGGCTCATGTAGACATTGAAGAGTGTTGGGCTGAGTGATGAGCCTTGGGGTACGCCGCAGATGATCTCGGTGGGTACTGAGCGAAACGGAGGGAGGTAAACTCTTTGGGAACGGTTTGAGAGGAAGGAGGCGATCCAGTCCAGGGCCTGGCCTTGGATCCCGGTGGAGCGGAGGTGGGTGATTAGGGTGCGGTGACAGACGGTGTCGAAGGCAGCCGAAAGGTCGAGGAGAATGAGGGCGACTGTTTCACTGTTGTCCATCAGGGTTCTGATGTCGTCTGTGACTGAGATGAGGGCAGTTTCCGTGCTGTGGTTGGTTCGGAATCCGGTTTGTGAAGGGTCGAGCAGGTTGTTGTTTTCCAGGAAGGTGGTCAGCTGTTTGTTGACGGTCTTCTCTATTACCTTGGCTGGGAAAGACCGGAGAGAGATGGGGCGGAAGTTTTTCAGGTCGCTCGGGTCAGCCGTAGGTTTCTTTAGTAGGGCGTTGACTTCGGCGTGTTTCCAGCATTCGGGGAAGGTAGCAGAAGAAAAAGAAGAGTTGATGACGGCCTGGAGGTGCGGGGCGATGATGTCGTCGGCTTTGTTAAAGATGAAGTGAGGGCAGGGGTCCGAAGGGGTGCCGGAGTGGATAGAGTTCATGGTGGATTTGGTTTCTTCAGTGTTGATGTGGGTCCAGTTGTTGAGGGTGATGGTCGGGGGTGCGGGTTCGGTGGTGTTTGGTTGGGTCTGGAGTCCGAAGCTGTCGTGGAGGTCGCTGATCTTGCGGTGGAAGAAGGTGGCGAGGGATTCACACAAATCCTGTGAGGGCGTGACGGCGTTGGCGTTGGGGTTGGAGAACTCCTTGACGATGCTGAAGAGTTCTCTGCTGTTGTGGCTGTTTATGTCCAGTCTGTCGGTGAAAAAGTTCCTTTTAGCAGCGCGGATCAGGTGGTGGTGTTCGCGGGTAGCGTTCTTGAGGGCGGTCATGTTGTCAGCGGTGTGGTCCATGCGCCAGGCCTTCTCGAGAGCGCGACAAAAAGCTCAAAGAACAGTCTCGATCCGTTATGTAAAATAATCTCAACACATGAAATACACATTTCGAAAAAGCAGTCACATAATATTTACACAACTTATAAAATATAACATTTCACATGCAAAACAAATAAATTATGACTTATTGTTCTGTAGCTGCAGACCATTCTGTGTATCCACCCAGTCAAAAGAATAATCCACCAAAAATGAGAAAAATATTTTCCAAAAAGACCCAGAAAATGCTAAAATAAATCAATCCAATAGAGATCCCGCAAAGCAATCTAGGAACCATAACAAAAAAACGAGAAATTGTTTAAAAAAAAAGAAACATTCCTGGAAACCTGAAAAAAAGAAAATCCAAGTCAAACATATTAGTTAATCATAAACTAAAAATGATTACATGTACATTACTTTCTGGGCCTCATTATCAGTTTGGCGGTCAGTCGAGCCGACTACCAACTCGCAGGGAAGAGGCCACCATCATACAGGTGGCGTCCCCCCAAGCTTATTACAATGTTCCCACCGGGGTGACCGCCAACATTGTATTACGCATTCCCTCCAGGCTGACCGGCGGGAACAGTGCTATGATATTAATCTCAGCTGATTTAAGGGAGCCAAGGCCAATACCGTAGCATAACAGCGTCATCAGAATGCGCACTGTCTGCAAAGCATACAGTGCGCATTCTGATGGTGCTGGGCAGGGGGACTTCTGCACTGCCCAGCCTTTCCATTGTGGGGTGACCACCTTGGAAAGGCTAGTGGAAAGCTGAGTTGTTTTCAGCACGATGAGTTCAGTGCTGCCGTGGCTGAGTACAACTCTGACCACTATCAGCCCATTGGGAACCATGTTTCTGACGGGGACAGAGGTCCTCTAGCGGGTCCACCCACCACAGTGGTAATGTGGAGGTCGGTCCTCCTGGAGTGCGGTGGTCCTCGGACCACCACACTCATAATAAGGCCCTTAATCATCATAAAGCAAGTAACATAACACAGCATATAGAATCATTATTAAAACAGGATACGAAAACCCAAACCTACACACTAGTGAAAAACACTACAGTTAATGCAACTAAATGTGCAAAAAAACACAAACAGTACTATGACTAACCTCTAGACCTCCCCCTACAGCTCCCCTACCCTCAAAACCCCAAAAATAACCTTAAAAAAGGACTTACTTGTTCGGATGAACAGCAGCAGCATACAGCAACCTGGAGCCCGGAAAATAAACTAATAATGACTGAAAAAGACGACCAAGTAGAATGTAGAGATTAAAAAATGGACCCTTAATCACAAGACTACCTCCCCATAGAAAATAACTAATCTGATAACTCCATACTGAAAAGTCCTGTATGGTGCTTTTCGATATGCAGTTATCAGATTAGTTTACCAGTACCTTGTCCCCAGTGTGTGACTACAGAAGATGTCCACCCAGAACAGACCATGAGGCGAAGGGTCCTCTAGTCCTAGGTAACTCTAGATTACCAACATGGAATATGTGCATATGCATCTTTCTTCATGTGTGTCTCTGTCACGTTTCTCTGCATGCATATCTCAGTGTGTTTTATCACGTCACCTTTGTACATATATGTATATACATGTGTAATTGTTTGACTAGAATGACCCATGAAAAGGGGGGGTCTGTGAAATATGTAAAATAGCTATTTCACCCATAAAGACAGTTTACTATCTTCCTATTGTTTGTTCTCCAGGTATTTTTTACCTAAGTATCAAAGGAAGAGAGGTAGGTCCCCTTGTCACAATATTTCATCACCTTTGTTGAATCAAGGTGAGGGTTTTATACACTTGCCCTGACAAATGTCTGAGACCTGTATAGGCTGTGAGAAGGGCAGAAACATGTAGCCACAAATAGAGGCATGCATGGGTCATAACACACATTGACATCCTCTTAAAAATACCTCATTGTATTTTACTTGGCTATATCCAGGGTACCACCTTAATAAAGGATACTTTGTGGCCTACCCCAAGATATTATTATCAGCAACAACTGGATCTGAGTTAGTATCCAGGAAGAATATTATATAAGAACTCCCTCAATTTAGCCCCACTTGAGGTTGAGTCCACCCTGGTAGTATCATCTTACCAGGGTGGGATGAGGTGGCCGATGATGAAGCATGTCACATTACGTGAGTGAGCCCATCTCGTCCAAATCTTTGGGATTGCCAATATCTCAAACACAAAGTGTAGCAATAGGGTGACAGATACTCTAGTGGAAAGCCTATTCATAACTTGGTTACCATGCTACTTTTGTGGGTTGAGTGACATTTACAACTCCCACTCCAATCCACACTAGTTTGAGGAAGGTATTGGACACTAAAGGGGGTCATTTACTATTCTCACTCCAATCTAAACCAATTTGGAGAAGGTGTTGGACACTAAAAGGGTGACATTTACTATTTCTGCTCCAATCTAAAACACATTTGTGGAAGGTGTGGGACACTAATAGAGTGACATTCACTATTCCCACACCAACCTAAACCAATTTGAGGAAGGTGTTGGACTGTCAAGGGGTGACCACTATTTCCATCCAATCTAAACCAATATTCCCACTCGAAGTAAATCAATTTAGAGAAGGTGTTGGACACTAAAGGGGTGCCAATTGCTATTCCCTCTCTAATTTAAACCAATTTGGGGAAGGTGTTGGACACTAAAGGGGTGACAATTACTATTTCTGTTCCAATTTAAACAAATATGGGGAAGGTGTTTGACACTGGGGTGAAACATTTACTATTCCCATTTCAATCTAAAAGAATTTTGTGGAAGGTGTTCGACAACACCGGGGTGATATTTTCTTTTCCTATTCAATTCTAAACTGTCACACTCCAGGCGGTCCGACCACCACATTACAACCATGCCAGGCAGACCCGCCTAAAGACCGCTATCCCTGCCAGGACCATGGTTTCCAATGTGGTAACGGCGGTCTGAGTTGTCATCAGCCAGGGCAGTGTGGAACCCCACCATGGAAAGGCTGGCGGAAAGCCTTTGTAGGGGGCCCCCCTGCCCTGCCGGAATGCGCACTGTCTACTATGCAAACAGTGCGCATTCCGAGGGTGCTGGAGTAGTAAGATATTGGCCTCGGCTCCGTTAAGGGAGCTGATACCAATATCATAGCACTGTTCCTACCAGCCCAGCAGGAACCGCATATTACGATACTTTTTACTACGATTTTGAAAACAACATTTAAAAAGGTCTTCTAACTTTCAATGTTCCTGTCGACAATGTTTTTGACATCCCAATATTCTTGATATCCCGAAACTCTAGACAGAGTATTTTTGTATTACAATATGCCTTATTCAAAATTTTGTCCAAACACCCTCATATTAGTCTTGCCTAGAAATACTCAGGGATTTCTGTCTCTTCTCAGATAATTTGATTCTGTTAAGGGTTTTCCTGCACATTGTTTTTGGAGGCAGCATGGGGAGTTGGGTATGAGTGGAGTGCATGTGTTTTGTGCAGACACCATAGCTGCCTTCAGAGGTGAACTTACCAAACTGACTGACACACCTACCATTTGTTCTCACACATAGTGCACACTTGTACTCTGTGCACAATCACCCATATAAAAGAGCCCTGGATATACATGACTAATACCTGAGAAATTAAATTATATTTGTGATATGCAAGAGAGGAAGGTGCTGAGCAGAGGCAACTAGACTAGGCCACTGGCACTGTGTGCTCAATTCACAAACTGCATTTTGTAGCATGTACAGTAGTCATCAACATAGCTTAGTCAGTGAGATTCGGGAAGTCGTAATCTAAATTTCCCCAGTTAGAAAAGCTCTGGGCCGCATGGGGAATGGGTAAGGTGGCCAAGGTTCAGGATGGTCTGTTTCCATAAGAAGCAGGGTCAATTCAGATTTGCATTAAGTGGATCTCAGGGGCTGATTTTGAGTTTGGCAGGTGAGGTCTGCCCACCCCATTTTGAGTGGGGCAGACCACAGGTTTTACATCGATGGAGTAAGAGTGAATCTGTCGGAGTAGGGGACATTGGAGGTAAGCCTTCCAACTGTCAGCCTTATTTAGAGTGGATGTCAGACGGCCTTTTTGTTTTTAACTATCCATTACCACAAGGTCTATCCTAGAGATGTGCGACAGTAGAAAAAAATGACCCACACGCCATAAGGGGTAACTCCCATGGTATGGTGGTCATTAGTATTTTTTATTTTTTTAAAACCAGGTCCCAGTTTACAAGTTTGTTTTTGAAAAATAGAAGACTTTGGGAAATTTTGACTGAGTTGTCCATCAAACTGGGGGGAGGTGAGTAAAGGTAGGATAGCTGACATAACATCCCCCGCCACCTTGTCTGCCTTTACTCCGTCCACCAAACCCTAAATCAGGCCCTCTGTCTAGAGTGACACATTGGGTGAAAGGATTTGGGATACAATCCAAAGCGATTTTCAATGATTATATTATTTGCAAGTATTCATCCCATCACCTTTTGGGTGCTTGATTGCCAGTTGTATGCCTAGAAACCTGAAAATGGTGCAGCTTTACAAGCCTACTCCTCCCAATGTTTATGAATGCTAAAAATTACTAAATTTGCTTCCATAAAAGGAATACTTACATGGGCGCAGATTTACTCCTTTTTTGGTGAACCGGTTACTATATTTATTTAAGTTTCCAGTCCAAAATAGTTTAAATCTCTGAAATCAGCACAATGAGAAAAAACAACGCAGACACAGCAGACCCAACTCAAGGCCCTTGGAACCAACTGTCAAGCCAAGAATGTATTTATTTGCAGGGTGTCACACCCCAAAACACCCCTCCTGTAGCTACACCCGACAGTAGTACTACTTACGCATTACAACATTTAATTAATATACCTACTGTTGGAGACCTCTGCCTTCTGCTCTCCCTTTTTCTTCTGCTCAGAGGTCTCTGCACAATTATACAATTTAGTAGTAAATGTGGGTGGAACGAGGAGGTATGGTGAGAGTGGTGGGAAAATATGGAATCATTTCTGCAATAATTATTACATGTATATAGTATATATTGTTTGTGATAAACTCATCAGGACCTAATTACGAGTTTGGGGGTCGGAGCAGGGGAGTGAGCATGATGGCATCCTCAGCATTCTCCATCCCAATCTCCTGATAGACTATAAAGGTGACACATATGGGAGGGACTCCCAGGAGACTTCTAATGGCTCTATTTTGTTCCACCTGAAGAGGGATTAGGTTCTAATCCTGGCTTCCGGCATCGTAGGTAAGGATCGTGAGACATTTCCCCTTGTAGACCAATGGAGGGGCTACAGATTTTTTACCAATACTTTTGGGCAGGTTGAAAATGCATCCAAACACACTGACAAATTCCTGCCTCACTTGGGCTGTGCACAGCCCCCAATCCAACCTAGTATCCATAACAACCCCCAGTGATGACAACTCTGTAGAGTGTGCAATGGGGTGGCCGTAATACTCTGCATCCTTTTGTGACTGGGCTTACATACCATAATAAAAGTCTTTGCTTGATTGGTGACCAATCCCAATTACCCCATAAAGGAACCAAATTCCTGAAATAGAACATTAAGGGGGTCATTATGACCCCGGTGGTAGTACCACCAACAGGCTGGCAGTACTTACTGCCACATTATGGCATTACAGCCGCATTATGACATTGGCAGGTTGGCTGAAGCCAACCCGCCAATGTACCACTCTGACTGCCATGGCGGTAGCAGCCGCCGGGCTGGAGATAAGACCGCCAGCGGTATCATGACCCTGCCTACCGCCATGGTTTCTGTGGCGTTCATAACGCCACGAAAACCATGGTGGTAGGCCCTATCAGTGACAGGGAATTTCTTTCCTGTCACTGATAAGAGGCCCCCTCCCCCAACACTCCCCAGATGCCCCCCCTTCATCCACGCTCCCCCTCGCTTCCAAATTCCCCCATACACACACAGATACACACTCATTCACACAGACATACACGCATACATACACGCATGAATCCATTCATTCACGCACACATCCGTACACACATTAACACTGACACGCAGACACGCATTCACATTTCCATTCATACACATACTCACACACATGCATACACGCACACAAACAAAACTACACACACACTCGCATTCACGCACACACACACACACATACACGCACACACACCCACACACACAGCACCTATCCACCCCCTCCCCTGTTGGAAACCCGACTTACCTGCATCCAGGGGGTCTTCTGACAGGGGACGGGACGGGGAGCTGCTACCGCCAGCAGCGCCCACCAGCAGAACACCTCCAGGCTGTATTATTTGTCATAATACGGCTGGCGGCAGTCTACTGGCATGGCGCTGCTGGTGGTAGCAGCGCCACCTTACCACCATCGCCAGTATGGCCACAGCTGGATTTCCGCCCTTCTTGTGGCAGAAATCTGGCTGTGGTCATAATTTGGCGAACAGATGGTAGCCACGGCGACGGTCTTTTGGCGGCCAGCGCCGCGGCGGTAGGCGGTTTTTACAACCAAAGACATGATGAGGGCCTAAGTCCATTGGGAGTTCTGGATAATAAAACTGCATCTTCTGTATATAGTAAAACTGGGGCCTTTTCCTGCCATTTGAGGGGTATTTGAGACTATACTAGTAGAACCTCCCAAGCTCTAAGAGATTCTCTCATAATTTTGACCTGTCAAAGCTGTTGAAAGCGCAGGAGAGATCACTGAAGGCAAGGCAGAACGAGCCCTGTCTAGCAATAATATATTTGCTAACCAATAGATGTAAATGTAAGCATTGCTTGATCGTGCCAAGTCCCTCCTGGAGCCCATACTGCACTTCCAACAGTTTGTCAGACACCTTTAGCCAGGTAAGGAGGCGTTCTAAAACAACTCTCCCCACCAGGTTAACTGCTGAATCCAGTAAGGTTATCGGGTGATTACACCCAGGGGACTGTGGATTACCCTTCTTGAAAATTGGCACTGTAACAGCAGTATGCCACAAAGATGGGAAATCTACTTTACAGACAGCGTTAAAAGAATTACAAAGAAGGGGGCCCATAGATCAGGCGCAAATTTATACAGCTCCCTCTGAACCCCATTCCGGCCCAGTGCTTTATTAGATGGACTCTTGTGTATTGCCACAAGAAATTCCTCATAGGTAAATTTCAAAGCTAATGGAAAAGCAACCTTTTCTTTATCCTAACACAGGTCGACCCTCAGACTCTAAACCCCCTTAAAGTGATCTGCCCAAGCTTCTAGTCTTATATTGGTGACCACTTAGTTAAACGTAGCCCCTACAGACCAAATTCAATTTGCCTTCTTCCAAAAAGCCCCAGTAGGGCTGAATGGGGTAGTTTGTCTTGGCCAACTAGAGTCCTAGAAGTCCAACATTTTTCTAAGTCCAGATCTTTCCAAGACTTCACAATAAGGACACTTCTAAGTTGGTCAGGACATCAGGGATAGCGCTTAGGGGATAGGACTCGCTACCAGCAGAGTGCAGTCCCAGTTTCACCTAGTCACTGGTCACTTAAGGAAAAAGACCTATTACAACTTTCAATATTCCAGTGGCCACATAGGTCAGCTAACTGACCCTCAGAGTCCACTTCCTTGTTCTAAGTTCAAGCAGAAGCAGGTAGAGCCCATAACATCTCCTCACAGGTTTCAGACTTCTTTTGTTCTCACACAGGTCCTGTAAGTGTTCTGTTGAAATGTGGGTGAGGTGCTAGCTTTGTAGCATTCATTAGCCAGTGGGTGGAACTGACTACCGGACACTCCCTAACCAATGAGGAAAAGGTTACCAATGGCAACCCTCCCCACTTTTTCAGCACATACTGTTTGCCTCACTGCATCCTATCCCAAAATGCACTATTCTAAGAAATATCCAAGATGACACAGGTCTTCTGCCACCGGAGGGAGCCTGAGGGCCAATCAGGTATATGTTTAGGGAAATGAACAGTTACCTTCTCCTCAGCTACACAAAACTGGTTCTGGGACCAGCTCCACCTTTACAGAATGTTTAAGATCAAAGGCTTCCATTCTGTAGGCTTTCACTTACAATTTACTGTGAATGGACATGTCTCACCCTTGTCCCTCTGAAATGAAAGCCCTGAACCATTCCAGCTGCTCTTCCTGGGCTGAAAAGTGTTACATGCCTCACCCCCAGTCCATCCTGCCACCAGGCCTAAGTCATTGTCTCTGCTCTAGGAGCACTTTTGACACCTCATTAAGGTCCATCAGTGGCCGGGGCATCTGCCAGCAGGCTAATGAAAATTAACCTCCAGAAACTTCAGGCATGGAAAAGGTAACTTTCTGAAGGCTTTGTTTGGTTCCAGAGTGTGAACTACTTATCTTGCTTGTTCCAAGCATGTGATTGCAAAATGTAATAAATTATTCTGCTCTCTTGTTTTCCTCAAAGGACAGCCAGAGACTTCAACAGTGAAAATAACATTTGGAGGTTTGTCAATGTAGGGACGTGCAAACATTAAATGTATACATGTCCACTTTTTACATTCTGGGCACTCTACCTTGTGGGCTATAAGGCCTACTTAGGTGTGACCTAGTAATATTTGAAAAGTCCGTTTTTCCCCTGTCAAAAGAATGATTCTGACAGGTCGGACTTCAGGTTTAAACTGCAGCAGTCATGCTACTTTGGTATGCCTGAAGTCATGTTTTCCTTGTCCTACTACTGGATGGCATAGTAGGTGCTACAGTCCACAGGTGACATTTAACTTTCCATGCCATGGGTGTAGTTTCTAGACCATATGCTATGGCCTTCCAAGAGATTTAAATACTATGGCCTCCCAGGAGATATAAACATGGCAATCAGTGATTATCCGCTTTTAACATTTAGGGGTCCGAGTGCATCAACTAGGTACTGGATGTTACAGCCGAAAACAGCAGTAAAATTCAGCAAAGAATAGGAGTGAGAAAAAGGCATTTTCTCACGATTTGCAATTTTGTTATAGGACAATGTCAATGTGTTAAATGTCCCAAAATTCTAAATGGAGAATAATTTTTGTTGGAGTAGATGATGTACACTTTTTACACAGGAGTTACACAAATTTGGAGTTGTGTTTAGTTCAGTACAACCAAATTAATTTCCGCTATACAGTATTTAGGATTGTAATATTGAGTTGGTGGCTTAAGCAGAATTTCTTCACTGTGATGTTTCAATCAATAATACACTTTATTCGGTGCAAAAAGACCATAAAAGACATCAAATAAATAAAACATACAAATTTCTCAATCATAAAAAATTTCTAAAAACGTTATTAATACATTTTCCGAACACCATAAGCAGCATATATAAAATTTAACACAGGCTGAATTATGACACAGTGATGTTCTTCCATTGCCTACAAAAAAAATCAATAAAAGGAAAAAGTTTTGAAAAAATACATTGAGTAAAGTTATGAAATGACTAATCTTGCACCTCAGTCACGTTTCCAGGAAGGAATGGCTGAAGGATATGGTTTATGGGTTGCTAAAATTGCATATGTATCTGCACTTGCAAAACAACAATACTGTTTTGTGTATTAATGTAAAATAGCAGTGACCCAAGCATTACTTGGTTTGGTTCTGTGAAGTAGTAGTTGAGTGTGAGTGAGGCTGTGGAAGGGTAGACATTATTGTGCACGTTGAAATGGCAGGACACCCTTGAACTCTTGCAGAACAGCATTGGGTCAGTAAATAAGCTATCTCTATTTTGGCTGTGATTGAATCAGATTATACGTATAAAATGAGCATTCTGATAGGGTGATGTTGATGTTTGGAGAATGCATAGGTTTTAGAACGGTGCAATGCACTCTCTTGGCCACAACACATTTCTGTTGCGTATTTCCTGGCAAGGACTGGGCTAGAACTATTGCCCTGTAACGTGGATTCTTCCTTCAGTTCCTGCTGTATCTCACTAGATGCTATACCGTTAATGTATAGATAATTTTCTATAATACAACACATCTTATTAGATATGAACACTTCTGACTGCTTCACACAATTGGCATCTTCCAGTCTTTCATATAATTTGCCACAAGATTGCGTTAGGTTAATGGCTTGTATCTTGCTGCATTATGGGTACTCTTCTTTGGGCCATGGCTGATTTGCTCATGTTACTGCCGATTAATGCCAGGTAGACATTTTAGCCCTCATTATGAACATGGCGGTAAATACCTGTCCGCCGGCGGTGGCGGTAACTACCGCTAACAATCAGGCGGTCTGGACCGCCGAATAAAGAACCACCTGAACAACAGGCAGCCTGAAAACCACTGAGCGCCAGCAGAGGAGTGTCGACAATGACGGCAGAGGCCACCAACAGGCCGACGGAAAGGCCCTACCCGCTATTCAAATAATGAAGCACTAGACCGCCGTCAATTCCGGGGCAGGAACCACTGCTACGCAAAGCCAGGCGGAAACGAACCAAATAAAAGGAAACACTCACCGGAGGCACACACAACACGCCGAAGCAGACATGGATAGAGAGTTGCAAATCATGCCAGTCCTGCTCCTTGCCATATAACTCCACGACAGAGACAGCTGACGAAGACGACGACGGTAAGTACCGCAAACTACTAAACAAGGGAAGAAAGGGCAAAGTTACGTACCCACCCATTTCACCCACCCCGCAAAACACCCACAACCCCTCACAACAGCACAAGCCATACACCCCACGGCAAGATGTACTTACCCGACACAAGGAAAATTAAACCTGCCCAAAGTACACACATGTGCCCAACACCCCCACACAAAGAAACAATGAACCACGGATCCTGAGTGTGCCAAAACCAACACTGGCCACACAAACTTTAATGAAGCTCCATGAGCAACAGAAGTCCAACAGAAGGCCAATGGCCAGTCCGTACTCCGAAGTCTGATGGGCCCAAATGGCCCCATCTTGACTCCCACAAGTGCAAAGGTACTCCACCTCATAGGGGCAACAATGGGGCATCCAGGCACCTCAGGGAACAGGGGCAGAGTTGGTGGGGGTGGGGACTTACGACTGGGAGGGGGGGCTTGGCTTTACATTTGGGAGGTGGAGGGGGCTTGGGTCTGGTTTTAGAAGCTGGTGGAGCGGCCTGGGACTGGGGTGCGGCAGATGTTCCTGGGCCAGCATGGGGTCTCTTGCTCACAGGTGAGGTAGCACAGGAATGGGAAGGGTGGACAGGGGCAGGCTGTGATGTGGGAGGAGTGGACAGGGCAAGGAGGTGGGCACGTTTAGGGACGAGACGGGATGGGCCAGTGGGTTCAAATAGGTCAACATGGGATAGGAAAAGTTTTTTAGGGGCAATCGGGGTGGACCTTGAGTAAGGTGTGGGAGTGGAGGTAGAGGGAGTGGTCGTGACAGGTGCAGGTGTGCGTGACGTGGGTGCAGGTGACTGTACAGTATGCTGAGGTGTGGTGGATGTGTGTTGGGAGGGTGTCTTGGAGCGTTTGAGTGTCTTGGGAGGAGGGGGGTGGACACAGTGGGACAAGACAGGCTGCCAGTGTAAATGTATGTTGTCTGTGTGTCTGCAAGTTTAGTGAGTGTGCTGCACGTGTCAACTAAAGTCATTGTGGTGAGTGCAGGTGTGGTGTCTGGGGTGCATGAATGGATGTCTGATTTTGTGGTGACTGCAAGAATGGGGTCAGCAACAGTGAATGAGGTTGCAGTGCCTGTGAGTGTGCATGTAGAGGTGACAGACAGGGAGGCGGAAGAGGGGGACACACTGGGGGAAGTGGATGTTGTTGTGTGTGCCTTTGTATGTTGGCTGTGTATATGCCTGTGGTGGGAAGTGTGGTGCTTGTGTTTTGCAGTGTGCTTCTTGTGTGTTGAGGTGTGTGCATGGCTGTCAGAATGTGTGCTTGGGATGGGTGAAGGGAGTAGGGGTCTGGAAGGGGTAGAGGTGGTTGGAGGGGAGACGGAATGACCAGGGACACTGGCTGCCGTCAAAGAGGAGGCCAGAGCCTGAAAAGATCTCTGTAGGCCAGACACAGCACCGTAAATGCCATCCAGGTAGGCATTGGTCTGCTGCACCTCTGATGCTAGCCCATGGCATTGACAATGGTTTTCTGCCCTACAGAGATGTTCTTCAGGAGGTCAATAGCCTCCTCCGTGAGGGCAGCAGGGCTGACTGGGGCAGGGTATGAGGTGCCTGGGGCGAAGGAGACGCCCACCTTTCTGAGTGAGCGGGCACGGGCAACTCGGTGGGGAGCAAATGGGAGGGCGGTGATGGTATGGGGGTGGCAGAAGATGACAAAGAATAGGTGGGCCCACTAGGGTCCGCCACCGCCAGGGAGCTCCCATCGGAGGAGGTATCAGAGTCACTACCTCCAGTGGTAGCTGCCTCCCCCGTGGTACTCGCCCTCCACCCACTGATCCCCTTGGTGTCGCTCGACTCTGCCTCCGTGGATGGAACTGTGGGCCGCTGCATCCCCACTCGCCGGTGCCTCAGCTCCCTCGCCAGATGATTATGATGATGTACACAGACAACACAAGAGAACAGGGATGGGGAGACAAAACAGGAGAGACACTTGTTAACAGCTGAATGGAGGTACATAACTGGTTCACACATACACCCACCTTGCAAATATTCCACCATGCAGCACCTACCTCTATACACATGGCTATGCCCCTGACTAGTGGCCACAACCCTGCTCTACAGCCATTCCCTACATCACTGAGGGACCTGAAGTACTGCAGACCTGACCTTTACAACCCAACTCACCACCGAGGCCATTAGGTAAAAGGACATCAGTCAGAGTCCCTGCCACTAGGCAGCATACACTCCACAGTCAACTCACACATCCATCAAGGAGGCATACAATGTTTTCTGTACTCACCCCCTTGTGTCTGCTATGCAGCCTTCAAGCGCCCATCCAGGTCCGGATACGCCACTGCCAGAATGTGCTGTATTAGGGGGGTTAGTGCCCGACGAGCACCCCTTCCTCGTTGGGAGGACTTCCTAGCTGTGCCTCGCAGGTCTTCCTCGCCCAGCGCCGGAGGTCCTCCGACTGCTTCCTGCAGTGGGTGCTCCGCCAGTTGTAGACCCCCGGGACAGCACCTCCCTGGCAATGGCATACAGATACAGCTGGCTAAACTTCCCCTATGAGACGAACACCTACAACAGCATAACACGACCTCACACACGCAGTATGTCATGAAACCCACGACTGTACCGTGTCAAACGTGCACATATGTCTACAGCTACCTACCAACATTACACACATCCATGCCCCCCAGTCCACCTACTCACCTGTACCTCTGGTCAACCATAGAGCTTGGCGTACAGGGGAAGGGCCCTGTCCACGAGTTTGTCCAGTTCCTCGCTGGTGAAGGCCGGAGCCCTTTCCCCTGCTTCTCGTGCCATTTCCAGGACCAGAGGCAGGACACAGCAGCGCACTCAGTGGAGTACCTGCATGCACGTAATCCAGGAGTCAAGTGAAGTTTGGGTGACGAGATGCCGTACGCTCCGCGGCGGTGTGCACCGTCACTGCCGGCGGCGATCATGATACGCTAAAAATCCCCATTGAAAACCATTTTAACCAATGAATGATCTCACGGCATTAAACACCGCCTTACGCTATTACGACAACCGCTAGCAGTATGAGGTCACTTCCACTACAACATTTCTGGATTACAGGGGGCAGACATTTTGGCCATTACTACGCAGTTATTAATTCCTCATTTGCCCCATGCAGGCCCTATTGTCCCCAACCCCCATAGGCATTAACAAATATAAATTTACTCACCACAACAGTCCTTATGTATCATTGAGGACATGTCACTCCAGTTTAACATCCTACTATTCATATGTGTCGTCGACTAGTATGCCAGCAGTGCTGAATATTTAACATTGTGGTCAGATATATGTGTGTTCCTCACATGTGTTCTCCACTCCTCCTAGGTACACACCCATGTGGCGTGGGAGGTCCCCATCGGTGTATAGACCACTTGTTGATTTGGGGACCATGGTGGAGCGTCACATCATTATCAATTACAGACTCAACCGTGCTACTATTCATGAACTTTGTGCATTACTAGATCCAGCAGTGAGACCGGCTAATCGGAATCAGCACGCCATCCCTACTGAAGTGCAAGTGCTCTCTGCACTCCATTTCCTGTCCACGGGCTCATTTCAAGTGACAGTGGGCATGGGTGCAGATTTTTTACAGCCAATGTTTGGCATTATACTGTCCAGATCCCTGAATGCATTTGTATGACTCCTGCAGACATATGTGAGGTTTCCCTGCCATCAAGTCAGACTTCTGTGCCTGTGCCACATTCCCCATGTGATAGGTGCCATCGATGAAACCCACATAGCTCTCATCTCCCCACGATTAAGTGAACAGGTGTGCAGAAACAGGAAGAACTTTCACTCCATGAACATTCAATTGGTGTGTAATGCAGACCAGTACATCCCACAAGTGAATGCCATGTTCCCTGGATCAGTCCATGATTCCTTTGTGCTGAGGAACAGCAGTGTCCCACACATGATGGGACAACTACAAGGGGACATAGGATGGATCCTAGGTAAGTGTTTCTGACACTTTTTTGGCACATAGCAGACAGCCAGGCTGTCTGTAAATGAAGTTTGTCAGTGACAGTCCCGTTTTGCCCCCTTTTTCATGTGATTCTGGCTACCCCAACATGCGTTGGCTCCTGACACCAGTGAGGAATCCTAGGACAGATGCAGAGAGGAATTACAATGAGGCCCATGGACGTACTAGGAGGGTGATAGAGTGCATAATAGGTCTCCTGAAGACTAGATTCCATTGCCTCCATATCTCTGGGGGATCCCTGGCCTATGAGCCTGAAAAAGTGTGTAGAATAGTGGTGGCCTGCTGTATGCTGCACAACGTGGCTGTGAGGAAATCTATTCCCCTCTTGGAGGAGGAGGGTGCTGTATATCCAGAACAGCTTCCTCAGAGAGAGGATGAGAGTGATGGTGATGATGAGGAGGGGGAAGATGTACACTCCAGGAACCAGCTGATCCAACTGTACTTCCAGTAACTAAGTGGTACTATTTGAATCTGTTGCTGTCTGTAGAGCATACTGTCAGTATGCCTTATCCTCTATGGGGGTGTTGGGTCTATAGACATTGACACTGTGACCAGGTTTACATGGGACATGTGACATTATAGACAACTTGTTTGACAATTCTGTTGGCACAACCACATGTTGTGCGTGGGGCACCATTCCTGCTATTAAGATATGAATAAATGATTTCAGAGACAATTGCATGCACACTTCAATTTCATTCAATATAATGACAAGGGACATTTACAGTGGTGAACAGGTGTTTTATTTGGTGTCAGGGATGCCATGGTGCTCTTTACAATAATAGGAGTGGGCTACTGGTGGATGACCATATTGGTTACATGGTCTCAGCATTGTTGGTAATAATTCCATCTGTTATTTAAAGTTTTTGGGATTGTTATTGCACGGTGTGGACGGCGGTTCAGTGGCACACTTGGAGGACAGTTCTTGTCAGAGTCACTTCTTATAGGGGGCCTTAGTCTTGGCAGGTGTTCCAGTGCCATATCTGGGCCCGTTTGAGTGCCTGGTGTTGGCCTGTACGGGTTGAAGTGCAGGTCTCCTGTGTGTCCTGAGATGGTGGCACAAGTCCAGTTTCTGCTGCTGCTGGCTGGTCTGAATCTTGCCCTGTAGTAGGGGCTTCCTGGTCTGTGGGGGGTCTCAGGCTGGGTTGGGACAAGGTACAGTTGCACACCTGCTATGGTGGCCATTGTGGCATTGTGCAGTTTCCACTGCTCCATGGTCTCTTGGTGTTGGCCTCTCTGCAGCCTCTCACTCTGCTCCAGGGTGGCATCAATCTGGGCCAATCGTTCCTGGGTATGGTGGTATGCTCCCAGGACCTCAGAGGTCACATCCTGGGCTGCAGCATCCATCCTATGGCCTCCCCCGGGCCACTGATGCCCTCCTACTGGGCCTAGCCCCCTGTGCCTGTGTCCCCTGCACAGGTCTGGTGGTACCACTTGTATGGGGGCCATTGTCTTCCTGCCTGTTGGTAGGTGGTGACTGTGGCCTCTGTCCTTGTGTTCCCCCAGTCTGTGGCCTAGATATACAGGTGTGGGGCCGGTTGCCCTGGCCTGATGTTGGTGGCTGGGTGGTAGGGGTATCAGTGGTGTCCTGGGTGGGGCTGCTGGATGGTAACAGTCCAGGACTGTGTGAGGGGCCAAGGCATTCCTCGTTGTCCAGGGTTCCCTCTCCAGTGTCCTGGGTGGTGCCTATGTCTCCATGTGGGGCACTGCCACTCCTTGTCCTGTCTGTCAGGGTGGCATGGGTGGTGGTGCCTGTTGAGGGGAATGGACATGTCTGTTACAGTTGCATAATCGGATGGGGGGCACAGGGCTGGGCTGTTTTGTGCTGGTTTTCCACTTTTTGACCATGCAAGGTGCCTTTGTGAGGTTGCCATTGCATTTTGCTTAGGATGTGGTGGTGCATTGTGGGTGGTGTAGTGCTTTTGTGATTCCTTGCAGGGGTGGGTGGCTGTGCACAGGGGGAGGTATGTGGGCCTGTTGGTGGATTTATGGGCATGCAGGGTGAATGGCTGTAGTGATTGTGGCCTGGGTGGGGTAGTGGTCCTGGTGGATGTTGGAGGGGTGGGGTGGTGCATGCATTACATGTGTGGTGGATAAGGGGTAATTGTAGACCACTCACCCGAGTTCATTCCTCCAGTGAGTCCAGTGAGGCCCTCAGGGTGCAGGATGCCAGTACCTTTTCCTCCCAGTCAGTGTAGTCTGGTGGTGTTGGTGGAGGTCCTCCCCCAGTCTTCTGGACTGCAATGTTGTGCCTCGATGCCATGGACCTCACCTTCCCATGCAGGTCATTCCATCTCTTACGGATGTCATCCCTCGTGCGTGGATGGTGTCCCACTGCATTGACCTTGTTCACTATTGTCTGCCATAACTCCATCTTCCTGGCGATGGGTGTGTGCTGGACCTGTGCCCCAAATAGTTGTGACTTGACGTTCAGTATCTCGTCCACTAGGGTCCTTAGCTCCCTTTCTGTGAAGCATGGGTGTTTGGGGGGTGCCATTGTGTGTGTTGTGAGTGGTGTGTTGTGTGGATTTAGGTGAGGGTGCTGTTGTGTGGTTGGGTGTGTGATTTGTGTATTGTGGTGTTCAATGTCTGCTTGTGTTGTTCTCTATCTCAGTTGTCCTATTGGCAATGCAAAGGATTGTGGGATGTGTCTGTGAGTGTTTTATAGTGTAGTGGATGTGTGTCAGGTGTGTGGTTTTCAAACTTGTCAATGTGTGCAATTCTTACTGTTGAGTTCCATTGCTGACCGTGGTGGTCTGTACCGCCAATGGTCGTTCGACTTCCACTGACTGCCGCGGTGATTTGTGCATCATTATTTGGAGGGCGGGGAATTTGTGTGCTCGGCGGTGGCGGGGTGGGATGACCTGCATTTCCGCCGACAAGGTCCTGGCGGTGACTGGTGACTGTGAGAATTTTGGCAGATTCAGATTTTTGCATCTTTATATGGCGGGTTTCTGTTCACCGCCAATGGCGGGATTCTGTTCAGCGTCGCCACGGCGGGGAACGGGGTTTACTGCCATGTTCATAATGACCACCTTTGTGTATTAATGGTGGAGACCTAGAAGAATCTGAAGATGTTTCTTGGCCAAGGCACACATCATATTTGTAGTTCTCATTAGACAGTTTTGACTCACTTATGTTAAAATTATGGGGCAAGTGTGTAACCGGGAAACACATTAAGCAAAAATTGTTTGTCCCAAATATGGGAATTCTGCAAGCGTTTGCTTTGCTTACACAAGTGAAATAAACAGAGTTTCTATAACATAGAAAATAATGTATTCCTAAGCCCTCAGAGTAGTACCAAAGTCAGTATAAATTTAGGGGAAATGTTGTGGTACACTATGGAGGGAAATGTGACCTGTGTCTTCACATCCATGCTACCAGATAGATCAATTTACATAGTTGAATGGCTTCCAATGCATGTACTTCAACACACTTTAGGTGTCTTGCCTTGAGCATTATCGTCTTCCCTAGACAAAATGTGTAAGGTATTATGAGTAACAAACAGCACTTACAGTAAAGCTGTACATGCATGACTTGTATGCTGTAAACATGCCGTTGACATCATTACCCCACTTCCAAATACAAATTAATAGTTAACATATATGTCTCTAAATAAAACATGTTGTCCGCAGCAATAATGCCAAAGAACAGCGCAGTCCCAGAGAGGCCTGACGTGCCTTTAAACTATGGGGTTGATTTATACCACAGCACAGTTTTCATAACTGAATGCTGGGCAAACGATTGGGCTGTCCTTTGCCCTTAATACTGCCTTATAGGTGACTAGTGAACAATATTTTTCCAGTGTTCAATGACAACCTAGGGCCCTGACATGGAGTCAGGCAAGGACTATTTGAGAGAACTAGGAGAACCTGTCTCACAACTCAGTTAACAACCCCACCATTTTAGTAAATTTCCAAAACCAAAAAATGTATTTTCTCCAGGAGTAAAAGAAATAATGTACATGTATAGGTAGAAGTACTTGGGGATAGGCGGGGTAGAGGTTCCAGGTTATAGGCTGACATAAGTACTAATGTATAAGTAAGAGTAGATTTACTTCGGTGCAGTAGAGGTTCTAGTTGTAGATACTGATAGGAGTAGATACGTGTAGGTATCGCTGAGGTATTATGTTATATGTAGCTGTATTAAAATATAGACTGTCTAACAAAGGCATATGTGACGTTATATTTATTAAGGTATTGTCTGGGGTAGATTTACAAACATATATGTGTAGGGGCGAGTTACTGGAGTATAGGTGACTGTATAATTACTGTGGGATTATGAACAGGCAGAAGTAATAGAGCTGTTGTTGGAGTGGAGGAACATGTCTAGTCAGGGACGGAGGTTTAGGGGCGTTGGTAAGGGTAGAGGTTTTGGGTACGGGCAGAGATACACTCACTAATGTATATGAAGGGATAGATGTAGCAAGGTATAGGAAGGGGTATAGCATCAGGGTAATCATGGAACAATTTTTGAGCAGGAAGCAGAGGATCCAACATGAGAGTAGCGATGAGAAGAGGAGGAGAGAGAAATGGAAATGATGTCGGGATCCCACCCTCACCCACGTCCTCCAAAGCTAGACGAATAGAACGCAGATAGGAAGAAAGTGGTTACAGATGAGCCTTCCACCCTCATAAAACAGAAGGAATCTATGTGATTCTAGAAAAAAAATCTAGGGTTGTTTTTTAAAATGAGACATATTCACCAAGATTGATTCAAAATCTGGGAAAGCCCTACATTTGAAAAATTCAAAGGAACTTGTTAATGGAGAAAGATTCCCCAGGGTAGGGTTCCTAAGCATGCTCTTTTCTATAATCAAAAACAACCATGTGGCTGTACTGGAAAGCCAAAACATTACAGTTTGTCGGCGCAGTTGGAACTGAGGCATGCTTAGTATTCAACAGTACACAATAGAATTCTTACAGAAACAAGGGCTACATGGTGAAGGAGATGGATATTTTTGGAATGATGTGTTGTGGGTGGATAACCAAATTTATTTTCCTCCTAAAAAGTTAGATATCAAGGGTTGCCTTGATAAGTAGATAGCTTAATTGCTCGACTCCTTGGGAGACTAAAAACAGATTTGTTTTCTCAATGGATCTGAATGCCCAACAGCACATAAAGATATTTGAAAGTAGGTTCGTTCTTGTGCCGTTTTCACTCACTCAAAGGAGTCTATATAAACACATAGGCCCTGATTAAGAGTAGTGGAATTTCTCCTGGAGAAATATCTCTGGGTACAAATTCCACCACCCACAATTCCAAGTCTTTCCAGGTCTGGAATTATCTGAGCCACTACCTCTGAAATGATAATTTTGGGCCCAGAGACATCAGACGTTTTTCCAGCAGCAAGTGGAGGCTCCCATCGGACCAGGCAGGGCTCCCCCAGACAGCCCTGACCCCACCTTCACCTTATTCCCCAACTCCCCATCAGCCCTCACACTGACCTTTACACCTGTGCTGAGTAGGCATAAAATGTCACAATGTGTCCCCATTCCAGGGAGAAAAGTCATCTTCGGAATTTAGTGTGGAGATACAGATCAGAATTAAATATTCTGGCACCTCTGCATCAAGAACTATAACGCCCACGACGAGGGGCTTTCTAGGTGATGTAGGGTGTGGGTTAGTGGATATCTTGTTTGCTCATGGTTTCCCCACAACATTTACCGATGTGGGACAGCTTTATTCATATCTGGCTCCATTGTTTTTTAACAGAATTGCCTTTTGAATGTTGACCTGCCCTGTTTGAGGTGGCACTTCTCACTGATTATTCCTCCCTAGGTCTGCCATGTTAGGCATGGCGCTGCCGGCAGGAAAACTCCTCAATGACTTCCACATGCTGGGGTACAAATCTCAGTATATCAGGGTGACTGCTATTTTGTTTCAAAGAAACAAGACTGCTGATTGCAGATTTTTTTTACTGTGAAACAAAAACAGTGCAGGTCAGGGTGACATAATAGGTGACTCTCTTGCATTGCATATTCGTCAAAAAAGGTCCAGCCAAGTCAGAGGATGGACCTTTGGCATTTATATTCTGCCAACATAACAGCAAATTCGCAATATGAAAGGAAGATCTTCTGTTGATAGATGGCACCAATGCAAACAACGTTCCAGTGGCTTGGTGACCCATCTGCCAAAGAGTAAATGACCCCCATGGTTGATTGTTGCACTTTACTAAAAATACATTTACCAGGACACCACCAACCCTAAACGTTAACATTTCTAAATGTGAACATTTGTTGTTACAGAGAAGGCCATGTTCATTAAAAATATGCCATTTGAGAAGACATTGGGGCAGAGCAGGGA
The DNA here is from genome assembly GCF_031143425.1 of Pleurodeles waltl. Classification (NCBI taxonomy): domain Eukaryota; kingdom Metazoa; phylum Chordata; class Amphibia; order Caudata; family Salamandridae; genus Pleurodeles; species Pleurodeles waltl. The sequence goes on from NC_090451.1 coordinate 138,293,704, forward strand.
ATGGTGCACCACGGCCTGCTCTTCATGAGGACTGCAGAAATGATTTCCACAGTGGACGCAGTCCCATAGCAACAGTGTAAATTCATTACTGCCCCAATTTAGAACACTACATTTTATAGGTGTGTAACCACACACTGCAATGCATAGATATAGGTAAGTGCAAGTCAGAATTAGTAAGGGGTACTTCTGATGAACAATTCTCATTGAGTTGCAAAAGACAATTTAATAGTCGTAAATTATTTTACAACTCACAAAATGCCTTTTGATATGTTGCATCTTTGCATTTTCCGGTCACGAAGTCTATGATTTTGAAACTTGCTGGGTTGATGACAACAAAGTCCGCTGATGCATCAAGACCTAGGTTCTTTAAATGATGTAATGTTAGGAACCTAACCTTGTACATGAAAGGAGGATAGATTCTGCCTATCACAGACTAGTTAGTCTTTATGTTGATGTTTTTATGTTTGAATAAGAAATATGAACCCAACCCAACTGGTGCCTTTTCAATAAAAGATTAGTTCTGTTTGGAAATATTCTCTCCCTTGTCCAAAATTTGAAGTATGGTGTGTCTTGTTTGAGTACATGACATGTGAATGCAGTGCATCGGAAACAAATGCAGATATTCCCTGAAAAAACATAGTGAAATGTTACCTTTAGTTCAGTGAACCTAAACACATAAGCCCCGAAATTCACCAGTTTGAAACACACATAATAACTAATACCCGATCGCCTTGCTCAATATACCATTGTTTATGACACAGGAAAAATGTCTGTCCGCTAAGAGCAAAACCAGAAGAAAATATAATTAATATTTACAAGGTAGGGCAAATGTTTAATAATGTAAATAACAATGCAGCTAAGATTTGTATTTGAACACTAGTACGTGAGGTTTGACAATTTAGGCTTTCCACCCCAGAGTCCTGTCCAGATCGATTTTCCTTTACTGAGGTTTTAGGAGGTTTTTCTCATAATGAATCGTTCCAACTATATATAACTGAGCAGAGCTTAACACTTGTGTTGGAAACAACCTTTGTTGTGCCTGGAAGAAGATGGCGTGTTTACTATTAGGTACTGTGGCGATATTCCAATACTACTCACGCTGATTTTCTCTCAGGGAAGGAAATTCTGGCAGCCATTACAGAGCGTCAACACTGTCTGGCCTGACATTGAACACAAACAGAAAACACGCTACACAGCAGCATCCCAACAATGAACTCCAGAGAGAAGGTGGCCATCTTTAATGTCTGGGTATTACGTGATACGAAGTTGCTGCAGCCAGGACCTTATACGAATTTAGAACTTACTAAGACCCTTCACTTTTCTGCAGATTTATATGAAGGACAGAGTAGTACTCAGAATGTTGCTTTGCTGATGCAAACTAATTTGAACTGTTTTTGAGCATGCATTGACTAGCCAGAAAGGTGGTCGCTTGTGGTTAGAGCTTCCCTACACTGTCCACAGTAGTTGCCTTAATATTCCGGCTGTGCTCAGCCACAACCTCGACCCAACCTCACAACTCTTGTCAGCACTAGGGAACCAGCTGGCGCTGCTGTCGCACATGGTCTGGATAACAAATTGGGCCTGGCGACACCGGCTGCAGTTGGCCTCCAGGATCCCACGCAGTAGGCCTGAGAGGGCTTCCAGCAAGGCGGAGATGGTGAACCGCACAGAGGATTGTAGCGTGCATCTGATCGGTGGAAGGGGCCTTGGGAGCGGAGTGGGGGCCTGCCTGAGCTGGGCAGCAGCCAATGGTAGGCCTTGCACCACAGCACCCTCAAAGGATTTTCTTCCAACCACCTGACTACACCCGGAAACCACAGGAGCAGCAGGCATGATGAGGAAGCCTATCCGAGGAGAGGCCGGCAGTGAGGGGGGCCCTCTGCTCCACGACCACTGGACATTGGGATATCACCAGCACTTGGGGCTGAGGAAAGCATTCTGCAGCTGAGGGTGCCCTGGGTGCAAATCACCAGTTGAGGTTAGTATCTGTTGGCCTGAGGAGGGCATAGCACCTGGGGGAAACACTCACTTGAGTGCCCCCACAGATGATCAGCCTTAGGAGAAGGAGCAATGGTCCCCATACCCCACAAATGGTGACCACACTAAGTACTTCACACCCCATACTGAGGGGGGTAGCCGACCTTCCCCCATCCACTGCAGGACACTCACATTCCAGACAATTCTTCGCATGACACAGGTTGCCCCTGGGGACCCCACCGGACAGCTACAGGTCTGCTCACTGCAACTGGGGGGCAGAAAGGAGCCACTGATCAGCCCTCACTTGGACCTTCACATCCCATGTCTGCCTAGTGGGAATAATCGATCATCGATCTCGACGAATATTGGAGGAGCGTGACCCAGCCCAAAGGGGCCATTGCGACCTGCTACACAGCCTTACTCGACACTGGGATCTCACAACGACAATCCAAACTCCCACTGTGGGGAGTTTGTGGTTCCAACCTACCCTAAAGATAGACATCAAAATGCCTGCTCACTCTACAGCAGGTCCTAGGTTGATCTCTCATTGCGTTCCCTGGAAACGCAGAAATGGGCAGACTGTGATCAACTTCACTCTGCAGGCATCACTGACCTTCATTCTGCCAACAATGGTGCCAGACACCCTGGCATCTGGAGCCCCCAATCACGCCCCCCCACACACACATACACACGACGGGCAAGCTAGTTACACTCCTAGCAGCCATTGAGAGCTCCTGGATCTCCATGGTGACCAAGCTGGGCTCCCTCGTGGCAGAGCTGGGATTCCTTTGGGATGACCACCAGAAACTAACAGACAAAGTAGCATACAGAGGAATGGCACTGGCTTCGCTCCAACCACAAACCACTGAAAATCAACACGCCATCCAGGAATTGCAGAGCAGAGTACACACCCTTAAGAACAGAGCAGATAATGCAAAGGGAGGCTCCCGAAGAAACAGCATCTGGATCCTCGGCAAGCCCGAGGGGATCAAAGGCCGGTACCCATTGACATTTTTAGAAAACTGGTTGGGATCCTTTGTCGATCTATCGGATCTCATCCCCTTTTTGTCACTGGAAAGAGCTCAGTGGGTGATGGCGTGTAGGTCCCCTCCAGGAGCTCCACCATACCTGATGCTGGCAACACGTCTTTCCCAGCCAAAACGTAGAAGAATGAATCAAGCAAAGCGGGGTGCCTCTATTCTACAGAAACCCCTACTCTTAAGCCGATCATCGAAGACGCTGGGCCCTCCAGGTGGCAGCATCCCTCATCAATGGAGCCAGACCACTGATGGGGAGGGGAAATACACATCTTCAGCACCGACGAGGACTCCGTCTCTTCAGATGGCTTCAATTGAGAGTCCCAGACCACCCTGCTGGTGACCCCACAGACTGTGGACAACATAACGGAACCTCCATCAACAGCAGAAAAGTGCAGACACCGATGAGGCTTAGCCATGACTTGAACATTAGACTTCTGTCCCCATATCACCTGCTTCTCAGGAGACACTATGGACTCCTACTCTAGGGGGATGGAGCCAGTGCATCCCCCTCCACCCCCTTTTCCCCCAACCTCTTCTCTCACCCATGGCTGAGCCCAGCTCTACAATGATGTGACAAATCTGGGCGACCCCTCTCATGGGCATCGTACACACCTGCATAGGCACTACCCCTCCTTACTTGATGGTAAACTGCAACACTTAGTTTGGGTGCACTGCCGTTTGCAGTAGGCTCCTAAAGCTGTTGTTCATACTTGTTACTGTGAAACCTGTTTTCTTCTCCCCTACATGGGCCAAGTAGACACGCACCATTCCCCTGGGAGGGATGGGGCAGTGACGTGGAGGTGGAGGGAGCAAGCCCACGGCATAATCCACACAACTGCCACCAACACAAGTCAATACACTTCCAATGGCTGCACCCACACTCACTAGGTACCTCACCCTGAACATACACAGCATGCACACGGTGTGCCAAAACAATACATTGTATACTCATACCCTAAGCCTCGGCACACACACATTTTTTTCCAAGGAGCCCACACTACAGCCTTGGAAGTGCATCATCTACAAAAGCCATAGAGGGGGACAATTTATGCTACTGACTACTCAGCCTACACCAGAGGAGCAATGATTTGGATCCATCCAGGCATTTCTTTTCAAGTCCTCTATACTGTCAACAAAGACAACTGGCACGTCCTGTTGGAGGACTAGCTGGATGCCTCCCAGGTCCTTTAGGGGAGTATCTATGCCCCCCAACATAGATCAGGGGTCCTTCTGGACTGTGCTCTAAGGTCCCTAGTTCACAGAGCCCACATGCCATGGGTGTTGGGTGGGGACTACAATTGTATGATCGACCTGCACCTGGATCATTCTCACCCACCACTCTCTCATACCATACAAGGCAGAGTGCTTTGCGAGGTGGGTCAGGCAATGGGTGCTCGCAGATGTCTGGGGGGCTAAACACCTGGGTCTACTAATTTTATTCTGCACCCCATAATCTATTTATGCATCTGTACCATATTCTCTGCTCTCACTCCATTCTGATTTTAGGACATCAGACGGGTTTCCTTGGGCAGGACATGTCAGACCACAGTGCCCACGTGATAGACAGGCAATGTAATAGCCTGCTCAACGACTCTTACCCACACTGGAGAGGAAGGCGGATAGCAACACTTCTAGGAGACCCACACTGGCTGAGATGCAACACACCAATGTTTTAGAGCAACTATGATGTTTTAACTTTAGTGCCTAGGCTGCTAAGGCAAAAGAGACAATTCCGACCATTTTCTCACCTGGCAAATTCGCCAGAAGGCCCTATTGAGCCCCACACTACAGGGAGTGCAGAATTATTAGGCAAATGAGTATTTTGACCACATCATCCTCTTTATGCATGTTGTCTTACTCCAAGCTGTATAGGCTCGAAAGCCTACTACCAATTAAGCATATTAGGTGATGTGCATCTCTGTAATGAGAAGGGGTGTGGTCTAATGACATCAACACCCTATATCAGGTGTGCATAATTATTAGGCAGCTTCCTTTCCTTTGGCAAAATGGGTCAAAAGAAGGACTTGACAGGCTCAGAAAAGTCAAAAATAGTGAGAGATCTTGCAGAGGGATGCAGCACTCTTAAAATTGCAAAGCTTCTGAAGCGTGATCATCGAACAATCAAGCGTTTCATTCAAAATAGTCAACAGGGTCGCAAGAAGCGTGTGGAAAAACCAAGGCGCAAAATAACTGCCCATGAACTGAGAAAAGTCAAGCGTGCAGCTGCCACGATGCCACTTGCCACCAGTTTGGCCATATTTCAGAGCTGCAACATCACTGGAGTGCCCAAAAGCACAAGGTGTGCAATACTCAGAGACATGGCCAAGGTAAGAAAGGCTGAAAGACGACCACCACTGAACAAGACACACAAGCTGAAACGTCAAGACTGGGCCAAGAAATATCTCAAGACTGATTTTTCTAAGGTTTTATGGACTGATGAAATGAGAGTGAGTCTTGATGGGCCAGATGGATGGGCCCGTGGCTGGATTGGTAAAGGGCAGAGAGCTCCAGTCCGACTCAGATGCCAGCAAGGTGGAGGTGGAGTACAGGAAGAAGTCTGCATCTTTCAAGAAAAACATGATTTTCATGCAGGACAATGCTCCATCACACGCGTCCAAGTACTCCACAGCGTGGCTGGCAAGAAAGGGTATAAAAGAAGGAAATCTAATGACATGGCCTCCTTGTTCACCTGATCTGAACCCCATTGAGAACCTGTGGTCCATCATCAAATGTGAGATTTACAAGGAGGGAAAACAGTACACCTCTCTGAACAGTGTCTGGGAGGCTGTGGTTGCTGCTGCACGCAATGTTGATGGTGAACAGATCAAAACACTGACAGAATCCATGGATGGCAGGCTTTTGAGTGTCCTTGCAAAGAAAGGTGGCTATATTGGTCACTGATTTGTTTTTGTTTTGTTTTTGAATGTCAGAAATGTATATTTGCAATGTTGAGATGTTATATTGGTTTCACTGGTAATAATAAATAATTGAAATGGGTATATATTTTTTTTTGTTAAGTTGCCTAATAATTATGCACAGTAATAGTCACCTGCACACACAGATATCCCCCTAACATAGCTAAAACTAAAAACAAACTAAAAACTACTTCCAAAAATATTCAGCTTTGATATTAATGAGTTTTTTGGGTTCATTGAGAACATGGTTGTTGTTCAATAATAAAATTAATCCTCAAAAATACAACTTGCCTAATAATTCTGCACTCCCTGTAGAAATCAAAGACACCCTCTACGCAACAGACCAACATTCTGAATGTGTTCTTCGGTTATTACCCCACCATATACGAGGCACATCCCCCTCCCTACAGCTGATGAGGTAGATGCTTTCCTGCCTGGACTCCCCCTCCCTTGCGTGCCAGCAGCAGACTTTAAGGGATTAGATGCACCTATTTCTGCGCTGACATGATGCAAGCCATTCGTGACATGGCCAAAACTAAAACCCCCGGCCTAGACGGCCTGTCGATTGAATACTATATCACTTTTGCCACGAGCCTCACAATCCGCTTGTCAGAGATGTACAACGAGGCCCTAGGTACAGGAGCCTTGCCTCCATCACTTCGCAAGTCCCTCCCAGTGTCTCTCCCAAAACTCAAGAGGGATCTTACCAGCTTGTCCTCCTACCGGCCAATCATCATCCTAGGAGTGGATTATTAGACCTTGGAAAAGATACACACTGATTCTAACCGGGATCATCCACTCGGTCCAAAATGGCTTTGTCCCTGGCTATAGTACATCACACACTGATAGACTCCACTTTTGTGTACAGGATCAATCCCCAAAACAATTTCCCCATGCTGCCGGCCTGATTTTGGACCTGGAAAAGGCGTTTGACACACTCATGTGGGACTACATCTTCCAGGTCCTGACCCGGATGAGAGTGGCCAACAATCTCCTAAAATATACAAAACTACTTTATACAAAACCTACTTCCCAGGTGCGACCAGAGCAGCTCATCTCACTGCCCTTCTCGGTATGCAGAGAAACCAGCCAAGGATGCCCCTTGTCCCCTCTGCTCTTTGCGATGGCAATGGAACTCCTCTCCATCTGCCTGCGCAAGGGAGGGCAAGTTTGGGTAATCAATTTGGACTATGGTACTCATGCAGTGTCCTTATAAGCAGATGATCTGCTCCTCTATTTCAGTGATGCTATTTCCAATCTTATGGCCATAAGTACCATGCTGGACGCTTTTGCTAGTGCCTCAGTCCTCAGCGTAAACTGAGCCAAATCCACCATGTACCCGCTGCGCTTTAATGCTCCCACACAGGAGCTGCTACTCGGAGGCTACACGTTCAGATAACATGGCAACAAGCTCAGATATCATGGGGTGCACCTCTACCATTCCCAAACTGTTCCATTTAAAGTCATCCTTTGACAAGCCCTGTCCTCAATGAAACAGAGTACGGTTCTGGAAACAACTTTCCTATGCCGTGACATTGAGGATAGCTCTGTCGAAAATGGTTGTCCTTCCCAAGCTCCTATTGTATTTTACACATCTTTCCATTGTTCCTCCCTGCACCTTTTTTGGGGAGTTAGACGCCATCCTGGGAGAGCTTATATGGAGCGACAAACGCCACTATATAGCATTGTCAAAGTAGCATCTACCAATCGGCAAGGGCAGACTGGGCACCCCCTCTTTTGAGGCATACTACCTAGCAACTCAGCTGCAGTAAATGTGTTGCTGGCTGGCCGGAAAGAAACTAGATGAAACATGTCAGGGGAGAGGCCCTGTCACACCAGTCATAGTCAGTAGTTTTCTACTCCTCAGGCAGAGACCCCCATCCCCCTGGTCTTTACAGACGAGAATAGCAGGTAAGTGCATGGCTAGAGTTCATTTTCTAATGTGAAACATTTCACTGTATGCTCCCACTGCAAGGCCTGCCATGCCTCCTGGGATCTTACTCCGTAGCAGATTTGAGATATTGGCATGAGCGCTCTTTAGTTATGGTAGGCGAGCTCTTCACTGAAGGTCACCTTCTCTCCTTCGACCAACTCATCACTGACTATGAAATGCCACCAGGCCAATTTTGCAATACATAGATGAGGAGCCCCCATTCCATGCCGTCATGCAAGAATTACTCCAGACACATGGGTTTACAAAGCAATCAGAGAGCACGCTGGGTTCCCAATGACAGAGCTGTGCGGTAAATGGGAGGGTGATATTGGCAGGGTACTGCATAATAAAGAATGGGAGAAAGCCTGGGAGGTCCCCCAAGAAGGTTTCTCGGAATACACGGTTTAAACACATTCAATTGTCCATCCTGCACCGGGCCTATCTCATCCCTGATCAGCTTAACCGCTACACCCCCCCCTGCACACCTGCGGTGTCCGTGCTGCCAGTCTGCCTTCACCGATCTGCATCACATGCTTTGGTCGTGCCCCTCCTGCTTCTCATATTGGCTATCTGTACATAAAGTCCTGCGAGAAGTTACTGGACTGCCTGGTATCTACTCATGGGAGCCCTGCGCCCGGGGCATATTTAGACGCAGAAAACGCCATAAGCTGTGAATTTGCTTTGCCAGCATAGCCCTCCTGCTGGCGAAGAGGACCTTGGCCGTGCACTGGCAAGCGGCATCGGCGCTGCAGGTAGCGACGTGGCATGGGACAATGTGCTAATTCAGGAAAACTGAAGGGAAAGCTCTCTGCTATGGGGAGACTTGCCGCCTTCGCAAACTCCCCATCTCTGCAGCATGGACACTCTCCTCCAGTTCATGCAGCTCACACTACCTGCCAACTCACCCCTGACCTCATGAATGGGGCCCAAAGACTCCCGGTCAAGCTTCAGCTGTCTTGGTCTGACTGCAGCCCCCTCTGTTTCCCAGGGGCTGTCCTTCAACCCCTTCACCTGCAGCAGGTCCACCTACCCACTAGCCCACAGGCACCTCGTACAGGCTTGGCTCCCAACTGCTCCCACCTTAGCAGCGGGGCTTCAGCTAAAGTCTCACCTCAGAGCTCGGCTGCCGCCATCCTCATGACAAGCTTCCTCCAGTATGCACACCATCTCACATCTTTTCTCTAGCCTTTTTTCCAGCGGGGGTGGGGGCATCCTCAGATAAAAGGGCAACTTCAACTACATATGGAAAATACACACTGGCACTCCTCCCATCATCCAGAGCATACAGGCCCTGCCTGAACGATTGAAGCTGCTACACTGCCTACTTGGCAATGCACTTTGAATAGATGAAACAGTGTTAATGCGTCTTATTGATACTCCTCTATGCAGGTCACTTTTACTGTTACAACCCTATGTTTATTTGGAAATTTCAATAAAAAGTTTTTTTTTTAAAAACTAAATTACAGCAGGAGGTCGGTTTTGCAAAGTCGGAGAGCATGCTTCTCCATTCACAAATATCCGAAATGAATCATGAGACAGGTAATATGTTCAATCTTAGTTAAAAGATGCGAGTTAAATACCCTTTCCCACAGATTTAGTTTATCATTTGTCTCCCTTTTGTGATTAGATGCAGAAGTGGCTTGATAGAAAAGAAGGGAGTGACCTGAGAACAACCATAGACTACAGAGACAGCAATAGAGTTATAGTGAAGAATCGTTACCCTTTGCCACTGCTACGGGTTCTATTAGAAAAGATAAAGGCCCTCATTACAACATTGGCGGTGAATCCCGCTTACCGCCATGCAGAAGACCACCAACACTCTGCCGCGGCTGCAGAAATCCGCTACAGCTATTACGACCCTCAGCTCAGAATCCGCCAAAATCTATACACCCACACAAGTGCGCCACACCAAAGGTCAGTGATAAACTGGCGATAACCAAACCCCCACCGTCACGCCAACAGGAATATGCCCACACTATCACGACCCACGAATCCACGTGGCGGTCTTTCAACCGCGGTATTCCATTGGCGGTACACACCGCCGCGCTCAAAATACACACACATTTACAAAACACTACCACATTGGACAATTCCAAATACACACACCTGATACAAATACAAACACCACTCCCACACACCCAATACAATATAAAACACACACCCACATTACCCACAAACCCTTACAACGAACAATTTGGCAGAAGCAGAGAGACAGAAAAGCAAAGACGACACCAGCATTCAGAGGCACACAACACCATCACACATACACATCCACGCACAAAACACCACACACCCTTAAACATCACCCCACACATCACAACACACACCACCGCACACATCACCCACACCACCCCATGGCACCGCAAAGACACCCCAGGTTTTCTGAGGAGGAGCTCAGGGTCATGGTGGAGGAAATCATCCGGGTAGAGCCACAGCTATTCGGATCATAGGTGCAGCACACCACCATAGCTAGGAAGATGGAGCTATGGCGCAGAATCGTGGACAGGGTCAACACAGTGGGACAGCACCCAAGAACACGGGATGACATCAGGAAGAGGTAGAATGACCTACGGGGGAAGGTGCGTTCTGTGGTCTCAAGACACCACATTGCGGTTCAGAGGACTGGCAGCGGACCCCCACCTCCTCCCCCACAACTAACAACATGGGAGGAGCAGGTCTTGGCTATACTGCATCCTGAGGGCCTTGCAGGAGTAGCTGGAGGAATGGACTCTGGTAAGTCAAATCTTAAGTACTTCATCCCCCACCCTGCCTGCCTGCCATCACATACCCCCACCCTCGCCCTCACCCCTATCACTCCAACTCTTCACATATGTCCCACTATCACAAACCACACATCCCAACACCAAGCCCTGCATGCAACAACAAAGCATGGACACCCATCACCAATGCATGTCCACTACACATACCCACACAGACCACAAAACAATTAACACACAAGGTCCTACACAAGAATGTAAGCACTGGGGTACAGGGTCACCCACCCATTGCACACCATGACACACACACATGCAATAATCATGCCTTTACACCAATGCAGGACCCCTACCCAACGTCACCGGACAGGTGGTTCCAGACATGTCCACTCCACCCACAGAAGAGGCCCACAGTGATGACAGCAGCTCTGTCCAACTGGATCTAGATGACCAGCCCGGCCCATCTGGGACCTCGGGACAGTCGGTTCCCCTGACAGAGCCACAGGCCGCCACAAAGCCTCCCCCTCAGGAAACACCAGCACAGCACCCACCCAGCGGGCCCATACCTCTGTCCCCAGGACACGTCAAGCAGCAGTGTGTCCACCACTACAGGGAACCCATGCTATTCCAACACCCCAAGAACAACAGGGACCTGGGGGCAGTGGCAGTGGGCACACGGTTCAGGGGACAGAGGCCCAGGAAAACCGGGGAACTGGGAGGTCTTCTGTGCGACGGGGGGACAGGCCCAGGGAACCCAATCTCCACGAGGTCCTCTCCAACATCATGGGAGCGTACCATCATTCCCAGGAGACGATGGCAACAGTACTGGTCAAGTTTCAGGAGACCCAGCGGCTGCAGGAGGAACAGTATTTGGGGTTTGGGGAGGAACTCAAATCCATCAATACCACCCTGGGCACCATTGTAGGGGTGCTGAAGGACCTTGTGAACACCAGGAGGGACACTGTGGCACAACAAGGGGCCCCTGACACTAGCCTGGATGATGAACTGCCCACCATCTCCGCTGGCACTAGTGGACAGGCTGCACCACCACAGGACCACAACACCAGCACCCCACCTCCTGCAGATGGAGAACCACCCCACAAGCGGTCCCTGAGATCCAGGACAAAGACAGAGAACAATGCCAAGACCCCGCCAAGAAATGAGACCACCCTGAATGTCATCCTTCTGTCCCACTTTGTCACCCTGTCCATCCTTAAACTGCCCTAGCTCCACTTACTATGCCCCTTTGGACAATGTACCTGTGAGACAAATAGACTGGACTCTGCCATGGACATTCCTCCACCATCACCCCTGACCATTTTACAACCCCCTCCACTATTTAGCACTTAAATAAACACCCTTGAGCCACAAAACAATCTGGAGTCAGTCTGTGCTTTCACAAATGTGTAATTGTAATAACTGCGGGAAACAGCAATGTCCATTCTATTGTCAACATACCTATGTCACACAGTTCTAGTCCATGAGGTAACATAGCAGAGGTCACACAGTGGGACCCACATCTGTGAAATCGAAAGGGAAAGTGACAAATTAGGGTCCATACACTGGGTGAAAGTGACAGACAGATGAGAGGTCGAACAATTTTATCAGATGTAGGAGTCAGTGATGTCTTCTTACCTGTGTCTTACTGGAAGTATTGTTGGATTACAGTGTTTCTGTTGTCTATGTCCTCTTCTTCTGCCTCCTCTTCTTCACTGTCCACAGGCTCCACAGCTGCCACAACACCTCCTTCAGTACCATCCTCCTGCAGAAAAGGCACCTGTCGTCGCAAAGCCAAGTTGTACAGCATACAGCAGGCCACGATGAACTGGCACACCTTCTTTAGTGAGTAGTAAAGGGAACCACCTGTCATATGGAGGCACCAGAACCTGGCCTTTAGGAGGCCAAAGGTCCTCTCTATAACCCTCCTAGTTCGCCCATGTGCCTTATTGTAGCGTTCCTCTGCTCTTTTCCTGGGATTCCTCACTGGGGTCAGTAGCCATGACAGGTTGGGGTAGCCAGAGCCACCTGCAAATGTCGAGGGACAACTGTTAGACACACACTAACCCTTAGGGACAACCCCAGACCCAGACAACTATTCACATTGTATAGGGTCCTTGTCCTCACCTAATAGCCACACACTGTGCCTCTGGAGTTGCCCCATCACATAAGGGATGCTGCTATTCCTCAGAATGTAAGCGTCATGCACTGAGCCAGGAAACTTGGCGTTCACATGGGAGATGTACTGGTCAGCCAAACACACCATCTGCACATTTATAGAATGGTAGCTTTTCCAGTTTCTGTACACCTGTTCACTCCTGCGTGGGGGTACCAAGGCCACATGTGTCCCATCAGTGGCACCTATGATGTTGGGGATATGTCCCAGGGCATAGAAGTCACCTTTCACTGTAGGCAAATCCTCCACCTGAAGGAAAACGATGTAGCTCCTCATGTGTTTCAGCAGGGCAGACAACACTCTGGACAACACGTTTGAGAACATAGGCTGGGACATCCCTGATGCTATGGCCACTGTAGTTTGAAAAGACCCACTTGCCAGGAAATAGAGTACTGACAGGACCTGCACTAGAGGGGGGATTCCTGTGGGATGGCGGAAGCTGACATCAGGTCTGGCTCCAACTGGGCACACAGTCCCTGGATTGTGGCATGATCAAGTCTGTAGGTGACTATTACATGCCGCTCTTCCATGGTCGACAGGTCCACCAGCGGTCTGTACACCGGAGGATGCCGCCATCTCCTCACCTGCCCCAGCGGACGTGCTCTATGGATGAGAACAGCGATCAGAGGGTCAGCCAACACTGAGGTACAAAAAAAACAACTTTATTGCACACAATTGTCAATCCGCTATGTGCCTGTCTTAGTGTGTATGCAAGGCCTAGATATGTGTGACACATTTAAAATTAATGCCATGTGGCCCCCTGAAATGGCAGCTGCCTGACCTGTAATGTGGGACAAGCGGATATGAGGTAACTGCGCTGGCGTTGTACACCATTGCGGTAGGTGGTCGAAGACTGCAGTGCAATCCTGCATTGGTTAACATTGGACCCTATGGGTCCCAGGAGCCAATGACGATGTACGCCGGCGGTGATGGTACGCACCGTCGCGGACGTGACCGCCATTTTCTCTCTGTTCACTCACTTGATACCTGATCTTCGACAGGAGAGGACCTACACTGCAAATGCTGCTGTGACCTCAGTCTGGAAGCAACAATGGCTACAGTGTCTGGGGAAAGGGCCCCTGCCTTCACATCGGAGGAGTTGGAGAAACTAGTAGATGGGGTCCTCCCCCAGTACACGCTACTCTACGGTCCTCCAGACAAACCGGTGAGTACACTGTGAGTATGCTATATGGGCAATGCCTGTTTGGAGTGGTGTGGATGGGAGATAGGGGGTCAGGGGTGAGGCGTCCATGATACGACGGTGAGTGTATGTGCGTCAGGGCAAGGGCGGGAACGTGGGACAATGACTGTGACGGTCCGGACGGTTAATGTTTTACCTTTTCCCCTGTACTATTCCTGTAGGTCAGCGCCCACCAGAAGAAGGATATTTGGCGTGCTATCGCCAAGGACGTCCGGGCCCTGGGGGTCCACCACAGATGGAGTACCCACTACCGTAAAAGATGGGAGGTCCTTCGCCGCTGGAGCAAGAAGACGGCGGAGGCCCAGCTGGGGATGGCCTCCCAGCATGGGAGGGGTGCCTGTCGCACCATGACGCCCCTGATGTTACGGATCCTGGCAGTGGCGTATGCGGAGTTGGATGGGCGCTTGAGGGCATCACAGCAGCCACAAGGAGGTGAGTACACTCACATCCATCTGACTCTGCACGCATTAGGAGGTGTCTGGGTGGGGGAGGTGGGCTGTGGGTTCCCCTAGGCAGGGGGGGGCCTTGTAATCAAGGACGCTGTCTGAGGCAGGCTAAGTGGCACCCCAACCCCACCAGTAGTAAGAGCCATCTACACCTAGTCAGGCTCCTGTGACTTCCATGTAGCCCATGTCCCTGTGATAAATTAGGGAACTCTAAGTGCATGGCGTAGTAAAGAGGGCTGCTGTGTTTGTAGTGTCCGCCAACGGTAGCGGTGTTGCATGCACTGAACATGTCTTCCTACTTTCTTTCCCCCACCCTTTTTGTGCTCTCCCTGTTCTTGTGTGCATTAACATCATCAGGCGGAGGAGCTGTGCCACCGGAGCAGGAGGGAGCTGCATCCCACATGGCCCTGGAGGGTGAGACTACGGAGTCATAATTCACCAGTGGGACGGAGGGTGAGGAGAGCTCCACGGCGGGGACTGGAGCAGAGACCAGCAACACCGACTCCTCCTCTGATGGGAGCTCCCTTGCAGTGGCGGGCCCTCTGTGCCCCCGCATCTACAGGTACAGCCGCCACCCCCCCCACCAGCACTGCCCTCCCAGCAGCCCCTCAGCGTGTGCCCCGTGGCTGCTCACCCAGGAGGGTGGGCATCTCCTTCGCCCCAGGCACCTCAGGCCCTGCCCCAATCAGCCCTGCTGCCCTCAGTGAGGAGGCCATTGACCTCCTCAGATCCCTCACTGTTGGGCAGTCTACCATTCTGAATGCTATCCAGGGTGTAGAGAGGCAGTTGCAACAGACAAATGCATACCTGGAGGGCATTCATTCTGCCCAGGCAGCCCAACAGCGAGCATTTCAGACTCTTGCCTCAGCACTGATGGCAGCCATTGTCCCTGTGTCCAGCCTCCCCCCTCCAACTTCCTCCACCCAGACCCAATCCCCAGTACCTCAGCCTGTCCCAAGCACCCCATCAAACCAGCATGCACACACCTCAACACACAAGGGTAGCTCTGGCAAACATAAGCACCACACATCCCACAGGCACTCACATAAGCATCATACCCATGCACACATACCAACATCCAGAGCCTCCACTGTATCCCCCTCCTCCACGTCTCCCTCCTCCCTCCCTGTCACATCTCCACTCACACCTGCATGCACTACATCTTCAGCCGCTACCTCCATCACCAGCACGCCCATCACCACACACCGCTCATGTGCAGTCACCACCCCCACTACCATTCACACATCCCCTGTGTCCTCTACCAGTGTGTCTGTGAGCCCTCCTCCCAAAGTACACAAACCCAGTCACACACTCACCCAACAGCCATCCACCTCACGACAGCCTCCAGCCCATGCACCTTCACCCAAAGTCAGCAAACGGACACCTCCTACAACCACTACCTCTCCATCGACTCCCAAACCCCCTCCATCTACCCGTCCCAGTGTGTCTGAAAAACTTTTCCTGTCAAACCTTGACCTCTTCCCTTCACCTCCCCCACCCCTTCCGTCCCATAGGGCCCGCCTTTCCAGGCCCCAACCCAGCATCTCAGCCACCACATCACCGGGCACAGTGGTTCCAGCAGTAACCGGCTTCTGGAGTGCACCAAGCAGCAGGGCTGCCAGTGTCCAAAGGAGCGAGGCCAAGGAACTTCCCCCACCTCCAAACAGAAGAAGTTGCCCACATCCCAGAGGGAGAAGGCCAAAACACCTGCCACCAAGGGCTCAGCCAAGACAACAGTTAGGAGTGGCAAGACAGCTGTGCCACCATCCAAGGTGGGGAAGGGCCTGAAAAAGAAAGGCAAGTCGCCTCCAACCTGCACGGCGGACTAGACCGCCACCGGCACCGCCACATGCACCGCCGCCACGGCCTCCGCCGCCAGCACCCAAGATACTGAGCCCTTCACCAGCACCGCAGACACTGTGCCCTTCAGCAGCACCGAGGTCAGTGAGCCCGCCACCAGCCCCGCCGCTCATGACACCGCTGTCAGCACCGAGGTCAGTGAGCCCCCCACCAGCACCGCCGCTCATGACACCGCCGCCAGCACTGAGGTCAGTGAGCCCCCCATCAGCACCGCTGCCCACAAGCACCGCCGCTACTGAGCCCGCCGCCAGCACCGCCAGCAGCCACGCCACATCCTGAGCCAGTGGCACCACCGCGGACATGGGTGCCATCCCCAGTGGTCATTCGTATGAGGCTGGTGGTCAGTTCCAGGGGCCTGGGCAGCTTCCATGTTGCCCCACCATCAGTGGAGTATCACATCCACTACCTCAGTCCTTGGCAGGATGAAGCACTCTGGGCATAAAGCCCCCTCCAGAACCAGTGGAGTATCACATCCACTACCTCAGTCCTTGGCAGGATGAAGAACTCTGGGCACAAAGCCCCCTCCAGAACCAGTGGAGAAAGGCATCCACTACCTCAGTCCTTGGCAGGATGAAGCACTCTGGGCACAAAGCCCCCTCCAGAACCAGTGCAGACTGTTATCGACTTGAGAGACTGTGGCTTTGCACTCCCCAGGATAAGGCAGTGGGCAAACCACCCACTGGAGAGACTTGAGAGACTGTGGCTTTGCACTCCCCAGGATAAAGCAGTGGGCAAACCACCCACTGGAGAGACTTGAGAGACTGTGGCTTTGCACTCCCCAGGATAAAGCAGTGGGCAAACCACCCACTGGAGAGACTTGAGAGACTGTGGCTTTTTTACTCCCCTGGATACATCAATAGGCATGGAGCCCCCTTGTGGAGCTGGCGTCGTGCACTCATCCGGCTGAGGTGCCCCCCTTCCCTTCCCCCTGAGGTGCCTGTTTTATTTCGATCTGATGCCCCTGCAGTGTTCTCTCCGTTTGGATCGGGTATCTTGTGTGGGCCTCATCCATGCATTTTGGGCCCAGTGGTCCACTGACTATATAGGTGCAGTACCTAGACTTGAATTCTTGGTGTACATATTTGTTAATAGTGTATATACATTTTTGAGTAATCGATTTTTCTTGATTACATTCGTTCAAATCACATCCTTTTGTACTTGCGTTCTTCCAGGTGGGGTTGGGGGGGTAAATGTAACGTTTCTGCATGTATTTGTGTGTGTGTTGTTGTGGGTGAGGGTGGGGGTGGGGGTGTTGCGTGTTGCGTGTGTGTGTCACTCTCTTTTCCCTCCCCCCGTGTCGTAGGTGCAGTACTCACTGTGGTCGTCACCGCCGTCGGTCTTGCTCCTGGTAGAGGAGCAGTAAGACAATCGCAGGGAGTATTTGGAATTCCGGCTCCATGGCGTCCTGGTTCACCGTGGGGTGTGTAGAGGTGAGAGTTTTCCCTTCCAAGTCCTGTTTCCGCCGTGTTTTTGTTGGCGTTGAATCCACCCTGGAAAAGATGGCGGATTGGCCTGTCATAATAGTGTGGGCGGTACATTGTCTTCCGCCTGTCTGTTGGCGGTGACCGCCAAGCTGTTTGTTTGTACCGCCGTGGCGGTCGGAGTGTTAAAGTGGCTGTCTCTGTTGGCGGTTTACGCCACAGTTGTGATTCAATTTTTTTTCCCGCCGGCCTGTTGGCGGTCTTACCGCTGCTTTACCACCGACCGCCAGGGTTGTAATGAGGGCCAAAATGTGCTATGATATCCACAAAGTTAGATCTTAAAGAAACCTACCATCTAGCCACAGTCAGTGAGGGCTGAATGGAAAAGTACATTCCATACTACGTTTTGACTGTTCAGACACCAGGGCATGCCTTTTGGACTGTGCAATGCTCCTCTGCATTTTCAGTATTTTATTCATGATGCACTGAGGCAAAATATGGATTGTTCTGTTTTGTCTGTTTAGATGATAATTTGTTCTACTCTACCACATTGGAAACTGACATACCCCATCTTAAAGTATTTTTGTAAAACTTGAAAAAGGACCACATAGTTCCTAAAATAGATCAATGCCTTTTTGCCTCTCACTACTGTGGAGTTTTTTCGGGTACATACTTATAAACAGAAGACATCAAGATGGTTGAAAGGAAAGTAGCAATAATTCAGCAACCTATCCGGGCTTCAGCTAAGACAGTTCATAGTTTTTGGGCATTGCCAGTTTTATGGGAGTTTCATTCATCACTCTTTAGAAATCATAAGACACATTAGCAAGTTACTGAAGAAAGGATAATCTTCTGTTTATTCAAAAGAAGCAGATCAGGCATTTTGCTTTTCTAATGCCCCAGTTTTGCATCACCTGCTGTACAATATCCTCATGTTGTTGAGATTAATGCTTCATATGGTAGGTGTTTTACCTCAGAGAAATTCAAAAACCGTCCTGGTTCACTCAGTAACTTACGTTTCTTAGAACATCTCACCTGCTAGTTAAATTATACAGTTACTGACAAGGAACATTTGGGCATTAAAGGATTGGAAGAATGGAGACATTTGTTAGGGGCAAACAGATTGTAGAAGTGTAAACGGATCACAGGCATTTGTTGTTTTTAAAATCACCTAGTGCAAGTGCCCCTTGGCAACTGAGGTGGACTTTGTTTTTCTCTGTATATGACTTTGTCATATACTATGGAGTAGGTCCTATGAATGGTAAGACTGATCACAATAAGATAACCTGGAGAGTGAAATCAGTTGACAAAGTGTTCCCAATATTAATTTTGTCTACACATTTTCTGCATGATCTTTCCATTGTTCTAATTACATTTCATTTGTTTCTTACCAACTCACTTACAGAAAGGCAATCTATAGACAAAGAGGTTTGGTTGAAAGAAGAAGAAAATAGCAGTCTCCACTGCAATATACACAGAAAATATATGTATCTATATTATAATACAAAGCAAATATTGATTTAAAAAATATGCATCACCATGAGAAAAGGGCATCACTGCTTCATCTCCCTCCTATTCAGCATCAGATTGCCATATCCCAGAATTGATTGCCGATAGAAAGATCAATTATCCTCACAGGAGGGATGTCACACTCCATCGTCCTGGATGTGCCTGAGATCTGCAAACACTCTCTGTCCCAAGTCCATCTGGTCTTGGCCTCTTATACTTTGAACAAACAAGAAAGGAAAAGTATACAACTTCCCTTTCCCTGCAGAAATGTATTTATTCAAAAAATGCTGATTGTTTTAGGCCTGTTTTGAAAATAATACATCGGAACGTGGCCACAATCCCAGGGTGCCAATCCAAAACAAGTCCATTTCCTGCCGTCTGAGTACATTCTTATCAGCCTACGCCCTTGGTGGGAAAAAACACGAAAAATAAAAACACGTGCACATTGTACAATGTGAAAAACTACTTGCAGCTTTTAAAGAAGCAGTGTCTAATTCTAAGATAAAGTCAATAGGCAAAATGAAGCTGGTGGTCACTAATGTGACAATGTAGTGCTAGGCTAAGTGCAACGTGGAGTCCGTGGTCAAAATTCACATATCATTACAGTATACTATGACTATTTTCTATATCTGTATATATGTTATTCTATATCTCATTATTTATTATTGTTCCAAAGGAAAACTATATATGTACCATTGGATCAGTTAGGACAACAAGCTATGCAGTGGCTTCATGATTCAAAGATAACTGGACATATTCAGTTGTAAGAATCTGTCAGCAGTTAAGAGATACCGTTGGTGGTTACGTTTATTTGCTGATGCATCAGTTAAGTTCAAACAAAGTAATCCATAGGGTCTACTGAGGCCCTTGCTTCTTCCACCAGACCTTGGCATATGGTGTCAACAGACCTTAATGTAGAAATGCCCAAAAGTCAAGGGTTGCAGAGGAATCCTGATGGTTGATGACCATTTAACTAAGATGAGCCATTTTATAGACATTTCTGCTTTGCCTACCTCTAAAGACTCAACACAGATCTTTTTGCAAAATAGTATATGATTGAATAGGCAGCCACAGTTTCTGATTACTGAAAGGGGATCTCAATTTATTTCAAACTTCTAATCTGTTTGATGTAAAGACTAAGTATCGAAGTGTGTTTGTCCACTAGTTAACATCCTCAGATGGTTGGAAAGACAGAAACACTGAATAAATCTATGAAACAGTATTCGAGATATCAAGCCTTAACACAAGAAGAGTTTCGAGCAAAATATTGTGGTTCCCAGAGTAAACATGGAACAAGGTGGTGTACCTATCTGTTGGAATGTCACCTTTCTTAGTTTTTCTTGACAGTTGGTCTGTGGTCATAGCAGTGATATGCCTCACATGTGGACAGGCAAGCACAGAGGATCTTTCCACTGTGCACTCACAGCAATGTGGAAATTACCAGAAGCCATTGCAAAAGAGGATATTCACCTTTGACATTTTCTCCATAAGAATCTTTTCTTCTAGTATGTGTGGAAAAGTAGGTTGCTCCGCCCCCACCGCAGCCAAGAGGATTGATGAGAAGGTGCAAGTGAACTCCTTGAAAATTGAAAGTAACAAGCATAGACAAAGCCAAAAAGTATAATTTGTTTAATTCATTCTTACACTATCATGCCCTTGAAAATCTGCAATCAGCTTTCTTGTTGCAAGCTGTCTGACAAGTCAGAGACAAATCCACTTACATTCACAAAGTAGCAGGATATAGTCAATGTAAACAGCACTCTAGAGAAGTGATTTAATGAACTGCCTGCTGGAAACTACGGGGTTGTCTGAGTGTATGTGAGTATTTGAAACAACAAACAAGTATGACACAAGCAAGACAGCACTAAAATGTACAATTAGAAAACACTTTATCACAACATAATACACCTTCCTATTGTATGTGTCAGGGAGTTCACAATGTAAAATCCCTTCGTAGTGCATGGCATTTCTTTAGTTATCTATGCAGCAGAACTTTTACTTCAAAGAGCAACCACCCAGCACAAAGTGAAAAGAGCCACATCAATTACCACTAGAAATGATATAAGTACTAATTAAGAACTTTCTGCACACATAAAGATGTGCCACAACCTAATCAAATTCAATAACATACATCGGTCTGCATTATAATGTTGTTTTTCTTAACAACTGTTATCATTGTGTTGGCTCTGTAGTTGAACAAAAGAACTACTTTCTTCACGTCCCACCACAAAAACCAAATGGCAGTATGTGACAGGGACTGATAGCGAAACTCCAAGGTTTCCAAGATGGCTTGGGGAGTAGCCAAGGAGAACGGAGGAGTCAACGTTCTAGTTCTGGGAGAACAAGAAGTCAGCAAGAGGAAAGAGGTAACAGGAGGGACACAAAGCAGGATAGAGGAGTTGACTTCAGAAAAGAAGACATGAGGGGAGGAGATCTGGGAGAATGATTCCAGAGAGGTTGAGTGGCCGATCGGCTAGGAAGCAACATAGCCAAGAAGAAGATGGCAGGTGAACTGCCAGAAGTAGACGGGACAAGTGGGACTGTCGCTTACCGAGATAGAGTGCTAGGACACAGGACCATAGGTCACAACACGCACAAGCCCAATGACCTGAATGAAGGAAGCTCAGTGGTCCATGACAACATGTCACAAGGGAAGGGTTGTGGCTAAAGGTAAGTGTGGACATATTTTGTACATGCTATGGTCAGTTAGTGGCACAAATGTCATGGGTATTGAGGAGAACAGCATGATGACCTTAGGTTTTCCACATGGTGACTAGCTTTGGAATTATCAGCGGTAGGAGAGGGCTCTGACTTTGTTTCACAGGCATGAGGATACACTCTTGGGATTAGGTGACAGCATTTCAGAAGGACGTATTCCCATATTCCACTCAGTTATTGTCTTATCTGTTCTCTTTGAGGGTACCATACCTTCCTAGATGGTAAATGGGAGTCCTGATGCTATCATCAGATCCAGGTGATACTGGAGGGGCAAAGACCTCTGTCTAAGTGCCCAATAGAGGAAATGGTTGGGCAGGGCAAAACCTGTAGTCCATCACTGAGTATTAAAAACTCTATAAATACTCCATCATTGTTGTCAGTTCTGTCAAACAGTACTAATAGCAAAGAATGCTACCTTCCATAGAATGCCAAGCACTGGACAGACAACCTATTGAAGCAATAGCTAACTAGAAAACACATGAAAACAATTTACTGTGTAGAGCTGATTCAAAGGGCACTTATTTGTTGTACTATTTCCTGCACTTTTTAAAGTATTGGTAGCATGAGCTGACCCAGACAGCCACTTCTGTCCGTGGGAGGCCTAAAAAGAAACTGGTTTACAGGCTGAAACTACTGGGTAGAGAGTAGTTGAATTGCTCAATTGTCATGATATTTGTAGGAAGCTGGCCCTTTATGTGGTATGTCCTCTTCTCCACAGCTCAAGGGTGACAGATGCAGATGTGTTGGGAAGTCCAGGAGGGGGGAAACCACGATGGACTTGGACCTTGGAGGGCTGGGGAACCTTGTTGGATCGAGTGGTTTACTTCAACCTAGGTCGGAGATGGTGGGTTTAGTGGTGACTTCAAGTGTTGGGTTTTGTGATTCCAGAGGCTTCAGAGACCCATCTTTTGGAGTTTGCTGGAGAACAGGTCCATTGTTAACGGGAAGTCTTGAGTCTTTTTGAAGGCAGGCAGTCCTCCCAGGTTTCTGGAGTCACAGCTGGAGGACTAGTCAATTTTGGTGCAGATTTTTGACGAGGATACAGACAGACTGGCGGGGTTGGTACCAGGCCAGCTCCTTCTTTTCTCCTCATCTGCTTTTGTGGCTCTTCAGGGTCCTTGGTCTTCTTAGGTCATCAAGATCTGCTTCTCTGGTGCCTGGGGCTCCCGATAGTACTGAATATAGGGGTGTTAAGGATGTGTAGAGTAGTAGCCAATGGCTACTGACCCTTGGGGTCACTGCACCCTCTATGTGACCACTTCCTGTGGGAAGTGGTCATAACCCTGTCCCAGAAGTGCTAGGTGTGCCATCTCAAATATGGCTACCTCTGAAAAATTTTGTTCACCTCAGCTTAGCCCACCATAGGGGTGGTACTAACCTGGAGGTGGCACACCTACCTGACTAGCTAATTTTCCTTCCGGTCTAGGTGCCAAGTTGGCTTTAGACTGGGGGTGGATTCCTCTCCTGTGAGGGGAGCCACACTCGCATTTCAAAGGCAGCAGCCCTTTGAAGCTTGCCGACATAGGAAGGCTAATCAGCAGATCATCCTGTGCGAAGGGGTGTTACATCCTCTTCCCGGACAGGTTTTTGTTCTGGGCCTCCTGAGAAATCGAAGGATCTTACCCTAGTGGGCCAGAACTATGCCTCGGATGGCAGGCTTGCAAAAAACAGTCAGCAAGCACACCAGAGGCTGGTAGGTTTTCAAGGGACACCTCTAAGTTGCCCTCTGAGTGCATGTACTGATACATCATCACTGGAATCAGTGTGGGCTTATCCTTATGAGATGTCTGATACCAAGCATCCCTATTTTCAGTGAAGCCATCATGTAGCTGAGAAACTCGTATGGACCAGTGTCCAGCACACACATTTAAAATAGATACCCTGGCCATTTACTATGTCTGGGAATTGACAAATACATAGCAGGGGCATATCTGCTCCTGCAGATATGCCCTCACATGTAATATAATGCACCCTGCCTTAGGGCTGTCAGGCCTGCTGTAGGGGTGACTTACATATATTGCATGCAGTGTTAGGGGACAAAGCACACAGGGATGTGTGATGTGTTTTCATTTTGGTCTGCACCAAGGCACGCAGCCTGCAATGGCAGTCCGTCATGTGCTTGGTGAGGGGTCCCTTAGTGTAGCACAATACAGCACTTAGGGATCCTCTTTAGTACCTCCAGCCCTAGGTACCAGGGGTACTATTTATTAGGGACTTACAGAGGGTGCTAAAGGATTTGCCAACTGGGGAAACAATTGTACAATTTATGGAAAAAGATCTAGCATGGGGGAACATGGTTAGCAGGAACCCAGTGCACTTTCAGTCCAAATCACATCGGATACCAGGCAAAAAGTGTGTGTGTGTGAGGAGGGGGGGGGTAATGTGTCAAAAAGAGTCACTTTCCTTCAATATTTTAAAATAAATACATCTGAAACTGTCTTCTTGTTATTACTGTGCAGAGCACACATAAGCTGATAGCCTGACCACAGACCCCTTCCTGGACCCCTGGCCAGGCTGGGCATTGTGTGTGCATGCAGACGTTGCCTCAGGTGTTATACATGTCAGAGCCTGATATTATATATTATATAAATTATCTGAAGCCCTTGTTAGTGCATGGTTGCTTAAAGGCAGTAATTTGATACTTAGTTATTAAAACTAATTGACAGGCTTTGCGAGGAGTGTGTCCAGAGGGGTTGTGTATACAATGTATAAAGGATTACTGGGAGCACTGTGGCTCAGTGCTAGTACTTACATACACAGACCTCACACACTCAGACATTACACCTATGGGAAATATGGAGGTGTAAAGACTGTAACTAACTCCATCAAAATCTGTAAGGCAAAACTATAGTCTACCTTTGCTGACTTGTCAGGTAAAAAAAACCCTAACCTTAGAACTAAGTGGTCAAGGGGTCCTCCCTCACTGGGCCTTATTCTCGGCTGCCTTGAATCTCCATGACTTGCAGTTGGATGTCTCCTGCAGAATCTCTCCTCTTGCTGCTGTCTGCCATGCTCTGCCCGAGGTTTGTGACGGCTGGGTGTGAGAGGCAAGGCCTGCAGGCAGAGGGGTACACCAGGAGCGGAGACTTCATCTTGGGGGGCATCTTTCCCCTTCACTTCAGCCGCTTTACATCCACCTTTGCATTTTCTGAGCTGAAGGAAGCCGTTCAATGTCACACGTGAGTTTTTGTTGACTTGCAGTAAGTCTGTTCAAGGAATGTATTCTATTTAAAAAGAGCAGATTTACTGCGTGTGTGGGTCTCAGGGTTCCCTGTCCACCAAGGGGGGTCATTTACAGTAACATATCCAGATGGTTAAATGTACTTGTTATGGTAACAGCATATAAAAAATGGCATGTTCCAGGTTTTGAATTTCTTTTCTGACCTTGGAATGAAGGCCCCTTTAAATTGTAAATATGAGCATTTTTACATTAAAGCATGTGATACAGTGAAATCCATGTGTTCCAAAGACACGTCTGGTACTTACGCATTTCAGTTGAATGTTTCCTTTCATGTTTTCATGGTGTAAGGAAACATGCATTGTTTCTAGTGATGCAGCACCAATTTGCACCAGTGGACACTTCCCACTACTCACAAATGTGTAACAGTGGTTTTCATCAATAAAAATAGAAACCTGAGTTTTAGTAGATTGGTGCCCTGGTAAAACCAGGATTGCTCTTCACTTGCCGTTGGTATTATCACTTCTTATACTTCTAGCCCTCGTGGACTCTCGGTGGTCCCTGCACTCTGTGCTTCACGTTCAAATCACAAGTGATTTGTTTCTGGGCTGTTGAGACTGTCTTATTGGGAGATTACAGAGAGAGCAGAGTGCCTTGTCCCATGTCCTGCTCAGCATTTGTAAAAATTAAAACACGAAACCAGTGCGCTCCATTTTGCAACAGCTGCTTTCTGTGGGCCAGGTTCAAATCGCTCTGTGTGTACGTTAGAAAAAGGCCAACGTTCCCCTAAACATAATGTAGTTGTTCAGTTGAACAAGAGATAGGACATTGATGTCTGCAACCTGCCTTATTATGTGTATCTAATAAAAGTAAAGCCATAAGAATTGGTTGAAGCCTTCAAAACAAGCAACTACGCCCTGAGATGCCTGCATTCTAGGCTAATTTGGGGAATGATAGTGTTAGAGCTAACATCTCTGCGTGGTGTGCGAGGCTGCAAAGATGTTTTTCAACCTTGGGGGAAGTCTCTGAAAACCCTTCTACCCCTTGAACTCTAAAACAACGATTCTATTGAAAAATCAGGCCGGATTTATAATTTGGTGGCCTGGCTGTCCCCCCGCAAGGTGACAGAGTAAATTACTGTCACCCCCGACGGAGGTTCAGACGACCAAAGTTTAAAATGTCCTTCAGCCCACAGACATTTCAAGCATTGACAGGAACTACCCTCAAAGCTGTTCATGCCAATGTATTGTAACTTTGCCATAAGGCTCTGTCAAATATGACAATCTTTTGGGAAAGTCACAATTTTTTAGGGTTCACCACTCAAGTGCTCTGTCCCTGTTGTAATCTGTGGGCTTTTAATCTCAACCATGTCAGTTTAGTTGGTTTGTGGGCTTGCCTTTTAAAATGCACTTGATTTCATTAGTGAAAGGCATGCAAACGTCATGCCTTTTCCGGTGTTCAGCACTCCTTGGGCACACCGGCCATCTACTGAAAATATACGAGGCCCATGTTTTCTGCATGGTTTCTGGACTACTTTTTCTCTTTATTTCGTAGGCAGCGCTATCTCGCTGGGTAGTAGTCGAGCGCTTTGCATGACATCGACCCTGACACATGGATAATTGCACTTTTGGAGGGTGAGCCAAAGACAGAGAAAATGAGAAGAGGAAAGCGATCTAGGGAAAACAGTGATTGGAGTGGAAGAAAGGAACATGATGAGAATGAAAAGTGGAAAGAGTGGAACGGAGTGAGGGTAAGGGAAAGGAAGAAAAGGGTAACTAGGAAGGAGAGCATTAATGGAGACAGAAAGGAAAGTGGAAGGGAAAGATTGAAAAGAAGTTAGTGAGGGGAGAGCAAAAGCAAAGCTTGAAAGGAGAATGGAGAAGAGTAAAGGAGTGAGGTGACAAGCGGAGGAAAAAAAGCATATAGTGAAGAGAGTGAGAAAGTGTGTATATCCCTACTTCATAATGCATACAGTAATAAAATATGTAAAGATGAAGGATGACAGGGCTGTATCATTCCTGGGCCTTCCTTGCCTAATGTATAGATCTGCTTTACAAGACACACAATAGTGATTCTTAGGCGATTCCTAGTATGCTAGGGTTTTATGTCATCAAAGGAAGTTTTCCTGGCATTAGTATAGGTATTCTGATAAACTGTCAGTGTTCCCATCAGAATTGTTGGTGGAGAATTACGACGAGGCTTTCAGAGATCAAATTCCACTGCTACCTCTTTCTAAATGAAGTCCTAATTTCAGATAGACTCCCACACATGCATACGTTTGCATTAACAAAGCATGAACTTTAACTAAGTCTAACTGGTGTTGAGAGGCGAGCTCATTTGCCCCCTTAATAGTGGTGGGAGAGCAACGGACTGCTAGAGGCGGGCTCATGTTAGATGCCTGCTCTGGTTCAAATCTAAAGTCCTTGTGAAACCTTTAGCCGAAAAGGAGCCGATCTTTCACACCAGGAGATGTGGTCTGGTGGCTAAAATGCCATCCCTGGTATGTGGGGAGGCAGCAGTGGCAGAGCCAGTGTGCTGTGGGCCCGATTGCAAGGAAGGAAGTGTCCCCATGGCTGCTGTTTGAATTGTAAAATACAGCAATATTCAAGGGTCAGTGGGCCTCTCGGGTCTATGGGCCTCGTTACCACTGTACCTGCTGCAACAATGAAAGATACACCCTTTGGAACCACGTTCTAATCTGAGCCTTGGCTTGACAATCCTGTGAATCCAGCCTACTATCCCAGTGCTGACAAAAAAAAAGTGTAAAATGTGTGTGTTGTGAAGTGCTCTTATGTCGTTGGCCATGGTTTGCGCTATATAAAAATAAACCAAAAAAGTGGTTTCTGACAGTCAACAACGCTCTAATCACATTTGCAACAAGTAAAGACAAGGCATTACTTCTGATGGGAAAAGATTTACCCATCTAGTAGCTGAATTGCTCTGTGGGAAATCATGTAACCATGATTAATCACAGTTCCTTAACTGTGACCAAGCTGTGTGATCCTGTGAAAATACGTTTTAATGATTATCACATACTTGAGAGAGCACCTCCAAATACTATACTTGTACTGCACAAAACCCTCTCCTGTTTCATTTAATTAACTATAATGTTGCTCTACGTATTATAAGAATCAATGCCACAATATAGGGTACACATGACAACTAACTAGCATTGTTATCAGGGCAGAGACAGTATTATCTGTTTCTCAGGTCATGTCACTTTTAAATACTCATGAATGCAGTGATATAATCAGATGTTATAATGGGAAACGCTTTTGCATGTTAAAGAAATTTACTTATGTTGATTTTAAAAACATTATCTCACTGCAGCACAATTGCTGCATGATTTACATACACATTTTCTCAGTGCTAGGCTCCTACGTGAGTTCTAACAGCCGCATCCCCTCGTTTCTCTCAGCCTTGACGCTTCCTTTGTTAGCTTCCCTGACTGTACCCCTCAATGGAAGTGCCTCGTTCAAAAGTCCGTGCAGGGCTCCAAACAAAGCCACAGTCATTGAAGCCCACGGGTTTTGGAGTCCTATTGCCATGTCTTAAAAATACTAGAAAACACGCTTGTTAAAGATCACAACGGAGAGGTGGGCCTGAACATATTACACCCGGCGTCCACCTCTCCCAAATAAAACAATACATTCAATGCCTGCGTTTAAATGGAGGGTTCACGCCTTTCAAACAAGGGGACGCGCTTGCTAAAATCCCCAAAGTGTTGAAAAGAGGTGGGAAATCACACCCGCCTCTCCCCTGTTTCCACCGCTCTGAAAAAATACCCAACAAAATGGAATAATGCCTTCTTCAACTCTCTAATGAACAGGGGACCGATCCGCAGAGTGACACAGCACTACTTTCTCTCCCCTCACTCTCGGTCACACTCTAGCCACAGTTCCGCTTCCGTTCCGATGCAAAACATGTAGATAAGAGAGACAGAACAGGGACTACAACAAATGTACGGTGCAATAATTAACCTGTCGGCCATCAAGCACTGGCAAAGACAACCTGTTCCTAGCTTATACCTACAACATCTCTGCAGATGTGCATACCATTTTTAGTAGCCTTTATTTTTATTGTTTGAGCTAACCTCTACACAGGAACCATGGCCCCTCTACGCAGGAACCATGGGCAAACTCCAGAAGAGGCTGCAGCGCATCCAGAAAGCCTCATCTGGACATCCCCTGCCACATCACAGAACACCTGAAAAATTTGCACTAGCTCCCAGTCAACAAGAGAATCACCTTCAAACTCCTCACCCACGCTCACAAAGCACTGCACAACACCGGGCCAGAATACCTCAACAGACGACTTTCCTTCTACACCCCGACCCGGCATCTCTGCTCTGCCGACCTTGCCTTCGCAACCGTCCCACGCGTCCACAGAACTACAACCAGCGGTAGATCATTCTCGCACCTCGCTGTCAAAACGTGGGACACTCTTTCCACCCACCTGCGCCAGACCAAAGACCTCCTTATCTTTTGGAAACTTCTCAAGACCTGGCTGTTTGAGCAGTAGCAGCACCTCTCCCTCTTCTCCCCCCTCCCCTCCTCAGCACCTTGAGACCCTCACGGGTGAGTAGTGCGCTTTACAAATTCCTGATTGATTGATTGATTGAACTATTGTGGAAGTAGGCGAGACACTGCACAAATTATTATTTGTGTTGAAAGTATAGCATTTAAGTACAGTTTTATGTAGCGCAAACTTTACCGAAAAACATAAACGCGCATCATGTGAGAGCAAGATATTTTTACTTCTGAAAGCCAGACGTTAAATTTGTTTTTTTATTAGGAGCAGAGAAGTTATGTGATTTACTTAGAAGATTTTGAACTGAGGTCCGGACTCGAACCACAAAGTTGTTGAAATACTTCACTTGGAATCATATTCTTTTAACCCCTTAGCTGCCAGGCCTTTTCCCCCTCTTCTGCAGAGCCTTTTGTGGGCTATTTGGGGTAGTTCACGCTTAGGCCCTCATAACATTTTGTCCACATAAGCTATCCATGCCAAATTTGCGTCCTTTTTTCCAACATTCTAGGGATTCTAAAGGTACCCAGAGTTTGTGGGTTCCCCTTGAGGAGACCAAAAAATTAGCTAAAATACAGCTAAAATTAATATTTTTGAAAACCACATTTTTCAATGCACTTTTGGCATTTTACTGGGACATATCCCATTTTTACTATTTTTAGTGCTTTCATCCTCCTTCCAGTTAGTGACAGAAATGGCTGTGAAACCAATGGTGGATCCCGGACAGCTAAACATTTCTGAAAAGCAGACAAAATTCTAAATTCAGCAAGGGGTCATTTGTGTACATCCTTCAAGGTTTTCCTACAGAAAGTAACAGCTGAAGAAAAAAATATTGAAATTAACTTGAAAAAAAACAGCCATTTCTGTCCACGTTTTCTTCTGTAGCTTTTTCCAGCTATGGCAGATTTTTTAAAGTAATATACCATTATGGCTGCTGGACTCTTCTGGTTGTGGGGATATATAGGGCTTGTATGTTCATCAAGAAACCTAGGTACGCACAGCCAATAAATGAGCTGCACCTTGCAATGGGTTTTCATTGTATACAGGGTATACAGCAAATAATTTGGTAAGCTATAAAGAGTGAAAAATAGGTATTAAGAAAACCTTTGTATTTCCAAAATGGGCACAAGATAAGGTGTTGAGAAGCAGTGGTTAAGTGCTCTTCTTTGAATTCGGGGGTCCCCACACTAGAATGTGAATTACAGGGCATTTCTCAAACAGACTTCTTTCTTACACAAAGTCTTACATTTGGAAGGAAAAATGTAGAGAAAGACAAGGGGCAATAACACTTGTTCTTCTATTCTGTGTTCGCCCAAGTGTCACAGTAAAAATGGTACCTCACTTGTGTGGGTAGACCTAGTACCCGCAACAGGAAATGCCCCAAAAAACAACGTGGACACATCACATTTTTCTAATGACAATGGACCTGTTTTTTCCAAAGTGCCTAGCTGTGGATTTTGGCCTGTAGCTCAGCCGGCACCTAGGAAAACCTAGAAAACCTATACATTTTCGAAAATTAGACACCTAGGGGAATTCAGAATGGGGTGGCTTGTGGGGCTTTCACTGGGTTCTGTTACACAGAAGCCTTTGCAAACCTAAAAATATGGGGAAAAAACACCTTTTCCTCACTTTTCGGTGTTGCAAAGTGTTGGAATCTGAGGGGAGTGTAGGAAAGTACACCCTTATTTGGCTTGGTCACCCCCTTTTTCTGCCTAATGTCAGTGTGTTTGACAGTGTTCACTGGTATCATGCTAACCAGGACCCTAGTGATTAGGCTCTCTCTCCCAAAACTCTGTATTTCATCCCACAATTGGCATACTGGCGCCCCCATGTAAACCCCTAATATATATTCGACCCAGGGCATTGGGGTTCCAGGGGATCCCTATGAGCTGCAGCAGTTATTCTGCCACCCATAAGGAGCCCATGCAAATGGTTCTGCAGGCCTGCCATTGCAGTGTGCGTGAACTGGGTGCATACACCCATTTTCACTACAGGTCACTGCACCAGGTCACTATGAGTCACCCGTATGGTAGGATCTCTCAACCCAGAGGGCAGGGTACAGATACCTGTGTGTTAGGGCACCTCTGCATTAGCAGAGATCCCCCCAGAAACTCCAGATCTATTTTCCTTGACTTTGTGAGTGTGGGGACACCGTTTTAGGCGTGTACTGGACATAGGTCACTACCTATGTCCAGCTACATAATGGTAACTTCAAACCTAGGCATGTTTGGCATCAAACATGTTGAAACCATACTCCAATGCTTTTACAAGTATCAGTTGCATGATTCCATGCGCTCTGGAG
The DNA here is from genome assembly GCF_031143425.1 of Pleurodeles waltl. Taxonomy (NCBI): domain Eukaryota; kingdom Metazoa; phylum Chordata; class Amphibia; order Caudata; family Salamandridae; genus Pleurodeles; species Pleurodeles waltl. Next base: position 138,325,618 of record NC_090451.1, read on the forward strand.
GCTCCTCAGAGGATCCCCCAGTATTGTCATTATAGCCTTCTGAGGTTTTCCAGGCAGCCCAAACTGCTGCCACCTCACAGACAAGTTTCTGCCCTCCTGTTGCTTGAGAAGCTCGAGCCCAGGAAGTTAGAACAAAGGATTTCCTTTGGGAGAGGGGTGTTACACCCTCTTCCTTTGGAAATAGGTGTTACAGGCTTCGGAGGGGTAGCTTCCTCAAGCCACTGGCAATGCTTTAAAGGGCACATTTGGTGCCCTTCTTGCATAAACCAGTCTACACCGGTTCAGGGACCCCCAGTCCTTGCTCTGGCACGAAACTGGACAAAGGAAAGGGGAGTGACCACTACCCTGTCCATCACTACCCCAAGGGTGGTGCTCAGAGCTTCTCCAGGGGGTCCCTGGGTTTTGCCATCTTGGATTCAAGGTTGGCAGGGAACTCTGGGAGCATCTGAGTGGCCAGTGCTAGCAGGTGACATCAGAGCCCCCTCCTGATAGGTGGTCACCCATGAAGGTGACCAGTCCCCTTTTCAGGGCTATTTAGGGTCTCTCCTTTGGGTGGTTCCTCAGATTCGGATCGCAAGACTCCAGCAGGAATCCTCTGCATCCTCCACGTCGACTTCTGACCGAAGAAACTGCATCTGGAATCTTCAGGACACTACAAGCTGCAATAAAGAAGCAAGACGCCTTCTGCAACCATGTATTCACGGCTCCTTCCAGCAACTGCAATATTTCCCCGGTCGTGCATCCTCTGAGGACAGCCCGCCTTCAGCCTGCATCAGAAGAAAGAAGGAAGCTTCCTCGGGTGAAGGAGTCACTCCCCTGCTTCTGCAGGCACCAATTGCGACGATAACCGGCTGCATGGATCCCCTCTCCTGCTGAGCTGCGTGGAACCTGCATCATGGGTGGTGGACTGAAGTGGTCCGGATGGTCCTCTCTTCCAAATATCCAACTTTGTTGGAGGTAAGACCTTGCCTCCCCACGCAAGACAGTACTCCCGTGCACAACGTCTGTTGCAGCTGCCAAGGCTTGTTGGCATCTTTCCTCCAAGATCTTCGTGCATCTTGAAGCTCCAGCCCCCAGCACTCCTTCCTGCAATACACAGCTGCCGAATTGGTGCTCCGGTGGCATGGGAGCTTTTCTCGTAATGCTGCGTGGGTCTCTTCTGCAACTATTGTGTCTCCATCCTGTGGGACTCATGTGAGTGCTGTCAGATTTTCGGTGGGCTCTCAGTGTTGCTCTGATTCCCCCTCCTGGGTAGAGTCCACCTGGTTCTTCCTGATCCCCTGCAGTGCCATTTTCTACTGCCCGCGAGCTTTGAGTGGGCCAAAGCTTGTTAGCAGACTCTGACAACGCAAACCCAACTGCAATCCTCCATCCGTCGTGGAACATCACCTGCACCCTCCAGGAACACGACTTTGTCTTCTTAGGTGCAGGGATGACACTTCTTCCTCACTGGTGGTTCTCTTCCTGCACCTTCATCCTAGTGGGTGGTGGCTCTGCTCTTCCTGGACTCTTCTGTGCTTCTTGGACTTGGACCCCTTTTTCCCCAGATCTTCTTGTCCAGGAATCCACTGTTGTTGTCTTGCAGTTTCTTCTGGGTTTTGCATAGTTCTTCTTTTCTTCTCTGTGTGTGATCTGGGAAACTTACTGTGATTTACTACTGTTCTCCTGATCGCTGGGGTGGGTTGTGGTACTTACCTTTGGGCTTTCCTAGAACTCCCAGCTCCCATCTACACACTACATTTACCTAGGTGGGGGATCGACTTTCACATGCCACTTTCCTAGTATATGGTGTGTGCTCCCCTTAGGCCCATTTCCTACTATTGTGATTTTCACTAATTACACCGTTTTCTAATTGTTTTTATGCCTATTTCTGCATACTAGTGTGTATAATTTGGGTATTACCTCCTAAGGGAGTATAGTTTCTAAGGTATTTTTGGTCTTTGTGTCACCAAAATAAAGTACTTTTATTTTTGTAACAGTGAGTGTTTTCTTTCATGTGCGTAAGTACTAAGTGTGACTATAGTGGTAATGCATAAGCTTTGCATGTCTCCTAGATAAGCCTTGGCTGCTCAGCCACAGCTACCTCTAGAGAGCCTGGCTCATAGACACTATCTACACTACACTATATAAGGGATACCTAGACCTGGTATGTAAATATCATATGTACCCACCACACACTAGGCCAGCCTCCTACAGTTGTGGTACTTACCTTTGTGTTTTACTGATACCCCCAGCACCCCTCTACAAACTCCATTTACCTAGGTGGGGGTCCAACTCTTGCATTCCATTTTTTAGTATATGGTTTGTGCTCCCCCTAGGGTCACTATTTTCTGTTGTGTTTTTTTACTGTTTTGAACTGTTTTCTAACTGTCCTTATGCCTATTTCTTGATACTAGTGTATATCTATAGCTTGTGTATTACTTACCTCCTAAGGGAGTATTGCCTCAATAATATATTTTGGTGCTGTGTTAATAGTGTATGTATCTTGTGTATAACTTACCTCCTAAGGGAGTATTGCCTCTATAGTTTTTTTTGATGCTGTGTTACCATAAAAAAGTACCTTTATTCTTGTAACACTGATTGTTTTCTTTCATGTGTGTAAGTGCTGTGTGACTACAGTGGTATTGCACAAGCTTTGCATGTCTCATGTCATAGATAAGATTTGGCTGCTCATCCACAGCTACCTCTAGTGAGCCAGGCTTCTAGACACCGACTACACTACACTAATAGGGGATAACTGGACCTGGTATAAGGTGTAAGTACCTTAGGTACCTACCACAAACCAGGCTAGCTTCCTACAGGGAGTCACAAACTTCCTTCCACCCAGCATTCCCCAACATCTCTAGAATTGGGTGACTTGTGGGGCTCTTACTATGTTCTATTACCCAGGATACTTATCAAACCTCAAAATTTGACAAAAAACACTTTCCCCTCACATTTCGGTGATGGAACGTTCTGGAATCTGAGGGGATCTTCCTTCTCTCAGCATTCCCCCAACTCTCCAGACAAAAATGATACCTCACTTGTGTGGGTAGGCCTAGTGCCTACATAAGAAATGCCCCAAAACACAATGTGGACACACCACATTTCTAAAAGAAAACTGGCATGTGTTGGAAAATGGGTCATTGGTAAGGGCAGGTAGGTACCTACACTTAGCAATAGGCCACTAACCTCCACTAAGGTCCAGTTAGGTCTCAGTAAATTAACCCCAGCTCAACCCTTGGTAGCTTGGCAACGAGCGTCAAGGCTTAACTTAGGAGACAGAGTGTAAAGCATTCAAATATCACAAAACAGTAATTAAATAAAACACAGGAAACAGTTTAAAAATCCAAAACCAATTCATAAAAATAGATTATATTTTTATCTTTAAAATGACACAAAAACGAATAAAATCGGATAAGGGGAACCGGAGGTATGAATTTTTAAAGAATTATTGTTTTTTAGCGCCTAGAAACAAAAAGCGCCAATCGGGTCATCTGGTTGCACCTCGACCGGGGCAAAGTCAAAGTTTAAGGCCGACCGCGATGGAGCCCTGCTCGGCTACTGGCCGCGAGAGGCCTCAGTTAAAAGTTTACCATCACACTTAGGGGGTCATTCTGACCCTGGCGGTCCGACCGCGGAAGCACCGCCAACAGGCTGGCGGTGCTTCCATGGGCATTCTGACCGCGGCGGTACAGCCGCGGTCAGAAACGGGAAACCGGCGGTGTCCCGCCGGTTTCCCGCTGCCCCAGGGAATCCTCCACGGCGGCGCTGCAAGCAGCGCCGCCATGGGGATTCCGACCCCCTTCCCGCCAGCCTGGTTCTGGCGGTTTTCACCGCCAGAACCTGGCTGGCGGGAACGGGTGTCCATGCCATTGGCATGGGCACTGCAGGGGCCCCCTAACAGGGCCCCACATAGATTTTCAGTGTCTGCGTGGCAGACAATGAAAATCGCGACGGGTGCAACTGCACCCGTCGCACCCCTTCCACTCCGCCGGCTAGATTCGGAGCCGGCATCCTCGTGGAAGGGGGTTTCCCGCTGGGCGGGCGGGCGGCCTTCTGGTGGTCGCCCGCAAGCCCAGCGGGAAACTCAGAATGACCGCCGTGGTCATTTGACCGTGGTGCGGTCATTCGGCGGCTTCCGCCGGGCGTGCGGTTACCGCCGGTGGCGGGAGTCAGAATGACCCCCTTAGTCTCTTTTTCGAAGATTTTCTTCAGCGGGACGAACCTGCCAGTCCAATCCGACCTCCTGGAGCCCTTCTCCGGATACGAGATGCGGGAATCCTCGGTGGAGATTTTTACCTTCGGACTTAGTCGTTTTTTCGAGGTGAAAATCCTTCGACCGGGGTAAACCTGGATCTTGATCCGACGTCCCTGGAGTCCTCCTCAGATACGCTGGCTGGGAGGTCCCGGTCAACTTTTTACCTTCGGACTTAGGGGGTCATTCTGACTCCCGCCGGCCGCGGGTATTCTGGGTTTCCCGCTGGGCTGGCGGGCGACCGCCAGGAGGCCGCCCGCCAGCCCAGCGGGAAACACCCTTCCACAAGGATGCCGGCTCCGAATGGAGCCGGCGGAGTGGAAGGGGTGCGACGGGTGCAGTTGCACCCGTCGCGATTTTCAGTGTCTGCATGGCAGACACTGAAAATCTTGGTGGGGTCCTGTTACGGGGGCCCCTACAGTGCCCATGCCATTGGCATGGGCACTGCAGGGGCCCCCAGGGGCCCCACGACACCCCATACCGCCATCCTGTTCTTGGCAGCCGAAACCGCCAGGAACAGGATGGCGGTATGGGGGTCGGAATCCCCATGGCGGCGCAGCAAGCTGCGCCGCCATGGAGGATTCCCCAGGGCAGCGGAAAACCAGCGGTACACCGCCGGTTTTCCCTTTCTGACCGCGGATGTACCGCCGCGGTCAGAATGCCCTTGGGAGCACCGCCAGCCTGTTGGCGGTGCTCCCACGGTCCCCGGCCCTGGCGGTCCATGACCGCCAGGGTCGGAATGACCGCCTTAGTCTCTTTTTCTGAGATTTTCTTTACCGGGACGAACCAGGAAATCAGGCCGGGTTGCGGTTGAGGCAAGCCGGCTAGGGTTGCCGCGGCGGGTCGGTCCCTCTATGGAGCTTTTTTACAAAAGTTCTCCAAACTTCTGGGGCTTCTCCCAGATGTCCTTTTAAGGTTCTTTTGAGGTCCACAGCTCACCCAAGGGTCCAGAAGTTCTGAGATGGTCCTTGGGGCTGCAGACTACAACTCCCAGAATGCACCTGGCACAAACTCCTTTTGGGCCACTGGGCAGTGGCCAGCTGGTTGATTTCTTCAGGAGTTGGTGCAGGAGACTCTGGATAGCAATTTTTCACCTGTAGCAAACAGGGAGTCCTCCTTGAACCAGTTGAAGCCAGGCAAAGTCCTTCTTGTGGTTAAGCCCAAGTGTGCAGCTGGTGTAGTCCTTCTGAGTGCAGGTTCCAGGTGCAGGCCAGGGGTCCAGCAGGGCAGTCCTTCTTCTCCTTTGGTTCTTCCTTGGGTGGAATCTGATGGGGATCTGAGGTGTGGGTGCAGGTCTGCCAGTTTTATCCTTGCTCCTGGGTGAATAGCAGGGGGGTCCTGGTTCTCCAATCAGGTGCAGAGTCCTTCCCCCTGTGATGACCACTTCCTGGGAAGTGTGGCAAAAATCAATCCCAGGAGGCAACATTCTCCAAAAATCCATCATGGCTGAATCTGATTTTTGGAGGTTACATCTGGCTGAGCCCACCAACTGGTGTGGCTAAAAATCATAAACACACCCCTCTCCTGCCCTCTCCTAATCTAATCAAGGGGGCACCTAGTTGTCTGGGGTTGCAGGATGTGGGGGTGTTGCTGGTTGCTCCAAGTGTCCTTCTCTGCCTTTGAAGACCAGTTTGGCAGCCCTCCCCCTTCCTGCCTCACCATCTGCTGAGGGGAGATTCCCTCCCACAGGCACATTCCTTTGTGTGAAGCCAGGCCACGCCAATCAGAGCACAGCAGCAAAAACAATGCAGGGCTGAAATTGGCAACTTTTCAGGTAAAGTTTAAAACTCTTTACCTGAACAAGTTATATTAAATCCCACAACTGGAAGTTGTGGGATTTATTACAACAGTTAATTTGATACCAAACTCTTGGTATGCATCATTTAAGGCGACTTTAAAAATTAAAATAAAGTCTCCCCATTCTAGCCTATGAAGGCCATTTACTACAATGAGGGAAAAACGAATTTGGCTGTTTTAACTCACCATGGCTTATAAAACTATTTTTATAAAGTCCCTGCTTATAGTTACATGGCACCCAGCCCTAGGGGTACATAGGGCACACCTTAGGGGTGACTTATATGTAAAAATAAGGTAGTTTAAGACTGTGGAACTACTTTTAATTCCAAAGTCGAATTTGCATATAACTTTAATTTAAAAGCAGCCAGCAAGGCAGGCCTGCCTTTAAAATGACACTGGGCACCTCAGCAGTGCACCTATGGGTGCACTATCTATGCTGTGGTCCCTAAACCTACATGCCCTACCATATACTAGGCACTTATAGGTAGGTTAACCTAGCCAATTATAATTAGCCTAATTTGCATATCCATTTTACACAGAGCATTGGCCCTGGGACTGGTAAGCAGTACCCAGGGCACAGCCAAGAGTCAGTAACCACCAGTACCTGTCCATAAAGTGTGGGGATGACCAGGGCAAAAAGGAGGACTTTCCTACAACATGTTTTTTGCAAAGTGCCTAAATGTGGATTTTGGCCTCTAGCTCAGCTGGTACCTAGGAAAACCTAGCAAACCTATACATTTTTGGAACCTAGATACCTAGGAAAATCCAGAATGGGGTGACTTGTGGGGCTTTCACCAGGTTCTATTACCCAGAATCCTTTGCAAACCTCAAAATTTGGCAACAAAAAAAACACTTTTTCCACACATTTCGGTGATGGAAAGTTTTGGAATCTGAGGGGAGCCCCATCCTTCCTTCCACTCAACATTTCCCCAAGTCTCCTGATAATAATGGCACCTCACTTGTGTGGGTGGGCCAAGTGCCCACAACAGGAAAGGGGTCAAAACACAACATGGACACATCAAAATGATCTATTACAAAACTACCAGTTTTTTTTCCCGGGTGCGGTGGTCATCTAGGGAAACCTACCAAACCCATACATTTTTTTAAACTAGACACCTGGTGGAGTCCAGGGTGGTGTAGCTTGTGTGGATCCCTCAATATTTTCTTACCCAGACTGCTCTGCTAACTCAAATTTAGATAAAAAAATATCGAATTTTCCACACTTTTCTTTGTAGGATCACCGCACCGGCACACATTTCCTACCACCCAATGTTCCGCCTCGAGGCACCCGAGACACCTTGCATGTTATGGGTGTGCTTTGACACCTGATTACAGCGGAGTGGGTTTTTTCATTATTTATTTTACCACACATATTGGTTGGATTTGGCACGTGGGTGAGTGATAGTTAAATGGATCAAATTTTATTAACAAGTGATTTCACAATAATGAAATGCACTGTTAATAACTGAAAGGCCAAAAAACTGAACCAATGACTCACAGCTCGTGAGCTGTAAAGCCACGTCAAGGAACCAACTGCTTTACAATCCATTCACACACCTTTCATACGTGACATGTACAAGACCATTCATGCGGCCAGTCTCGGTCCCTGCACATTACAACAGTCACATCAACAGACAGCGCCATTCAAGGGCCCATCACTATTATATGCCCACATGCCTGACACAGCAATCACACCAGCTGAGAGAGTCTGCGGACTGACATTTGGCTCGCAGTGTATTGTAGTGGCCAACAGCAAGTCACTATTTACACCGACAGCCAAGCGCCACTCCACGCACACCGCCATCACTTTTTTTTTTTAACAAAAAAGGAAACACTATCTAATTATAAGTAAGTACAAAACTACAAACACAAAGGCTCTAACTAAATACATGACACTAATGCCAACTGTGAAACTGAACAAAAAATATAAAACAATATAGAACATGGAGCTTACTCTCACATAGTTCCCAATAATTCTTTTGGGTGTTGTAATTTCTTAAACAGCCGGCCACACACAGCCCAGGCTTAGAGAAGGACAATCGGGGCAGTACATACGAGTCTCCCTCTGGATACCTCTTCGGGCACAGACTCTACATTTCTTAGCAGGAAAGTCATTTTTGGACGTGGACGGATTGTGATCAGGAAAGTGGCGATCTTTCAATCTAGCCATATCCTCCACCACTGCTTTTCTAGGAACTCTTGCCTGTTCAATCACAATAAGGCTTTCTATCACAGACTCCTGAAATTTAACAAATGTCATCCTTGACTCTAGAGAACAATCCTTGAACACAACAAAAGCATTAAAAGTTGCTCCATGGGAGAGATGAATAGCTAACTTTTTATACCAAACGTAAGACTTACGAACAGTAGTGTGAGGTTCCAACCTCTGATCTACTCTATCTACACCACCCACGTGCTTGTTGTAGTCCAAAATGCACGCAGGTTTATGTACTTCAGCAACTTGACCCCAAACAGTCACAGGGGAAGTACGCTTATCATGGATGGTAGTCCATCTAGACATCCCACCTGTCTGCAAATTTCACAGCTAGCAGCTCATCATTATGCAAGGCCCTGCACTGTCCCCTCTCAAGTTATTTTACACACAAGCTCCCTTGGATATCGTTTACGGTTAGAGCAGATTGTGCCACAAGCAGCAGTGTCCATTTTGAACAATTCCCTGAACAATTGCACTCCAGTTTAGAAGTTATCTAGGTACAAATAGTGACCTTTGTTAAACAGCAGTCTACCACACTAACTCCATATGTGAGCGGACAACCAGGGGGGGCAGTATTGGAACCAGTGTAGACCCGGAAATTATAAACATATCCTGTACTACTTTCAGACAGCATATACATCTTAATTCCGCACCGTGCCCCCTTGCTAGGAATGTACTGCCTAAAACCAAACAGTCCTTGAACAAGACCAAAGACTCGTCCACAACTATTTCTTTCCCTGGAATGTAGACCTCTGAAACCCGATCTCCAAAATGATCAAGGACAGACCTAATTTTTAAAAGACGGTCAGAATCAGGGTGATCTCGTGGCAAGGCTAAAGCATTATCAACAAAATGCAGCATCCAAAGAAGAAGCATACACTGATTATGACTCATAATTGCAGGAAATATAGCTGTTGCCATCAAATGACTAATAGACCAATATGAAGACAGTGATGGCTTCCTTATCAACCCCATCAAAAAAGTCAACCCTGAGAAGCTTTTCAACTCTTCCAGATTTGTGGGAATCCACTGAGTAGCTCTAGAATGTGACCCAAGTCTGGCACTGTTGTCCCTCAAATACTACCCAGCATACAAATTAGTCTGCTCAACAATCTCTTCTAAAAATACATTGTCCATAACAACTGAAAGAAATTGATAGGCAAAAAGTTTTCCATATTCACTCTACACCCTGGGAGACCAGTAAAGGCAGGCAATTCTGGCTGCTTCATGTTTGGGGCAGCCCAGAGTTCAGGTTTTCCAAAGGGAAGCATTTCAGCCCCAGGTTGCTGCACTATTGGCAGTGTCCTCCTCTAAAACAGGCACTTCAACCGCACTGAGAATGGCTTCCTCATCACATGATTCCTCTTCGACAGAAAATCTCACTGCCAGAATCTTGCACTTCCTCCTCTGCCTCAGATGCAGAGTCAGTCTCATAATCATGGTCATAAGATGACTCAAAAGGCGTACCAGCAACCTGCAGAGCGGTCCCCCTGCAGCTAGCCATGATCGTTTCTAAGAAAAATAACTTGACAAATGCACCAACAACAACCAGCACTGTGAACAATGTAATAAACATAGTGTGGCTTTGTCACAAAGAGTTATGTACTCAAAAACTATACCACACACTTACCTGAAAAAGCTAGACTCACCAGCAACTACTCTGCACAGAAACAGGACAGGAATCACCAATGATATCCCACTAAAAAGGGCAAAGAAAAGAAAATTACACGTAAGGCAACACAAATATCATTGTGCACAAATCTAAAGACAATTTTACACACAATCCATCATGCATTTAGTACACCATTTACAAAAATGTCATTCATGCATGACAACAATACTCATTTGGAGTAAATTGTTTTTTCTTACCTAAAGCATGCAACTACGGACACTGCAGGTCAACCACTGCCAAAACCACAAGGAGTCACAGCAAAGGAAGCAAAAGCTTTGAACTAGAACAAAAAGGAGAAATAAACAGTTATAATCACAAATGCAAATACTTCGCCAGTTGACAAACACCCCGCCACCAAACATTTCGAAATATTCCCTGGTGTCTAATGGCTTCTGCCCCCCCTTGGGGGAAGATGGGCCTAAACAAAATAGGCCGATTTGCCCCCAAGGGGGGCAGAAATGGCCAACAGCTGTGTGCCCCCTTTGGGGGGTTACCCTTGCACAAGGGGCCGCCCCCACACACACAAAAAAAAAAAAACTAAACAATGCCTGGTGCCTTAGTGGCTTCTGCCCCACAAAGGGGGCAGATTGGTCTAAAAATGATAGGCCGATCTGCCACTAAAGGGGACAGAAATGGCGATTGATAATATGCCCCCCTTAGGGAAACAGCCCTTGCCCAAGGGGCCGCTTCCCGCTACATGAAATTGACAATAAATAAATCACCAGTGTCGGGCAGCAGGAATGCTGAAAGACACATTGAGGGAAAGGCCTTTCCTTTCCACCGATGCTTCTTTTACCGGAACCCCCCCGGCTGCAGGAGGAACTCACCTTTGTTCTCTTTGACGTGCTGGAAGCAAATGGCTTCCAGCGCATCCGGCGGCCTGTGCACGCAGACGTCATTAGGTGCCCTGGGGGGCCTGGGGTGGCAGGGGAAGCGCTTTCCCTGGCATCCCAACCCAGGGGAGGGGGATGGGAGGCCCACGGGAAGCGTTAGCCTTCCCCCAGTGGGCCGGGTGCAGTACGTAACGGTTACATCCTCGGCACAGCAGTGCTGTAGAGTAGGACGTAACCGTTACGTCCGTGGCACCCATGAGATTAATATAACTGCCAAATCATCTTCATCAAGCATACTTTCTACAATTTGCTGATCACTTAAAGAGCTGGATGATGTCTGTTGACATTAAAATGACTTCTGAAGTAGTTGGATGATTATCCAATGTCTCTGGGATGGCTTCTAAAGTAATTCTGCTTGGCCTGGGTACTGAAAACTTACGAGGCTCCATGTTTTCCGCATGGTTTTGTTGCGTAGGTTCTCATAATAATGAGGCTACTGGATTTGGGTGGCAGAATTGCCTGAAGTGTGGGGACTTAATCCAATTCCATACTAGGTGACAGCTGTCGGCCTAATCCGGGTTGTCCCGCTAACTAGTAGAGCCTTATCTCCACCCAAGGGCAGGGATGATAGTGGCAACCGGGCGCATGACAAGAATGACTCCTAAGGGGGAATAGTGGTCGATCAGATCTTATCCCTTTCTCTCAGTCACAATAGTCTCACATATGCAAAGGCAGACAAAGGCAGAGTATAGTTCAATAAGATGTATTGAAATAGCTGCATCTTGGATAACGTTTCATGTATGGATGATAAAACACACTAAAAGCAATATTGTGACAATAAGTGTGAAAAAACAAAAAGATTCCCACCATAACGTTGTTAGGATGTTTTCTACCTAAGCTATTTTAGAGCACAGCGTAGTAAGCCCTAATTTGCCTGTCTGATTTCCCCCGGGGAAGTCATCATCCCTTATACCTGAGCAAAGAAGCCTGTTGTCTAAGAAGCCACCATCCCCTTACTGGCCAAGGATCCGGCAGTCTAAGCAAGCGGCTGTAGCATAGACAATCAGCATGTGGTCGTGGTCATCTGGCTGGAATCTCCCTTTAACGTATATGAGGCAGAGAGGTGTTTTATACTAAAAAGGCTGATGTTCTGAGAATGTGTCCCCACATAAGAATCTGTATGTTTTCTGAGAATGTCGGAGACACAGCAAATCACTTTAGCCGGCAACGTTATCTGGCTGAATGCTTGGTGAAGGCACAGAGTAAGCATAGTGCATTCCTAGGCCAAAGAGCAGCCAGATAGGAAAAATAAAACAGCACCGCAAATGCAGCTTATATGAGAAAAATAAAGCAGATCTGAATAAAATGTAAGTGGGCTAAAGTGCACAATGGCAGGCCTAGTTGCTAAAATAACGTGTCCAAAAACAGAGATAAAATAGCAATGCAACACCCTCCCCTTGATGGTTCCAAGGTGTTTAAAAGCTAAAAAGGACAAAAATTAGCTCCTGAAGCCTAGCCATAAAGCATATAAACATGAATGTCAATGATGGCAAGTTAAAAAGACAAATGAGCATAGGACTTTCAAAAGGTGACAATTTAAAACATCAGTAGCGCTAAAAGAAACATGGGCTCCACACAGTCCAAAACCGGACTAAATGACAGAGACTAGTTGCACTCCAGTTCCTCCGGGAATGGTGCTCCGAAATACTTCATCATGCGTTCACAACACAGTTGCACTGGTGGGAGCACTTTCAGTCCTCCTTGCTGAGATGGGAGAACCATTGCACAGAAAAAACAGCAAGAGCAAAACGCCACCTCTTATAGCCAAAGTAATCGGAAATTCCCCCAAAACACTTGAAAATATTAAGTGTATGGCTGAATGTATTAAGCCAAATATGGAGGAAAAGGTGTGAACAAAACCAGAACCAACAGCCTTAAAGAAATGCGCAATTCCAGTAGTACTGGGCGTGTTAAATATTTGTCCCATGAGTTCACCAAAGTGTCTCGGAAAGTTTGTACTTAAAAGGGACTGTATCTGCGCCAATGACCTCGCAACTTGAAGCGCATAGGTATTGCGTGCAGATGTAAGCGCCATATGTTTCTGAAACAACAGGGCTCTGAGTCTGCTCAGCTTGTCAAAATTCACATTTGAAGCCGCCTTATGGGGCCAAATGTCTGCTACTTTTATCTGTTGTGTAGGAGGAAAAAGAACGCTCTCGTAACAGACGACGACCTGGGAGACGGAAACAATATAAGTTATTCCGGGCCACATTGCACAGCAGCTCTTGCTACTAAGAAGGACATAACTGCCATTTGAGAGACCCTGGAACAAAGGTCTAGTCCAAGGAACTGAAACTCCCTTCAGAAAGCAAGCTAAGTTTGCCGCTGAGGCATTGCATCCCCGTTCAAGGACTGTGGCTTACAAACCATTGAATGGCTAACAAAAGTCTTGCATTTACTGCCGCTAAGAAAGACCTCTTTCATGCCCTTGAAACATTTGTATGAAAAAGGGAAGCTCCCACGCCTCGTGTATATAACTATCTCCCAGCCTTTCATATCTGCCCACTGGAATGTGTTTCAAGCAAGATGTGAATTGAAGTGTTGAAATAGTCAGATTAATAACCCTGTGTATTAACCATTCAGCAGATGGTGTCTCATCTACAGTAAAAGGCAACTTTTTTTATTTTTTCGATATTTAGCATGACATAAGTTGCTTCTTTCTTAGCCATTATTTGTTGTTGGTTTGTTAAATTAAATGTTGAAAAAATCTCCCTTGCACTAACATGCTGCCAGGAAATGTGACGCCTTCAGTGTTTGAAGTGTCCAACCTAACTGCATAATGGACTTTAGTTGACTCTGCCCATGATGTAAAGATAAAATGTCACTCTGCGCTATTTCTGTTGTGGAAGAGACAATGCTGTTTAAAGTGTATATGCGGTCGGACAAGTTGTTAACTCCGTTATCTACAATGGCTAACGCTTTTTGTAAGTTGTCTTGATCTCTTTGCCTTAACTGGACAGTGGCTTCTTGTTGTGAAACTTTCCAACTTTCATTGTATATTGCATGTAAGAAGTGCTTTCTACATTGTCTTCTGGGGCCTAACAGGAAATCCTGTAAATCTGTCTTGTTGGACAGGAGACTGAGGTATTCTTTGACAGCATTGAGCGAAGAACTTTTTAACCATTGCTGGCATAACTTCCCTACACTGTCTGTTGTTACTATACCCTAGTGTTCTGAGGATACATAGTGAGGGTCCAGCTTACTTGTTCTAAAAGCCCTGTGGAGTTTACAAAATGTGTATGGCACCTGTTGGTGTCCACTGGCCACAATAAACAACCACCAGGATTTGAAAGTGTAGTGTTAAATGTTCCATTCTGGACCCATTCATTGAGCTGTTCTTGAGTTGCATTCATATATTTTTGCCACTTATAAAACTTTGCAGGGACAGGTATTCCGGGCGCATTCACATCCTTAACTGTTGCCAAGCCTAAACAATTGGCCTGTTGTACAGTTTCATTAAAAAATATAATTCGAACAGGTATCATGAATGCTCTAAATAAAGCTTCCTTTCCTGTTATTTGCCAGTTTCTTGTTCCCCACACACTTTTTAAGTCGATAGGCTTCAACCAGTATTCATAGTCTTCTATCCCCAACCAGAAAACAAAGGAATCATAATAAATCAGTTTTGTATCTGTCAATAAAATGTGTAAATCTTCTATCACTGGCAATTTAAAATAATACGGCTCAGCATTTTTAACATTGTGCCCAGAAAAATATGCCAACTTTTCAGTATACGTTTTAGAGCTTCCCACTGGAGGACTCGGACAATGTTTCCATTGTGTGTAATTAAAAATAGTCTATAGGGTACTTGCTCAATTAATAAAATCCATAATAATTCTAACAGAACTTTTCTCCATAATTCTCTTTGGATTGTAAAAGAGTAAAATATTGGAGATCAGACATCATAGAATCTCCCATTTTTACATCCCAGTTATCAGAAACTACTCCGGGTGGTATTACATCATTCATGGGAAGTCTGAGTATATATGGAATTTCAATGACCTTCATCGGGCCATATATATCAAATGAGACTTTATCCAAAACAATCCCATCATGAATTGGTAAAGCAGAAATGTTCAACAGGGACAAGTCTCTAGGAACTTTGTGAGAAGAAAAGTGTGGTTTTAGGACCTCATTGACCAGTTCAACAGTAGAGCGTCCAGGAAGGTAATGACCAGGCATCGCTCCTCTGTTAGGACGGAGGACCGTCGCCCCCGCCAGCAACAGCAGCTGCAAACAATTTGATACAAAATGATAATAATCTATGTTTACTATAGTTTTGTATTAAAAGGGGTGGGGCCAAGGTCATGACGGGGTCAGAAGGGGAGTGCACAGCACTCCCCCTCACTGCGCATGTATGTTTGGCTGCCCATCTTGGGTCGGCGAAACACACATGCGCAGTGTGCTCTCTCCAGCCCGGCACTGTGTTGCCAGACTGGAACGAGCGTGCACAGACTCCCAGTCTACCTGGGAGCGCCCTGGCTGAGCTTTTCCAGCCAATCCTTATGCTGCTTTCAACAGTGTCAGGATTGGCCGCATGGCAGGCTGGGATCCTGTGCCTGCAGCAAGGACAGAGGAGGGGAGCAGCGAGGCATTCAGGTAAGCTTTTTTCTTTTTCTAAAATTATTTTATTTTATTTCTCCCCCGCCGCACTGCCCTGCCCCTTTTCTCTCACCCAAGCCGCCACTGGTAATGACCATGTATTAATGAAAAGAAAACAATGACAAACCCATTCCAAAGAAGGAAGGCAAGTACAGTTAATAAAAACTAAAGATAGTTCTAGGGAAGAATAAAATAGTTATTTTTTACCCAAATTATCAGCTTACGTGCTCTTGACTGGTTTGTTGTAGTAGAGGCAGGTGAGTTGGAAAAAGTGTCATTGATGTCGACAAAGTATTCAGAAGCAATTTGTGCAAAAACTGGAGCCCTATTTGGAAGAGTAGAGCTGCCTGATGTCTCTAGCGGTGGTTCATGGTAAACTGTACCATCCGTTTTTGTAGAATTTGAATAGGAATGGTCTATATTGATGACGTTGTTTGTTGCAGAAGAAGTTAGTGGAACCAATGAAAGGTCATTTTCTACCCTCCCCATGCTCGGAAAGGTGTCAGGGTTTCTGTTTGGAACCTGTAGGGGAACCTTCTGATCTACAGCGAGAGGGATTCGGGTACTACTCAGGGGTTGTCTAGGTCTGCTGTGCAGGATCAGCCATATGGTGTAGCTTGACATTGTCGATGGAGACAAAGTGGTTTTCTTTACAAACAGGCAGCGGTGGTAGTATAACAGTTCTGGTACCTTGTATTCTCAGAACTGAAACCTTTGCACAATAGGAAGGGCCAAACTCCTTTTTCACAGCAACCGTTTCACACACTAGATCCCCAAGCTTTGGAATCCAGCAGTTGATGTCACTTGTACATCCCTGATTCCAAAGGAGGCAGCACTGACAGATGCATTGTCGTCACGGAACAGTTGTAAGTCCTGTAAGACAGTGACATGTTCATTTATGTCAAAAGGTGTATCTCCTGTCTCTGCGCCAGGACCATCAAGATCTCGAACATACATTTGTGTTCCGAAAACAGGCATTCGTATTGGGTACGCCCACCCAGGGACCTTCTGGGCAAATTATTTACTGCTCTATGGACTCCATACAGGTGTTTAAGCGAACCACAACCCTAACCTAATACTCTTGCTGTTAAGGATTGGTTTAAGTCTCATTGCCTCGCTCCTCTACACTATTTTCCTCCAGATGAAATGGAGACAAGTAATAGAGTTGCACCCCTAACAAAGCCATGATGTTCCTGAAAGCCCTTGAGGCAAATGCAGGGCCCTGGTCTAAGTGGAAAGTCGTAACAGCATATGTGCCGATAAAAACTTGCAAATCTTTCATAACAATTCAAGCGTCAGCCGAGCGTTGTGGCCAGACCCATAGAAATCTGGAGCATGAGCCAACAGTAACTAAGATGTATTTGTATGCACTCTCAGGTGTCAGGGGATCACAGTGGTCCAAATCAGAAGGGATGTCTGTGGTGGGCGTTTGACGGTGGACCCTTTTAATTTGTTGGCAGATGTCACAACAAAGGACATATTGCTTGGTCTGATTGTATAGACCTGGCCAACAGTAACATGCTTGTAACAATGACATTGTAGCCACCTACCAGCATGGGCAGAAGCAACCCCTCATGTGCTGCTTTAATCAACTCTGGTCTTTGATCTTTGTTGAGAATCACACGATTACCCACCCCTGGTATTACTGCTAGGGCTGTATTGAGGCAGGACCTACTGTATGTATATTTTGCGGGGTATGCCATTTGCAAGGGCGTGCCGTCAGCACAAGCTTTTACGCAGCCAGTGTTTCATCATCCACTTTCATTCTAGAATGTGTTACTGCAGCAACAGAAGCCATAGCTACTGCTGATTTGGCTGCTTCATCAGCCAAAGAATTGACAGCAACGTGTATTCCGATATGCTGGTGTCCTAGTGTATGTACAACATGGACATTGGGTAGCGATTCCTTCAGATCCACTACTTTTCTCCATAGAAGTCTTTGTTTAATGGTGTTACCTTTTGAACCTCTGAACTCATTCTGATGCCAGTAATGCAGATATTAATTGAAGGACTTAACACAATAGTACGATTCACAGACAATTAGTGTTAACTGTTCCAGATCCTTGTGTTCCAGTGCCATCACAAGAGTCTTTAGCTCTGCTAGTTGTGCAGCGCAGTCCTCTAAGTTCTGCATGTAAGTATGCTGTGGACAGAATTCGCCATCCTTCACGTATCCACTTACGACCGTACAAGCGGCGAAGTACATGTGTTTAGTGCCTATAGCTGGCTGCGCTGAGCCATCAGTGTACATAATTGTTTGCTATTTTTCCATATCTAATGTGTTTGCAGGAACAGGGTATTCAAGTTCATATTGCTAAAATTCTTGAGTCTGTAATTTTGAGTCAAAACCATAAAAAACATCAGTGGCCATCAGAAACGTTGCTCATTGAATCCAACATAGATGTACTGTAGTGCTTTAGCATTAGGAATGCTTATTTTGGTCGGAGCCTCAAGGGCTGGGATGGGAAATATCACAATAATGCATTTCCCCTGGACCGGAGGTCTGTCTTTAATGACAAGTATCTGAACAGCAGTGAGAATGTTCTCTGTGGGAGCAAGGCGTTGTTCTCCTGTGCAGTACAAATGTGATTTGTATGCAATCGGGACAGTCTTACCCTCAATGAAAGTTGCATAGGTTTAACCAATGGCTCCAGCAATTACTCTGATGAACAAGTGTTTTTTGTTGTTCCTCATGTGTAAATGTTTTGCTTCAAGCATGTCCTGTTGCAATGCTCAAAGAATGTGTGTGTGCCTGTCTGTCCAGTGTCTGCTGGAAAAGTCAGGACGTATTAAGTCGTATAGGGGTTTAATGCGTTGTGCATAATCTGGAATGTATGTTCTGCCAACGTTTAAAAAGCCCAGAACCAACTGAAGCTTTTTTATTGTGTTTGGTGGTTGTAATTGTGAGTATTTTTCAAAAAATTGGGGTGCCAGGCTCTTGCCTTCATCTAAAAACAGGACACTAAGGAAGGCTATTTTTGTTTTTTTTAAATTAACTTTGTAGCCAATTTCGGCAAATCCCAAAACAATGCAGTCCACCTGACTTCCATTTTGCATGAGGTCACTGTCCATGAGGTAGATATCATCCACAGGACAGCGCCTCTGGGTCAATGTTGTGTAAAACTGAGTTAACACGAGCTGAGAACAGTACTGGGCTGTTCTTGTACCCTTGGGGAGACAACAGAATTTTTCTGAGACCCTTGGGTGCTAAAACTTGTTAAGTCCCTACTTTCAGACGCTATGTTTTGTTAGAAAAATCTGTTCGAAATATCCAACGTTGTTTTATATTTATTGCTCACAATATTGTTCATAAGTGCTTTGCTCTGTGTATTTTGTATGGCAAATGTACGAGTATGACTGTTTAAGTGTCTCTAGTCTAAGACTATTCTATATGAATGGTCTGGTTTAGCTACAGGGAACAATGGATTGTTCATTGGTGAAGCACAGGGTTCAATTACGCCCTGGTATTCTAACTGTGTGAGGATTTCGCTCACAGGAGCTTTCCCTTCATGTTTTATTGTATTTTGAAGTTGTGGTTGTGATTTTATAGGTATAACGTGATAGGGGGAATCTTTATCCCACCCTACATGGTTGCGATATAACGCAGGTTCCTGTGCCAATGCCCACTCAATGCCGTAGGTCTCTTTGAGCTTCTTGGGAACAAGGGGCAAGAAGGATTGTTCAAAAATCTCTTCTCCATAAGGGAGATTACGAACAATTTTATGTAGCCAGTCCTTTTCGGCCAGTAAGATATAATAAATGGTCACAACGCGATCCCAAAAGATGGCATCTATTGTGCGTTCAATGTCTCCTTCTAACTGTAACTTTACTTTATACACCCTGTTGGGTGTGGGGAGTCGCATGTCTGCAGTCTCAACTTGTATGAAGCCATCAGTTGCTTTCACCTCCAGATGCTCTTGAAGATCCCGGAGAACTATTGTGACCTCTGCCGCACTGTCAAGCAGTGCGAGTGCCCACTTCTTGTTCTTCAGTAAATCCCTCTTCTTGAGTGACATGTCATATAGAAACTGATGCCAATGTTTTCTTTTTAAATTGTTTTTTTTTGGGGGGGAAGTTTCTCTTCTTTTGTAACTGAAACTTCAGTTGAGAGTTGTAAGTCCTTTTCTCGGTTTCACATACTCTGTTCGTTGCTGTGACCGCCCACCTCTCTCACTGCATTCGTCAGGTGAGTCCTGAAAGGAATGAGATTGCCATGTATGAGCGTATTGATATGTGTTTTTATATTATCTCTATTTCTAAGATTTCTAAGATTATAGCGGTTCTGAGGCGTCTCCGAATTCGGAGATTCTCCCGTCTCTTTTTTAGGTGTTTGTTGTTTTTTATCCCAGTGTTTCTTAGAGCCCCTAGGTGCCTCCTTGGGAGAGTCTTTTTAGATTTACCCTGTAAATTTGGTTTTATTGGTCTGGTCCACAGACTATCTCGACCAATACTAGAGTAGGTCTCAGCAATAATCTTTGGCAGCTCACATTCTTGATCCTGTGCTTTAACCTCCCAGAGCTACATGCGCACTGCTAGTGCAACTGCTTCCCTTCAAGGTTACTTAATATAATTGAAGACAAAGTGGCAAAATTGCCCATTAATTGCATCCCGAATCCAGGTCTGGGGCAGCCTTGTGTTCATTGTGAATTTGTTTTAACAGTTCCGGAAGATTGGCAAGTGTCGGTGTACTGTGTGCAGTAGTATAGAGTGTGGCATCCCAAATGGCAAGCACAAAGTGAGTATTCTGTGTTTATCTTGAGGTCCCATATGGGGAAAAAACACCTCCAATGCATTAATTTTTTGAGCTAACCAAAATGGAATCTCCTCCTGTTTGGCAGGAACTTTACTCATTATCGAATGTACAGTCGCAGGGTTTACACCTGGCGTAACTGCGTGTTGTTGTGCTGGGACAGCTCGTGCTGGGTTTGTATTTAATGTTTGCATTACACACTGTGCTAAAAGTCTGTATACAGTGATAAGTTCTGTATATAGGTGTCAAACGTCGGCCACTGCCAAAGCTGTTGTATCAGGATACAGTGTATATGTGGCCAGTAACGGCCAGGTCGGGCCATCATTACTTGGAGGACCTAATCTACATGTAATGTTGTGTGTGGTAGGGCGCCATCAAGCCAATTATTGTGGTCATGCTAAGATAGTGGTATTTCTAGGTATGCACAAGCTCTTTATTGTGCGGTGTATATTCATGAAATGTGTTAGTGTTCCCATCACCTGCCAGAAAATTGACCCAAGAATAAAACATTTCGGTCTATAGGCTGGTTGAGCCTCAACAACAAAAGTTACTGTGCCCCCCGGGCCGTTAGGCCCTTTGCTAATAAATTATTTGTAACGGGTGGCCTCATATTTAGTGCAATTACTACCCGTTGCGGGTTCACCATGATATTGTTTAATGTATTCGTTCAGAGGTGAGGACACCAAGTGGGGATTAATCCTTTTAAGGTTCAAGCTTGAACAACCTAGAGCGTTCGATAGGTAGTATCTACTTAGCTGAGGAGGAAATCCTCAATACCACAGACATCTCCATGTATAGTATTGAGGTGCCTTTAGCACGTAGTGAGAAGGAGATACTCAGGAGGATCGGTAAATGAGTGCCTGACCAAACGTTGGCGGTGCCATGTCACCTAGGTTCTCATTATACTAATAAGGTTACTGGATTTGGGCGGGGACTTAGTCTAGTTCCCCATCAAGTGACACCTGTCGGCCTAATCTCCACCCAAGGGCAGGGATGATAGTGGTAACCGGGCACATGACAAGAATGACTCCTCATTGGGAATCGTGGTCCATCAGATCTTATTTCTTTCTCTCAGTCACAATAGTCTCACATGTGCAAAGACAGACAGAGGCAGAGTATAGTTCAATAGGATTTATTGAAATAACTGCATCTTGAATAATATGGCATCTATTGCAATAACTAGGATGATAAAACACACTAAAAGCAATATTGTGACAAAAAGTGTGAAGCACAAAAAGATTCCCACCATAATGTTGTTAGGATATTTCCTACCTATAAGCTATGTTAGAGCACAGCGTATTAAGCCCTAATTTGCCCATCAGATTTCCCCCCTGGGAAGACATCATCCCTCATACCTGAGCAAAGAAGCCTGTTGTCTAAGAAGACACCGTCCCCATATGGGCCAGGGATCCGGCAGTCTAAGCAAGCGGCTCTGGCATGGGCAATCAGCACTCAGCATGTGGTTGTGGTCATCTGGTTGGAATCTCCCTCTAACGTATATGGGGAAGAGAGGTATTTTATACTATACAGCTGATGTTCTGAGAATATGTACCCACGTAAGAATATGTATGTTTTCTGAGACACAGAAAACCACTTTGGCCAGCAACTTTATATGGCTTTATCTTTGGTGAAGGCACAGAGTGAACACAGTTCATTCCTAGGCAAAGAGCAGCCAGATAGGAAAAATAAAACAGCACCGCAAATATAGCTTACAGTAGAAAAAATAAAGCAGGGCTGAATAAAATGTAGGTGGGCTAAAGTTCACAACGTCAGGCTTAGTTGCTAAAATAATGTGTCCAAAAACAGGGCTAAAATAGTAGTGCAACAGTTTCTGTACTACTTTTTCTCTTTATTTCATAGGCAGCGCATTCTCGCTGGGCAGTAGTTGAGCACTTTGCATGACATCGAACCTGTTACATGGATATTTGCACTTTTGCTGGTTACATTGAAAATTGCACTTTTGCCGGTACATGGATAATTGTACTTTTGCCGATACGTTTCACTGCGAGCGAACTTCTGTTTCCTTTTGTGTGTCTGCTTCGTGATCATTGCAACCGTCGGCTCGCTTATGTGAACTGTCTTACTTTTCATTTTCAGTTTATGTGGCTAGAAAAGTCCAGTTAGGAGTTTACATCGGTAATAGTGCTAACTCGTTTTTCTTTTTTTGCTTGTGGGCACTGTTGTCAAAAGATGGTAATTAACTTGTTTGCACTGTGTGAAACCTATTGCATTGCAAAAGCTCGTCCTCCTAATTATCTGTGCGTGTCGCTCATTGTGTGGAGTGGATATTTCAAAAGGTGTCAGGCTTGTGAGGCTAACATCTCAGTGTTTTTTCATTTGATTGTAATGGCGTCACAAGCCACTGTCTTAAAACAGCCCCACTCTTTAATTTAAGCAGCCCGGTGTGAAAATTATGCATGAACATATGGCATGGCGCATAGATTTTAAGCAAGAGAAGAAAGGAGCCACACCAATTGCTTTCTGGTGTTCAATCATAGGGGTATCATAGGGGTATCCAGGACTCTCTTCCGTATATAACTCAAAGTATAAAGTACACCTCACATTACAATATTTATATGCCCATATTTTGGCCAATTTCAGCAATTTATACACTTGACCACTACACATCACTTGGATTGTGGATAATTATGAATTCGAAGCACGGGCACGCCTGCTGCCTGGAGTGGCTGGGGGAGAAAGCTGTGCGTCTCCTTCATGTGTAACTTACAGGCATTTGTTTTCCTGCCATCGATTGCCTTGTTTTGCTTTAATGCATGGCCTCTGTACTGCTCACTCCTGGTGTGTAACATCTGCCAAAACATGCAGAGAGGCAGGAGCAGAGAACAGTAACTGCTGTCTGTCAGCCTCTTCAGCAGCGAGCTTCAACCTCTTACACATTTTATCACATAGGTTTTTTTTAACAGCGATCTTTGAATTAACACATTTACGCAAAATAAATCTAATTAATTCAGTTCTAGTTTAAAAGATTTCACCTGTGTTAATTGATTATATTTTTATTATAATTCAAACTATTACCATTAATCATAGGATTTGCTTTTTTTTATCTTACTCCGGGTCCATAATATGTGACAGTAGAGCTTAATTTGTAAATAATCACATGCTGGTGCCTAAGGCTTTCCTTTGCAATGCGTGGCTGTTGCAGTTAAATACTTTTGCAATTCATTATGAATCCCGAGGCACCATTATTCTAAAGCCATCTTGGGCATTTTTAATATGTGCACAGCCACTTTTAAGCCTTTTAGTGGAGTGCTTAATTTGTAAATAATCACGTGCTAGTGCCTAAAGATTTCCTTTGCAATGCACAGCATTTTCAGTTCAATGTGAATACTAAGGCACCATAATTCTAAAGCCATCTTGGGCATTTTTAATATATGTGCATCCATTTTTTACCCCTTAATCTCAGCAGTGCTTAATTTGTAAATAACCACATGCCAGTGCCTAAATTTTCATTTGCAAGACGTGGTTGCTGCAGTTCATTGTGAAAATGGAGGCAGCATTATTCTAGAGCCTTCTCTGCATTTTTGATATATGTACAGCCACTTTTAACCCCTTTTGCGCAACTTAATTTGTAAATAATCACGTGTGGTCGCCTAAAGCTTTCCTTTGCAACGTGCGGCTGTTGCAGTTCAATGTGAATACTAAGGCACCATTATTCTAAAACCATCTTGGGCTTTTTTAATATATGTACAGCCACTTTTAAGCCCTATAGCGGAGTGCTTAATTTGTAAATAATCGTGTGCCGGTGCCTAAACTTTCCTTTCCTTTACAATGCGTGGCTTTTGCAGTTCAATGTGAATACTGATGCACCATTATTCTGAAACCATCTCAGCCATTTTTTATTATTCTGTATATACTGTCACTTTTAACCCCTTTAGACAGTGCTTAATTTGTAAATAATCATTTGCAAGTGCCTAAAGCTTTTCTTTGCATTGAGCGGCTGTTGTAGTTCAATGTGAATACTGAGGCACCATTATTCTAAAGCCATCTTGGGCAGCTTTAATATATGTACAGCCACTTTTAAACCCTTTAGCGGAGTGCTTAATTTGTAAATAATCATGTGCTGGTGTCTAAAGCTTTCCTTTGCAACACACAGCTTTTGCAGTTTAATGTAAATGCTAAAGCACCATTAATCTAAAGCCATCTCAGGCCTTTTCCATATATGTTCAGCCATTTTTAACCCCTTTAGCTCACTCTTGCAGTGCTTTATTTGTAAATAATCATGTGCCAGAGCTTAAAGCTTTCCTTTGCAACATGCAACTGTTGCAGTTGAATGTGAATACTGAGGCACCATTATTCTAAGGCCATCTTGTGCATTTCTAATATACACACAGCCACTTTTAACCCCTTTAGCTCTCAGTGCTCATTGTGTAAACAACCAAGTGCTGGTGCTAAATTTTTCCTTTGCGAATCGCTTTTGCTACAGTTCAATGTGAACACTGAGGCAGTGTTATTCTAAAGCCATCTCTGACATTTTTAATATATATACATACACTTTTAACCCCTTTAGCTCAGTCTTGCAGTGTCTAAAATAATAATGTGCAGGTGCATAAAGCTTTCCTGTGCAACATGCTGCTGCTGCAGTTCAATGTCAATATTGAAGCAGCATTACTCTAAAGCCATATCAGGCATTTTTAATATATGTACAAACACTGATATCGCGCAGTGCTTAATTTGTAAATAATCAAGTGGCGGTGCTTAAAGCTTTCCTTTCCAATGCGTGGCTATTGCAGTTCAATGTGACTAGTGAGGCACCATGAATCCAAAGCCATCTCAGCCATTTTTAATATATGTACAGCCACTTTTAACTCCCGTTGGCTCACTCTTACAGTGCTTAATTTGTAAATAATCACATGCCGATGGTGAAAGCTTTTCATTGCAATGTGGGTCTGTTGCAGTTCAATGTGGATACTAAAGCACCATTATTCTAAAGCCATTTTGGGCATTTTTTACATATGTACAGCCACTTTTAATGCCTTTAGCACACTCAGAGCTTAATTTGTAAATAATCATGTGCAGGTGCCTAAAGCTTTCCTTTCCAACACGCAGCTGTTGCAGATCAATGTGAATACAGATGCACCATTATTCTAAAGCCATCTCAGGTATTTTATATATGTACAATCAATGTTAACCCCTTTAGCTTGCAGGGCTTAATTTATAAATGCAGTTTAATGCCAAAGGTGTGTTTGTAAAAAAGGTTTTTATTAGGTTTATATAATAATTGTATATGTTTTATTAGTCTCTCCTTACTGCAGTTATGAGCATGAGTCAGGCCACCTTAACATCCTTATTACACTATGACTGTTTGAACACTCTTGATATGTTGGGCAACCCTTTTAGTTTATGTCTCTTGTTACTCCTCAGTGGGCATTTTGTGTCTTTTTTGGGGGGGAATTGTGTTAGCCAGCCAGCAACTCTCATGGTGGGGTGGTGAAAGTGGTATTCTATTTGAAAAAGCATGGTAGATTTAAATTACGATGCAAAATGGCAACATTTTAATTTTTTGTTGCAGATAGAGGAAGAAGGTAAATGGAAGTGCTTTAGTTATATGCAGGGCCACTGGAATTATGTGGCAGGAAAAGACCAAATTATGTGGCAGAGTTGACCAATTTATGTGGCAAGAAATGTCCAATTATTAATTTACAACAACACTGCACTCAATCACAGATCCACTTAGTCTCACGCATCCACTCACAGACCGGCTCAGAGACTCATGCACTAACTCACAGACCCCCTCAGAAACTCATGCATTCACTGTCGAATGCGCTCAGAGACTCATATGCCCACTCACAGACCTATCCAAACACTCATGCACCCACTCACAGACCCACTTAGAGACTCACACACTCACTCACAGACCTACTTAGACACTCATGCACCGACTCACAGACCCACTCAGACTCTCACACACCCACTCATAGACCCACATGGACACACACAGACCCACTCACAGAAACACTCTGACACTGACTCCCACACCCAGAGACACCCTCCCATACCTACTCCCACACCCAGACAATCACATCCACTCTCACACCCACATAGACCCTCACACACCCATTTTCACACCGAGACAGACACTCTCACACCCACTCTCATACCCAGAGACACCCTCTCAAATTATTCTCACACCCAGAGACATATGTCTTGCGCCCATCCCCCACCATGTATGACTGAAGGCCGTGCATGGCGCAGTGTTGGGTGGTTGTAGGGGTTGACCGTTGGCAAACCCCACCCTGCAAGGTCAAAGGCTGTGCGCAACAGTGGTTGGATTAACATATAGTGATTAAAATTGTGCGATAAAGAAACCATAGAAATTCACAGAAAAAACAAAGGTTACAGGGACGTTATAGTTAGGAAATAGAATTCAAAGAAATCATAGAAATTCACTTAAAAAATAAAGGTTAGAGGGACGTTATAGTTAGGTTCTGAATATACTAGCACAAAATCATAGAAATTCAGCAGTTAGACTTATTTAAAGTAACTACAACTTGCGCCCTAAGGTTACTATTACTCGCACTGCACTGCTAATTACCCCAGATATTACAGCACTCATGACAACTTTTATAACGTCGATAAAAATGTAAATGAAACATTAGCATGCAAATTATTGAAGAAAAAAACTGTGCATGGTGGGGCGAGAGTTATAGTTACCTTAGGGTGCGAGCTATAGTTACTTGAAATATCTCTAACTGCTGAATTTGTGGGATTAAATTCAGAATCTACCTATAACGTCCTTTGGTTCTATAAGTGAACATATATATATATATATATGTATATATGTATATATACATATATATATATATATATTCACTGAAAAAACAAAGGTTACAGGGACGTTATGGTTAGGAAATAGAATTAAAAAACCTTAGTTAAAAAAATGGAAATGAGGCTGGCTATTATTATTATTATTATTCTTTATTATTTAAAAAAAATGAAACGCCCTTTATTGGCTATGTGGGATCTCAAGAGAGCCCTCAAGGGCTACCTCCGCGGTCCCTACTTTTTTAAATTTTATTTTTAAAAGAAGGCCCTTACGGTCTACCTGGCACTGCGGGGTAAGCCTTAAGGCTTCCCTCGCGGTGCCATTGCTTCAGCAAGCACGGAGCTGCTTTGCATGTGTGCAGAGGACAGAGAGGAAACTTCAGATTTTGAAACCTTCAAGTGTTTGCCGTGGCTTGGTTTAGCTATAGCACTGCAGCCAAGCTACAGCAAACAGCTATGTCAGGATATAGCAGGAGCCGCCCCTGGGGTGTGGCAGTCCCCAGGGCCATCAGAGGCTCCTCGAGGAGGCCTGTGCAGCCCCCCCATTTATGTTTTACATAGAACCAGGGAGGTGGTGGTCTCTGGGATGTGGGGGGGCCATGGGCCCCCATATATTTTTAAACGGATGCCCCGGGGAGGTGGTGGTCCCCAGAGCGCAGGGGGGTCACAAGCCCCCCCTTATTTATCAACTTGTAAGCCCTGGGGAGGTAGTGGTCCCTAGGGCAGCAGCGTCCACGGACCCCCCAAATAGATAAAAAATGATGCACCAGGTAGATGGTGGTCCCCAGGATATAAAAAAAGAAAAGCCATGGAGAGATGGTGGTACCCAGAACTGTGGGGACACAAAGTTTTTAGTGCCCCCTGGACCTGGCCCACACAAGGGCCTATAAAAAAAAAAAAGCGCGCAAGCCTGTGCTTGTTTAAAAAAAAAAAAAAATCTGCCATGAATCTCGCAAACTCTCAGCAAAAACATAAATTTAAAAAAAATGTTTTTTTTGCTTTGGGGGTGTCCCTCTGGGAAGCTCCCCATGGTGCTAAGGGTCAGGGTGTCCCTACCCTGGCCCCTCTTATTTCATTTTTACTTTTTTTCTGGGACTCGGCTCAAGCTGAGTCCCAAGATGGCTGCCAGCACTTCCTGGTTTCGAGTGATGGCAGCCAATCAGAGCTGTGCATTTCCCTGCACAAGCACGTCTTTATTCGCAAATAATTCACGGACAGAGATATACACATTTGGATTTCCCTAAATTTCTCAAAATCCACTGAACGGATTTACTCCAAATAAACAAAAGTGTGATCTGCATACCAACACCTAGTTTTGTGCCAAATTTCATGGAATTCAATCCAGTGGTTTGGCCTGTAGTCGTGTCTAAAAAATCCTATGGAAATTAACATGGCAAACGCAACCTTTTTTCAGCCCCTTTTTTTCGGCCCTCGCTTGACGGATCTCCCTGAAACTTTCCTTGTGTAACAAGAATCACTGTGACACATTTCTTTGAAAATTTCGTTAAGATTCGTCAAGTGGTGCCAAAGATATAGGCATGTCAAAAAGCGCTTTTCCTATTGAAACTAGGGCCTAACTATAACTACCACTCGGTTTTATATATATATATGTATATGTATATATATAATTATATATATACATATATATATATATATATATACATATTCACACAACAACTACTTCTGTTGATATCCTGAAATGGCACGTGCACTCGAATGTACTGCATTTAAATAATGATTCTTTGATCGGCAACAGACACGATTGCGCATTCCTTTGATTTTATTTAGTTTTTTTGGAATCACTTATATATTCTGCTGTCACTATCTAAATCACTCGTGAGCAAGGTGGCTTGACTGCCAAAAGGTATAGAGTGTTTGTTGCTGATCAAAGTATCATAATTCACAGCCCTCTTCTTTCGTAGGAATCAGTCGCAGCTTGCGTCAACCAGAAGGGGCGGGGCAGCGATAAATAAAAAAATTTTAAAAAGCACTTACCTCCTCTGCCGTGCGCCGCTCCTCTATCTCTTTGTTGCAGGTGCAGGCTCCCAGCCTGCAGCCAATACTAACGCTGCTCAAAGCAGTGCCAGGATTGGCTGGGAGCGCCCAACCAGGGTGCTCTCAGGGAGACTGGGAGCCTGTGCAGGCTCTTTCCAGCCCGGCAAATGTATTCCTGGGCTGAAGAGAGCCTAGTGGCATGTGTGTTTGGCCAACCCGAGACAGCCAGCCAAACACACATGCCCCCTAAGGGGAGTGCTCTGTGCACTCCCCTCAAGTGCTCGTCACCCCCAATGCTCTGCCCCTTTTCAAGAAAACAATAATAAGCACAGTTTATTATCATTTTCTTGAAAAGGTTTTGCTGCTGCTGACGGGGGTCAACACTCCTCTACCCTAATGGAGGAGCCACCCTTGGTAGGAATGCAGTTTCATGTAACTATTGATCTATGTGATATGGATGAGTAATGTGACTTGTATATGTGTGATTTACGTTTTCCTGACTTTTATTTGATTCCGTTCCTTATACATGACTGGTTACTCAAAAGAAATTCTGGGTCTTGTAGTTCCAGCATGTCATAAACATATGCTTGTTATTTTGACCACAAGGGTTGGTTTCATTTGAAAGAGCTTTGCATAAGTTGGTTTCGCTGGAGGACGTCATTCTCTTCATTTTTTAAATGATCAGATATTGGTTCCGACAATGAACAGAAGGGGCGGTTTTGATCTGCAGATTAGCAAACTCCAGGGAAGTTGTTTCGCCACTTTGAGCTTTGTGCAACAATGGATTCATTCATATGTTGTGGTCCTTGAACCCTTTGGATTGAAAATAAGGTCAGCTATTTTCCTGATTATAGAACATTTTTTGCTAAATTGGCTGAAATTTATACATAATGCCATCACATTCAATACGTATAACCAGTGGTGTTATGAAACTTGAAGTGGCCCCCCTTCAAAGTACCAGAAAGGGATCTTTTCCCCCTGGACTCAGTCAGGGGCCTGCCGTCCGTGCACAGTGTACTGTACTGAGGGGGCCCCCTGGAGCTCGCCCCCTGACCCCGCACTGTGGGGGCTGCGGGGCCTTTGTTATGCAACTACTAAGAAGAGGTGGATGGTCCATACATGTGTTCAGGAAATGTAAGACATTTGAACTTAAATAAATATGTTAAATGAAAATGTATTTAAAAACATAGGTTGCATTATGCTGGGAAAATAAACCATTGCCTCCACCATTTCCCTTGGTGTAGTGGAGGTTTGTTTATTTAAACTTATCCATGGAACTAAAACTTTAGTGGTCGCAGATCTCTGCTGTGCTCCAGCTGTATTTATGCAGCAAGTACTTCTCTCCTCAAGTGAACCTTCTCAGGGTCTCACTACCATATACTTTGAGTGCAAAGACTGGTGGAAATGCGGAAACAGACCTGGAGGGTAGTGTTGAACGTAATACTGGTCTGGTGTCACAGGACAGATGGCACTGCTAGTCCGTAAGCTGCTTGAAACCTGCTACTGCCAGGCCATTGGCACATGGGGCATTCCACATTTACAACAGTTGTCACTACCACCTGTGCTGTTGGGGGAGGTCAAATACACAGTGGCAGTCAGGTGTCCATAGGACTGACGCATTTGAAATGAGGGACTGGTATGACTACCTGCAGAATTACCTTTAACTAGCTTCAGGCCCTGACCTAAGTACAACTTCTGTTAACTGGATATGTCAATAGACTAATTTACCATCAGGCACTGTCACATTCAGAATGATGTACACAGCAGAAATGTCATACCCATGCTGCCCCTCCCTGGGTCTAACCCTGTGCTTGTGTCAAATGAGCTGCACTGTCACCATGCTGCACTCATGTATCATAGTGCAAGGAGGGCTGTATTGAGGGGAGGACATAGGTGTGTAGGAAGGCAAACACCCCTACACAGACAGAAGATGAAATTGAACTCTGCCAGGTCCATGAGTGGCATGCAATGTAGAACACATACACAAACAACAATATGAGGAGCCATCAATGGTAACAAAAGCATAGTGTCCTGGCAATGCCATCCCTGGGGTGGTGCAAAGTCTCAGCACTGCATGGGTGTATGTGAAACATGTAAGACTGAACTGGGGGTGAGAGTCATTAAGCCAATTACAGATTGGCCCTCATGAGTTTCCTCTTGCTGAATTTGAGTCTCTTGGTGTTTTTCTCCACCTCCTTCTCAAGAGTGTCAAATTTTTTGAGGACCTGTGTGACATCTCTCTGTAGGCCCTTAATGGCACTCATGTCCATGAAAGCAGGTGGGGTCGGGTGTGCACGAATGTTGAGGCTGCAGCAGCTGTGGCTGTTGTGATGGTGGCAGCTGTGGCCCCCTGCACAGTTGTGGTGCTTGGTCCTCCCTGTGTGGACAGTGTGGGTCCCCCTTGGGTGAATGCCCGCTACTCCCCAGTGGATCGATCTGTGCGATAGCAGCGTGCCATTCTCCAGAACCCAGATTCTACTGCCAGGATGTGCCTATAGCGGACTGCCCTCTTCTGAAAAGCCCACAGTTCCTCATTGTTGGCACCTGTTAAATTGAGACAGGCAATTCCTGCACACCCATATCCATGCCAGCACATGTTTGAACTTGACCTGCATGTATGCCTTTTACATTCCATATGAGTGTCACATAACCGTGCGTCTTTTTTTTGTTTTACTCATTACCTTTATGCTTTGATTTAACAGTAAATCAGCATGGGGATGAGTGCGAAGGTGGAAATCACAATGATGGCCATATACTTTGTGTTTGCGGATGTTTTCAACGCATTTGCATCATTTTATTTACTCTATTCCTGATTGTGTGATTTTGTCCATTGTCTATGGCTGCGCCCTGCATCAACATACAAATGGAATGGGCTGGGCTGCAGTGTGGCATTTTGTGTATGGCCACAGGTGGTAGTCAATACAACAATGTGATTTGGGTGTGATTGGTCTGTTAAACCAATGTGTGTGTTACAGACTCGACAGCATGCAAATGCATTCACGTCATGCATATGTATGCATTTGTGAGAACAGTGTATCCACATATTAGTAGCAGTCAGTTCTATGCAACAGTTATGGAATGTGATTGTGAATTGTGTTTACTTATGTGATGTGTGTAGTTGTCTTGCAGAGAATAACATTTTAGACGACATACACAGCACGGGCATTGTTGATGATGGCTGATGAATGCTATCTAGGAAATGTTACCCAACAACTGTCTCCAAATGTTATCTTGAATGTATGGTGACTTGTGTGTGGACTACACATATGTCTGACATGTGTTGATATTTGGTACATACTGTGATTGACACACTCTGCCTACTTTCCACCCATATCCTGTTTTGAACACAATAATAAGATTAAAGTAATTTCATTTAGCAGTGTTATTTGTATTTTTGTGTGGTGAACCTGCAGCCCTAGCTGCATATGTTCTCATCCATTCTGATGTGCATTCCACAGATGTGTCCGTCCAAAGTATGAGGTCATGTGTACCCTGTGTCAGGATTGGGCCCGATGGCAGTGGCAGGACTGATTTCCATGGATGTACTGCCCAGGCTCAATTTCTTCCATTGCTTGTCATACCTGGGATAATCATGATGTCCATTGTCAACAATGATGTCCCCCCCCTTGTCACACATGCTCCATGAAGCCATTGCAACTCTCACACTGAGTTGTGTCAGTGGTCTGTTCAAACATTATAGTCTCACCATGTCATTGACATCCACTGCCTCTTGTGTGGGCCCCTTGTTTACCTCCTATTTGGACATGTTGTAGTTGTGTGTGATGAGCTATTGTTGTACAAGTTAGCACCCTGGATGTAAATAATATGTTGTGGTCCATAGATTGTGTCCTTCAGTTGTCACATTCAAGTGATGAGGCTATTTGAGATATGTGTGATGGTAGCAATTCAATCTTACGCATCACATGTGATGTTGCTACTGTACTCATCAGATTAGCGTTTGTGACATGCTCCCTGAGGTTAGACTTACAATCCTGAGGTATATGTTGTGTAGATTGAAAAGACCAAAGCTGGATTTTGTGAATAAGTTAGGTGTTTATTGACAAAATATACAAGGTGAGTTACGTGATTATTAAGTGAAGAAGTTCTCAACGATGTGCAGTCTGTGGCGTATCCCAGCAGCTGTATTGTGCTTTTCCCCCTCATTTTCTTCTCCACCATCCTCCTCCTCCTCCTCAGGCAGGTCATCAACCTGCTTATATAAGGGGACGTTCATCCGCACACATATGCTGTGCAGGAGAGCACATGTCATAAAAGTCTTGCAGACGATGTGCGGAGCATAGAGGAGGCTGCCTCCTGTGATGTCCAGGCACCTGAATCTGGACTTCAAGATACCAAATGTCCTCTCCGCAATAGCCCATGTCCTCTGATGTCCCTCATTATATGCACGCTCTGCTCCTGTGCTTGGGTTGGGAAATGGGGCCATTATCCATGGCTGTATGCCATAACCCTGATCCGTTGCTGTCAACACCAGGACAGTGCACGCTCTACGCGCAACGTAATGCAAAATGACAAACCTTATGCAATGTAATAATTCATACATTGTGTGCTGATATTGCATATTAACTTTTTGCATTGCAGGTATTTATCTTGAAATGTCTTTAATACTGTTTGCAATGTATTGTTCATTTTCAAGCCTTTCCTGCGGCCTGGCTGGATGTGGCTGGGTGTGACAGGTGGGCAGGGCTTGGGTCTATTTAAGGAACCCAGCCCAGCTCCACGTGCTCACTATTCAGAGGTCCCAGAGCAGCAGCATTTTCCAGAGCTGCTGTTCCGGACGCTTACTTGGACATTTCCTGGCCCTGTCCTCATTATCTTGCTGATCTTCAAGCAGGGTGGTAAGGTGGAGTTCGGGATAATCCTCGGCTCCATTTTCTAGAAACATTTGAGTTTTTGGCTTTGTGATTTACAGTGTGCGCAATTTATTCTTGGCACTTAACCCTTGTAGTTCGGATCGGCATGGTGCGTGATCATTTTGAGGCATTTAAATCTTGATGGTTGAATCGGCAATAGTGAGCGCAATTCATTCATGACAATTAACCCTTACAGTTCAGATCAGCAGAGTGCGCGATCATTTCAAGGCATTTGAATCTTGATGGTTGAATCTGCAACAGTGTGCGCAATTCATTCTTTACAATTAAACCTTGCAGTTCGGATCGGCAGACTGCGCGATCATTTCAAGGCATTTGAATCTTGATGGTTGAATCGGCAACAGTGTGCGTGATTCATTTTTGGCAATTAACCCTTGCAGTTCGGATCGGCAGACTGCGCGATCATTTTAAGGCATTTGAATCTTGATGGTTGAATCGGCAACAGTGTGTGTGATTCATTCTTGGCAATTAACCCTTGCAGTTTGGATCGGCAGAGTGCGCAATCATTTCAAGGCATTTGAATCTTGATGGTTATATCGGCAACAATGTGTGCGATTCATTCTTGGCAATTAACCTTGGCAGTTCAGATCAGCAGAGAGCGCGATCATTCCAAGAACTTGAGTCTTGATGCGCAGTCTGGCAATAAGGTGCTCAATAATTTCTGGGCAATTGAATCTTGAAAACGTAGATCAAACAGAGTGTGATCTTTCTAGACAAAACAAGTTTAATCAGTTTGCCTAGTCCACAGTATAATTCATGAATCCTATAGCAGTTAATTCTCTGGGAACGAATTTACTCATTGAGTCTTGTTGTGATGTAATTGCTGTTCTAAGGATTAACTTGATAAAGTTCAATGTTCAGATTATATGATTATAAAAAGGTCACGTTATTGAAACGTTCTTGATCTCTCATGTTATTAGAACATAAAGAGTTAAAACAAAGTTCATGAAGATTAATGTGAATGACCTTGCTATTGTGTTCTTAACTCTTGCTTCCACAGGTCTCCTTCCCCGCTGTTCCCAACCTAAACTCCATCCCCCGCTTGGCCATTCTTTAACTCTATGCTATAACGGCTAGTAGAGTTTGGAGCTGCCAAGAGGTGGACATATTGGAAACAGGCTCAAACCCCGAGGATCCAGTCTCGCTGACAGTTGCAAAAGATTAATGGAGTAAGTTGTTATTTTGGGTTGCAACAGGTATGTCATGTAGCATGGCAGTTGATATTTGGAGGTGGTTGTGACTCATATGTATTAGTGGTATGGTGTGAGTTCCTATCCTTGTGCAATGTCTCCTCAGCACTGGGTTGTTGGACATGACAATCTTGTGTTTGCCTCTAGGTCCTGGGACATATGATTTGGATTCCAAACTGATGGTCATTGTGTATGTACCATGCATTGTGTACTGCACCTGTGTCCCAGTGTGCTATCAATAGAGGGGACATGACACATCCTCACAATATAATGGGGTCAGATGTGTGGCAACATGGTAGGACTACAGAGCCTGGACATCTCATCCATTTTGACATATGTCATTGCAGATGATGTGTGACACTTAGGGCCTTTGAAATTGGCAAGTGAGAATGCACAACATGTCTCCAAAATTGGCTGCACTGTCCTGCAACATTAGACTATGCAAGAATGCCCTAAGTGTGACATGTTACTTAGCAACCCTTTGTTGTCCCCTGCGCCAGTTGCTTTTCTGCAGCTGTGCACCGACACTACCTACCTTGCACAGTCCACTTCCTTATTGCAACCTGCATACAGCACCCCGGTGGTGGTGTTTGTTGTTGGCACTTCCTCAGGTTTTAGGTGACAGCTACATCTGAGTCAGCATCATCATGCTATGTAACTTGTGAGGACAGGCCTGCAGCGACACACACTGCACACCCCTTCTACACTACATACAGTATGGGAGGGTGGCTGATTTACAATGTGGCTTCAAGTCATTATGAAATGGTGTTCTGCCAAGTTGTACATAAAGTGCAGGCCATGACAATGGGACTGTGGGCTATTACATAGGTCCAGAGTGGCAGCTAATGTTTGTGGCAGCCATGAGGTGTCCAATGGTTTGTATCCCATTGTTACAGGATGATCATCATAACTACCAGTGTCTCTCCTATCTTTCAAAACATGAATCAGCATTTATACTGTTGACACATGCTCAGTGCAGGCTATGGGATGGAGCTCAGCTACTTAGCAAATGTGTCCCTTGGCACAGTGCATGTGAGGTCAGTGATGCCCTGTTTTCTCCTACTGGGTCCCACTATGGCATCCATGATCTGCACTCTCTGACAGTGACTCTGCCCCATGTTGGGCCATTTATTGTATATGGTACAGGCATGATGGTGTTGTGAGTCAGTGAGTGTTGCATGTGAGGTGGCACTACAGTAGGTGTGGTACCACTTATCACACATCTGGCACATTTTATGTGATGGGCATTCATCTTGTATACCTATATGTGTGCACCAATGCTCCAGGCAGATGTCTCTGCACACTATAGGTAAGTCAGGTATGTGGTGATGAGATGTAGTTGGTATTGGCGTAAGTTGTCTGGTATTTGATATTTGTTTTGGCAGTGATTTGCATGGCATAACGTGAGGGACTATGCCTATGTGGAACTTACATGACATGGGCATGGTGTATGCCATTGACATGTCTGTGCTATTCTTTGTTTTGTGTACTGTGTGTGAAGTGCACATAGTAGGCAACCTGTGTGCACTTCTAGTGGTCTGTCTAGTTCTTCTGTTAGCAAAGGGTACATGTCTGCACTTGTCCTTCCCGTGGTGTGCCTGTCAAGTTGTGGGTGTTTTACATACTTACATACATACTGTGTTTGTGGTGTGCCCAGATTGTGCTGTACTACAGCATGGTGCATATGTGTTGTTACTTTCACATCTGTGTTACCCTTGTCAACTCTTAATAAAGTGGTGTATGTCTTGTGTGTCTGACAGGTTTGGTGTGTTGTGTGTACATTGCTAGATTTGTTGACTTACCCACAAGTAGGCCATTTCCAAATTGTCCATCCTGGAATTGTTCATTGAACCTGCTGTGCCGGAACATGTAGGCGTCATGGAAACTCCCAGGATAATTGGCCAAAATGTCTATGAATAGTCCCTGGTGGTCCACTATGCCCTGCACATTAATGGAATGCGTGTGCGTGCGATTCCATTATAAGTGCTCTGTTGCTGCAGCTGGTACGAGCCAGACATGGGTGCAGTCAATTGCACGGAGCACCTGCGGGAAGCCATGGATTTGATAGAACCCATGTTTGTTCTCCTGATGCTTTTGCTGGTTGTTGGGGAAGCTGATGTGGTGGTTTGTCAGGGAGATTACAGCGTCTAACACCTTTGGCAGGAATGCAGAGAACAACGGCTGTGAGACACCAGCAACCAAGGCACCCGTTGTTTGGAAGGAACCACTTGCTAGCATGTGCAGGACAGCTAACAGCTTTGTCATAGGTGGTATGTATTGTGGGGTCTGCAGGCTGGCTGTAATTTGTGGCTCAAGGTGGTGCAGCAGCTATAGTAAGGCTTGCCTGTTCAGTCTGTAGGTCCTAATAATGTCCAGGTCCCTGAGGCCAAGGAGGGTTGTTCTGGTTCTGAAGACCCTCTCCTGCCTTCTGTGTTGCCTTTGTGGGCCACATTGTTGTGGTGGCGAGTACAGGGGTTGTTGCTGTCCTCTGCGCTGTCTAACAAGCTGAATCATTATCACCTCCATCTTCTCCTGTGGGTTGATAATGTTGCTTCTGTGTGTTCTCCTTAAGTAGTGGTGTGTTTTCTTCATTTTAACACCTGCACTGACCCAGGTGTTACATTTTGACGCAAATTGGTGTTAACGTAATTTTTTGGGTCCGCCTCCCACCCGTGCGTCTTTTTTGCTCAGGTGGATAAATATGGTGCTAGGGAGTTTGAGTAATTTTTTGGATGGGAACGCCTACCTTGCATCTCATTGACGAAAGGAAGTTTCCCGCATCTGAAAAATGAATTGGTGTCAAAAAAGTATGCTAATTCAGCACAAACAGAGTATAAATAGGCCCCTAAATATGTAAGCATCTCTGGGTCCTCCTCCCCTCTGCAACTGCCTGTACAGAAAAGGGAAGATTGAATCAATGAAACAGACCTGGGTTCCAGGGACCTATGACCAGAATGTTTCAGGTAACTTTAAAAATATGTTGTTTCAGGGGACAAGCTGTGCGAATGTTTCTCCTCAGGTTACCTGAGATACACTGTGCCTCCTGGTCTTCGCACTTACTACTTACTACCTACTACTACAGTTGAACTCCTCTCTT
The DNA here is from genome assembly GCF_031143425.1 of Pleurodeles waltl. Taxonomy (NCBI): domain Eukaryota; kingdom Metazoa; phylum Chordata; class Amphibia; order Caudata; family Salamandridae; genus Pleurodeles; species Pleurodeles waltl. The sequence goes on from NC_090451.1 coordinate 138,363,738, forward strand.
TTGTAAGGCATCAACTCTCACCTGCTTTCTTTCCTTAACCGCAGCATCAAGATTCTGTTGATCACATAAAAGATCTTAGCACTGACTCTGGATTCTTCTTGCACAATACAACTCAGACATACGCTTTGTCTTACAAACATACAAGAGAAGTACAAGAGGCGTACAGGAAATCCATTAGTTATTTAACAAACAGTCCAGTGCCGCACAAAGTATGTATAGACTAAAGACTACTTGATATTTGTATTTTCCTTTTAAATTCTTTTAACAGCGACCCCATAGTTTGCACACAGCATTTCCCTGTGCTTTGCAGTCGTACCATCAGTCTCAGCAACATTGACAATAGACATTGGCCATCCATTAATCTATACATATTTTCATCTCTAATGTATTTTACATCAGTCTCGAGGCGATGATCATCATGACAATCACGTGGGTTGTATCAATCGACTTCAGTTATCCACCATTGTTACATTAGACATCTATAGTCTTTCAATGACTTCCACATATTCCCAAGGCACCTTTGTGCTTCCTGCACCTGTTTTTCTGCACTCATTTTGACCAGGTAATCTACTCAGGACACTGCTTTCTCCCTCCAGTCCTTTGAAATGATGTGTCTTCTAGCCACCAAGATTAGGAGCATCTTTGTATCAACGCATCTTGCCATATTCCCAGCAGTGCAATTTCCACTGGCACATCAAAAGTAATTCCGATCGCACAATTAACTGGTTTCTAATGGCTGGGCAGAACTGTTGTATTTTGGGACATCCCCACCAATTATTAAAAAAGGTATCTACTTGCCAACACCCTCTCAGGTAGTCACTGCTTGGAATCAACCTAATTGTAACACTTGTGTTCTGGTGTAATATGCCCATTGTATTATTTTAGGTTGCACCATTTTAAAACATGTTCTGATGGGTAATACTGGTACGCCTCTGGCCCATTCTCATCTTCCACTGGCCATAAGCCATGACCCATTTCACTTTTGTATTTTCATGCACTGCGTGGCCTCTGGATTAATGTTATTATATCATACAATGTGACGACTAAAGCACTCTGACCCCCTCATTGAATATGTGTAATTTGACATGGGGTGCAGTAGTGTTGTATTGTAACAGGATATTGTGACTATTGTTTTATGGCTTTGTCTCTTGTGTTTTTGCCTACATATGTGTTGTACCTGTGCAAATACGCCCCTGTGAGAGTATTAACCTTACGTTTAAACTCCTGTTTTAATTAAAAAAAAATATATATATAGCTGATTCAGCATTCTTTTGGCTATATTTGTTTCCCCAGTGCATTAGATAACTATTTACCTTTTGCTAAGTGACCCTTGTTCCTCATAACACAAGTTCATCGTGGCTTTTTGGACAGCCACCATCCCACAACAAGGTGCACAAGCTGCTTTCTATTTTTTGAAAGGATGCATCTGGGAGCATGTAATGAGTATTCAAAAGTACATATGTCAAGCGTGGTAAAGAGATAATTTTAAAAAGAGGAGGTCTACCTATTATTGAGAGCTGGAGCTTCCTTCAGTGGCCCACACAAGAGTTGAGTCTATCTAGAAGCACTTACAAGTTAGTATCTATGAATCTCTCTTTATCTTCAGTCATGTATATCCCCAGGTATCTAAACCCTTCCCCACTTAAGCTAAGTGGATAATCTTTCAGATTTTGTGGGATCATTTTATCAATGGATACATGATCGATCTATGCCTCACTAGTTGCCAAATATTATAATAATTTTAAGGACTCAGAGGATAGTTTGACATGGTTTGCTACCTATAAAAGTATACAACCTGCATAAAGATATGCTCTTACGTACCATCCAGTATCCCTCTTCAAGCCTCTAAACTGGGCATCTCTTGTTAGCCAGGAGGGCCATGGTTCTGGAGCCAGGGGAAACAACAGAAGAACATTGGGCAGCTCTGCCACATGCCTTGTTGTATAGCCATTTTAGCCATGTTTTAAACACGTTGTGTAGCTAACTAGGCTTGCCACTGTGCACCTTAATACAATTATATTTTACTCAGCATTGCTTTATTTTTCTAGCAATAGCTACATTTGCGGTGCTGTTTTATTTTCTCTGTCTCATTGTTCTTTCACCTAGGAAAGCATCACGTTCATAGTAGGACATGTAGTTCACTTTGTGCTTTCTTCAAGGCTACGGTTAGAAAAGGTTGCCAACAAACGTGGTATGCTGGGTCTCCAACATTCACAGAAAAACACACACTCATACTTGAGGACCATTTCTTAGAATGTTAGCTGTTTTATTATAAAAACACCCCGTTGTCCCAGACACATTAGAGGGAGATTCCAGCCAGATGACCACGACTGTATGGTGATTGCTACAAGCTTCACTACAGCTACCTGCTTAGACGACCGATCCCGACCAATCCCTGATCCAGATGGGGACGGTGTTTCTTTAGACTTCAGGTCTTTTCTTCAGGTATGAGGGATAATGTTCTCCCAGGGGGAAACCCGAAGGGCAGATTAGGCTCAGTATGATTTGCTCATACTTAGTGTAGGTGAGGGGTTATAGATCCACTCCCCAGTGTACACAGCATGGTAGGACTGTTTTTGTGATTTACACTTTTAGTCACATGCCTGCTTATTGTTTTTTATTATCTTCGTTATTGCTATGCACATGCTTTTATCTAATATGTAGCTAATTTAATGAATGCTTTTTGAAGTATATTCTGCCTCCGTTGTCTTTGCCTGAATGAGATCTTGGCACTTGAGAGAAAGGGATGAGATCTGATGTACCACGATTCCCTGGGGAGTCTATCTTGCCATGAGCCCAGTTGCCACAGTCATCTCGGTCAGAGATGGGGCGCTGCTAGTTAGCCGGAAACCCCGGATTAGGCCGACAGGTGTCACCTGATGTGGAATTGTACTCAGTTCCCACAACCCGGGCGATCCTACCGCCCCAATCCAGTAGCCTCATTACCCTCATTACCCTAAAGAGAACCTATGCGACAGCCTCAGTTCAAAGGAAAGGCCTCTGAGGTTGCCCCATTTACATGTACCCAGGCCAAAAGTGTTTTTTACAACAATGGGATCCATTGAATGTATTTCAGACTGAATCCCATCTTCTATGATAGTAGCATTACATAGGGATATTCACCAGAGTCGAATATCTTTCCAGCATACAGTGACCTAGGGCCAGATGTAAAAAGCGTTTTGCATGGCGCAAACTGCGAAATTCGCAGTTTGCGCCATGCAAAACGTGCATCGCGATGCACATTCCCATTTTGCGTGTCGGTACCGACTCGCAAAATGGGAATGCGACTCGCAAATAGGAAGGGGTGTTCCCTTCCTATTTGCGATTCGCACCGCGATGCAAAATTGCTAGGTGGTCGCAAAGCAATTCGCACTTAGTACCCATGTCAAGTGGGTGCTAACTCATTCGCAAAAGGGAAGGGGTCCCCATGGGACCCCTTCCCCTTTGTGAATGTCACCATAAATATTCTTTCAGAGCAGGCAGTGGTCCAATGGACCACTGCCTACTCTGAAAAAACGAAACCAAATGGTTTCATTTTTTCTTTTATATTGCAACTCGTTTTCCTTTAAGGAAAACGGGCTGCAATACAAAAAAAAAACTGCTTTATTGAAAAAGCAGTCACTGACATGGAGGTCTGCTGTGTCCTGCAGGCCACCATTGCTGTGAGTGCAGGGAATCGCAAGGGGGTCGCAAATTGCGACCCACCTCATTAATATTAATGAGGTGGGTCTTTGCGACCCCCTTGCAATTCGCAGAAGGTGTCTGCTTTTGCGACTCGGAAATTGTGAGTCGCACCGACTCGCAATTTCCGAGTCGCAACATCTATTCTTACTACATCTGTCCCATAGTCACTACAGATCCTCCCATCATCATTGTTTTTGCAAAGCAACCATACAAGCGGTAATAATTGTCTCATGGCTGCATGGGACATAAACCCCATTGGGTGGATTAACTAATTTGCCTGTGAAATTCAAAATCCACTGATATCAAATAACACATTTGGATTGATCATAACTTTCCCACCTAGCCTCTAACTCCCCTATCAGAATTTCCAGCTGTTACTTTCCATCATAATATCGTTGTGCACGTCCCTACACCTTTAACCCCATTACTCAACTTTCTGTAATCCTCAATGTCTCTGTTTCTAATCCATTGCTTCTCTCGCATGACATTGAGGGTAGTTATGCTCATTTGAAAACTATAGTCGGTAATCATTCTTTTGATGTACCACATTGTTACCAGTTTGAGTCTATGCACTATCTACTTGTTAAACTGCTATGCCATTAAAAAAAGAGTTTTAAGTACTTTGACATCCCTCGTTGTGGTCCTAGTCCAATACCAAATCTAAGTGCCTGATTAGAAGTTTGGCAGTCTGTGCACGGCTAGGCCGATGGCAGTCAGATCACTGTATTATGATGCTGGTGGGCCTATAAAGCAAAGACCACTGCAGTCCCAGCGGCACCACCAGGCAGCACAGACCACTGCGGTGACGAGGCTGAACAAACAGGCCTGTGTTTCCACCAGACTCATTATGATGTTGCACACCGCCAATGTGACCTTGGTGGTCCAATCCCACGCCTCAGCAGGCGGAAACAGAAAGTATAAGGGAAGCAACTCACTTGCAGGTAGCGTTACATGTCCTGTCACACACATCCCGCCGCTGCTCATGGAAGGTGCACAAAATCCACACTGCCTTGGATGCAACTGACGGTAAGTACACACATCTATCTGTGTCATTAAGCTCAATAACAGATTGTCACACTATCATCCACATGATATGGGACTTACGCTACGGGCACCAAGTACATGTTTCATTGTAGACTGTCTGAGTCATTCACAACGAATGACACATTCACAGCCATTAACCCCCACCTTTGGTGGTGTCTGCGGGTATGGTGGATGTGGTAGGTGTGTCTGTATTGCTGGTGTCTGCAGGTATGGTGGGTGTGGTGGATGTGTCACTGAGTGTTGTGGTGGTGTCTGTGCGTATGCCTGATATGGTGTGGAGGTCGGTGGGGTTGTCTGGTGAAGTGGTAACTGATGTCATGTTTGTGGGTGTATGTTGAGTGCCTGCATGCCAGTGTGTCTTGTGGTGTTTGTGTCAGTGTGTGCTGCTTCTGTGTGTTGAGTTTGGTGCTTGCGGATGTGCCTGTGTATTTAGGACAGGTAGCGGAATAGGGGATTTGGATTGGAAAGATGGAGGGGGGAATGTGGGGGTGACTGGCTGCCATCAGTGAGGAGGTCAGAGCCTGAAAAGATCTCTTTAGGCCAGACATGGCACTATGAATGCCTTCCTGGAAAGCATTGGCCTTCTGTGGTTGACTGGCCAACCCCTGGATGGTATTCACAATGGCAGTTTGACCCACAGAGATGCTCCTCAGGAGGTCAATAGCTTGCTCACACAGTGCAGCAGAGATAACAGGAGCTGGGTAGGAGTTGCCTGCAGCAAAAGAGACGCCCACCCTCTTGGGTGAGGGGGCATGGCCAACTTGGTGGGGAGCAATGGAAAGGGTGGCGATAGAACTGGGGGTGGCAGACAAGGATGGTACAGATGTAGATCCTTATAGGTATGCCACCACTAGGGAGTGGCCACTGGATGTAGAATCCAATGAAGAGGAAATAGATTCGGTCTCCTCTGTGGCACTCCCCTCACCCTCCAGGTCACTGGATTCATCTGTGTCAGTGGTCTCATGACTGGAGATACCGTGGCCAGATGCTTCCCCACTTGGTTGTGCCTTGTCTCCTTCGCTGGGCTAACGCTGAAAATACGAAGAGAAAAAGGGTCACCATATGTTCCTGATCACACTTGAACATCAGCTGTGATTAGCAATCATTACTATCACATTAAGTAAGCCCAGCAACAAAATACATCAAAGTGCCTCCTACATGTACCATACCATATGCATGCATGCATTCCTGTGAGAAAACTGGGCTGATTGCAGAGGCCCCCTAACTTTTTGCCCCCATTTTTCACTTTTTGCTGGTGTTCCCCTGTCTCTGATGGTGCCCTGGGTACTGCTAACTAGTCCCAGGGCCTGTGGTCTGTGTAACATGAGTATACAAATTAGGCTAATTATAATTGGCTATGTCAACCTACCTATAAGTTCCTAGTCTATGGTAGGGCATGCAGGTTTAGGGACCCCAGCATAGGTGGTGCACCCACGGGTGGCTGCTTTTAAATCAAAGTTACATGCAAATTCTACTTTGGAATTAAAAGTACTTCCAAAGTCTTAAACTACCTTATTTGTACATATAAGTCACCCCCTAAAGTGTGCCCCCTGGGTTGGATGCAGTGTAACTATAAGCAGGGACCTTATAACATATGTTTTATATGCCCTGCTGAGGAAAAATAGCCAATTAGTTTTCCCTCATAGTAGTGAATAGGCTCCATGGGCTAAAATGGGGAGACTTTATTTTAATTAATGAATTTTCCAAAGGAGCTAGATATGGCAAATTTGGTCTCAAACTGATTGTTATAGTAAATGCAACAGCTTGCGATTGTTGGATTTAATATAATAAGTTCAGAGAAAGAGTTTTAGAACTCGTCCTTAACGTTACCAGTTTCAGCTCTGTAGTACCCTTCTCTGATTGGCCAGCCTCTGGCAGCCTGGCCAAGCTGCCTTGATGAGGTGTGAAGTGTCCTGGGCTGAAAACAAAGAAAGTGCCTGGGGGAGGAGTTCTGCCTCAGCAGATGGTGAAAAAGGATAGGGGGAGAGCAGCCAAACTGGTCTCCAAGGAGGGAAGGACATTTGGAGCAGCTCAGAATCACCCCTATTTCCTGCTAACCCAGACAACTAGATGTCATCTAATAGATTAGGAGAAGGCAGGAGAGGGGTGTGGTAAGGATTTTTAGCCACACCAGTGGGTAGGCTCAGCCAGACCTAACCTCCAAAATTCAGTTTCTCCCATTTTGGATTTTTAAGGAATGTTGCTCCCTGGGATTGATTCTCTGCGCACTTCCCAGTAAGTGGTCATCCAAGAGGGTGGTGGCCTGCCTGTGATTGGACAGTTGCCCTCCCTGCTTTTCACATCAGGAGCAAGAATACATTTGGCAGAGCCGCACCCACATCTCAGATCCCTTCAAGGAACAGCATCAGAAAAAGAAGGGCTGCCCTGCTGGACCCCTGACCTGCACCTTGACACTGCATTCTAAAAGACTGCAACATTTGCACACACGGGCTCCACCTGAAAAAGGACTTTGCCTGGCTTCAACTTATTCAAGAACGGACTCCCTGCTTGCTACAGGCGTAAAATAGCTAACCAGAGTCCCCTGCCTCAAATCCTGGAGAAACTGACCAGCTGACCACTGTCCAGTGGTAATTTTGAAGTTTGAGCCAGGTGCATGCTGGTAGTTGGAGTCCTAGTCCCTCAAGGAGCAACTCAGAGCTTCTGGAACCTTGGGGTGAGCTGTGACTCCTGCAGGACCTTCAAAGACCTTCTGGAAGAAGACCCAGAAGTTTGGAGAAAATTGTAGAACTTTTGGTAAAAAGGTCCATAAAGGGACTGACCGCCTGACTTGCAGGTTCATCCTGCTGAAAAGCTCTGGAGCCCCAGACTTCCTGGATTTCACCAGGGGCTCATGGAAAGGTAATCCAATGACCTTGCACTGAAATCTGCTTGCTGTAGTGGGTTGACCCCTGTCAGAAGGAAAAAGCTCCAAAAAAGTGACAAAGTCCGAATGTAAAAAGTTGACTGGGAATTTCTGCGCAGTGTATGCGAGGGGGGCTCCAGGGACGTTGGATCAAGATTCAGCTTTGACCCTGGTGAAGATTTCCATCCTGAAATATCATCTAAGCCCAAAGGTAGAATTCTTCACTGAGGTCTCCTGCAACACGTATCCGAAGAGGGCTCCAGGGAGGTCGGATAGAATTGGTGACTGAGTCTGCTGAAGAAAATCTTCAAGAAAAAGACTATCTCCACAGGTAAACTTTTGACTGTGGCCTCCTGCTTGCTGTAGCCGAGCAGACCTCAATCGCAGTCAGCCTCAGACTTTGACTTTGCCCCGGTTTAGTGTGACCAAATGACCAGATTGGTGCTTTTAGTTTCTATGCGCTAGAAAACATTAATTCTTAAAAAATTCGTATGTCTGGTTCCCCTTCTCTGATTTTAATTGTTTTGGTGTCATTTTATGCATATACTCTATTTTTAAAAACTGGTGTTGGATTTTTATTGTGTTTTGTGTTTTACTCATTTACTGTTTGTTGATTTTTAAATGCTTTACACATCTGTCTCCTAAGTCAAGCTTTGTCTTTTGATGCCAAGCTACCAAGGGCTGAGCAGCAAATCATTTATTGAGACTTGACTGGACCTAGTAGGGGTCAGTGTTCTATTGCTAAGTGTAGGTGCTTACATGCCCTTACCTGTAATCCACTTTCCAACACTTCAAAACTATCAACATGTGCCCAAAATCAGGATCTCAGACAACTACTATTGCATGGCTGAAGTCGAGTAATCACAGTAACCACTGAACAAGTAGGAGACAAGTAGGAAACCACATGACCTTCAATTATTTGCCTCATGGAGCATACCTTAGTTACCTATGGTCACACAGTAGTAGGCCAATGCCAACTTCATTCCCACAGATCCCACACAAGGTCATGCAGGCATCTATTTGTCACATACACAATAACACAACACTATGAAATGATGCTCCTAAAACTTGCCTTGCACACGTCACCATGTGAAATGTGTCCTAATGGAGTCACGGAGGTAGTACTAATGTTGATCAGATATGCCACACAATTGGCATGGAAATACACCCTATAGATAAAATGTGTAAAATGTCATGAGATATATCTCTAAAATTCACAATACAATGAATCAGCAAGCCAGAGGGAAATCACTACTGATGTCTAGCACCCCTTACAATGACATACTCTGATTGCATCAGTAGACGCTATCAGTCCTTTACATGTTGGGGAGGCGCACAGATTTGCAAGATTATTGTAGAAGGCCTATAATACGTTTTGCTATTGGGAAGCTACATCACTGTCTTGATTTTGGTCCTGCAAACCCAGATGTCTGGAGATGAATGGTTGTACCCTACCACATATGATTCCAACATAACTGCAAGTTACTCCATGATGCATGCAGACAGTCAGGTAACAAACCTTCTCCATTACATATGTGCAGTACGCTTTTCCACATGATTACCCATCAATGGCATGGGAATGCACATTGTGGGCTCAAACCAAAGTCCGACCCGTCATATCCCTCATTGCTTCTGCAGCTGTACATGCCACATAACATGTTCTGATGGGTGAGGGTTTGTGTGAGCCAACAATCAATGGTGACACACTCCTGTCTGTGGCACCACATGAAATGTAACCCAATTGCAAATGTCCTATTCCAACAGAGGTTGGCATGTACATAAATGTGAGGGAATACAGAAATTATCCCATGGGCACAGGTAGACCATGCATGAAGCAGCAGTGCACACATTTTGTCAATAGAGTAAGGGACACATGCTAACATGTACCCATAAGTAATGTTGGCAACAGTGATGGCACATAAATCATGTCAATGGACATTCCCCACTTACCAAGGGAAAGTTCTGATCTGTAGCTTACCCAAAGAACAATGCCCTGTCACTTGCATGATGGCCATTTTCACATGACAGACAGCAGTAAGGCACCAGCACTCCTCACATACTGAAGACAAGTGACCTCTGGGGGGCAGATGCCAATGTACTCACTTGACCAGACACAAGACTGAGGACAGTGATCCATCACTTCTTTTTCTTTGACCTGTAACACTGATGAGTAGTGGTCTGTAGTATAGAATTTACACCCACAACAACAACAACAAACATTACTTGATTGATTAATGTCCACAGCCATGTGTTGTCCCCGGAGAGCAAATTGTTTGTGGAGTGCACACCGTTGTGTTGTAGGTCCCTGGGCCAATAGGCAAGGCACATCAGTATGCATCACATTACCTGTCTACACAAACAGTTACTCATCTACAATGTCACAAATGGCTCATCCCTAATCGTCAGGGTAGGATGTCAGAGACGAATACATTAACTTGGCTACGTGAATGGGCAAGAATATATGCCCTTTATTCACCTCCTGGAGGCTGATGTGTTCTTGTCAAAAACCCATCAAGGCCCGGGGACGCCACTGCCAGAATGCAGGCCATTAGGGGGGTCATGGTCTGACGTGCGCCCTGCCCACTTTGGGAGGGCAGCCCCAGCTGGACCTCCGTGATCACCCAGGCCCAGCATCTCAGGTCCTCCCACCTCTGGCAACAGTAGGCGCTCTGCCGACTGTGTACCCCGAGGGTCCACACCTTCCTGGCGATGGCTCTCCATATCTTCTTCTTCTGATGGGTGTTTCCCTGTATGGATGCAAGAGACAAATCAAGTGATTACAATCACAGGTTTTTGCCAAAATGGTTGTCACACACATGTCAGAAATCCCAATCAAACAATTGTATATTTGTCAACACACCACAAGTGTAAAGCACACATGCTAATAAGTACAGGGACATGACTACTCACTTTTGTATCCATCTGCAGACTAACCCACTACCTTGTTTATGGCCTTCAATGACTAAGTAAGCCTACTCACATCAGGTAGCCCATGCTCCAGCATTATGTACTGTGATGTGAGCCACAATGAAACACTACGTGCATATGTGGCTTCTGAAGGTGCACTCCTTAGGCCTGACTTGACCAACACATTCACAGTCTGTGAGATTGACTCAATGCATACAGGCAACGCCCAAAGGACAGACTTCACCCTTACACTTGAGTGACAATGAAGGGGCTGGCATGGTAGGTACAGAGAGTATCTTCCCTGTGCATGTGTGGACATATAGCTTACCCAATGCAGACTCATTCCTTCAGTGGGGAGGGGGGCTCTGTGGTATGTACAATCCTTTGGCATCCAACATACAAAGGTATGCATTGTACAATTCCTGCTATTTGATCAATCTACTGAGTCACATGTCATGGCCTCCCATGATTCTACAAACTGTCTGCACTGTAGTTCTGTCATTTGTGCAATACAGCTGTACAGGACAATTATGACTTATGTGAATGTGACAACAGAGCTGTGAGAGTAAGGGACCTGTTATGAATCAAATACACACATTGTCAAATATCTAAAATGCACATCTGGACTAGTTCAGGGATGTGCCTCTGTACCCATTTCTAATCTAGTCAATGGACTGAGGCATTCTGGGCATGTTTTATTGGCCACATGACAAGATCTTCTGTTGTACAAGGAGTGGGTACAGTGCCACAGTTGCATAGCCACAGTGACTCTCCCACAGCCTAGACTATGTCGCATACTGGGAGATACATGTGACAGGCCCTGATCTCTGCAGGCTGAGCATACAGAACCTACATGACACTCACATTTCCATCACTTCCATGCATGACAGTACATCATGTGCCCATCATCAATGTGGCTTGTGCTTTGTGTGGCAACCTGAAGGGCAGAGTGAGTCATGACATGCCTTCCAGACAACAGTATTGCAAAGTCAGATATGGGTTGAAAGTTCTGTGGCACTATCCACATTGCTTACAAGATCCTCAAATGACTCAGGCAAGATGCATACTCAGCTCATGCTGTCATGCTCATACATGTTACCTACCATTTACAACCATCATAAAGAAAGAAATGTCATTGGATGGGAGTAACGTTTACTTGCATAGTTATGTGCAAGCAATACTAGGAGGATCTAGGAGCCCAAAAACACATCACATAACACAATGTAGTACTGTTCACCAATACTTGCACAATTTACATTCCATTGATGCCACACAGGCTGAAACACAGGCACACAATACGTCCAACTGGCACACAGGGGCACATTGTAGCCTGTGAGGAGGGAAAGTTTTGTGTTGAACAGAGTTAATTGTGCACATGAAATACTGATATGCTCCTCTGGTGAGCCATTGAGCTGTTCATACAGGGGAAGGACCTCATTTACAAACCTCTCCTGTTCCTCTGAAGAGAAGGCAGGGGCTGTATCACCTGCTAGATGTGGCATGCTTGCTCCTAGAGATGGCACACAGCAGCTCGAGTAGTGAAGGTGTTGCTGCCAGCAGTGCCAGCAGTGCCAGGAGTCAAGTGAGTGAATTCGCATAAAATGGTGGTCACATCCCCTGCACAGGCGGTCATCACTGCCGACAGACACAGCCATTGGGCTGCGACTACCACAGGCAACAACTTTAGCCTATGGTTGTGTAATCCGCAGTTGGAACCGCCTACCATTCTGACAACTTCCACCGGTGGTCACAGGCAGTTCCTAATGTCCAGTGGAGTAGGTCAGGCATCCGCAATTTTGTTGGGTGAAAATACTGTATATGGATGTGTGAATTGCATCACACATAGAATATATGTATAGAATCATCACAAACATACTTATGCTGTCTTTTTATGCAGGTCCTACTACACAATCACCAGTGTAGTGTGTTGCAGGGCACAGATGGCATATGTCAGCGATGCATGGGCCACCACTGCCGACAGTATTTTTTGGCGGTCGGAAAATGCAGTCACATTTCAAGGGACGATTGTGTAGCATATAGTTGGGTATTGCCCAAATCCATGTTGTGGACTTATGTGTGGACAACCATGGGGGTCACATATGACCCTTGTGTAGTTGCCAGCTGGGATGTGTACTGTGTGTCATGTATATCTAGTCAGAAATGTATTGTCACATGATATTGTTAGCATGCATCATGCATGTTGCTGTGGACACACTGAATAATGTTACAAATCATGTCTTGTCACACATAGGTAACGTGGTAGAGGGATGATGCAAAATCCTCCTGTCTACGATCCACTGCCAGACCTTCAGACCATGGAAGAACACCACATCATACAGTTGGACCTTCTGCATACGCAAACAGTAGTGGACTTATGCTTTCAGTTGGAGCTAGGTCTGATGCCCGCTAAAAGTAATCCAACCTGCATACCACCCATTGTACAAGTCATGTAAGCATTACACTTCCTGGCCACAGGGTCCTTTCAACATACAGTGACCCTATCTGTTGGTATGTCCCAATCTATGTTCAGTCTGGTGTTGAAGGATTTTCTCTCTGCATTGTTGAAACACATTGACAGCTATATCATGTTCCCCTGACATGAGGATTTAGTCAATGTGAAGGATGACTTCTATGGTTTTGCCCGGCCAACCACATGTGGTGGGGGCTATTGATGGCACACATGTTGGCTTGGTGCCGCCGCAGGTCACAAAACAAGTCTATAGCAATAGAAAGAACTTCCATTCTACCAACATTCAAATTGTCTGTTTGGCGGGGTCTCTACATCTCAAATGTGTGTTCCCATTATCCTGGATCAGCCCACGATTCCTTCATAATGTAGAACAGCACCATACCCCAGCTGATGTCACAACTGCAAACAGAGAGGGCCTGGCCGATTGGTAAGTCATGTCTGTCCTGATTGTGTGTCAGCATTGTCAGGTGCTACAGTCATAAATTCAGTGATTAGTCGTTGCACTTATGTCCCATTCCTCAACAGGAGACTCAGCATATCCAAACCATCCTTGGTTAATGACGCCGCAAAGGAATCCAACTACCCTAGGGAAAGGCTGCTTCAATGAGGCCCATGGAAGAACACTACAGCCAGTGTAGTGGGCTTTTGGGTTCCTGAAGGTCAGATTTCAGTGTCTGGACAGGACTGGTGGAGCCCTCCTCTACTCACACGGGAAAGTGTTTCAGATCACTGTGGTATGCTGCATTCTCCACAACATCGCCCTGCAGAGGAATATCCCATACACCCCAGAGGAGGGGTAGCCTGCAGTGCCACCAGGTTAAAATCCTGAAATGGCAAGTGAGGGTGACAGTGGTGAAGAGGAAGGAGCTGACTTGCGAGAAGATCTCATCCACAGTTACTGCTGACTATGACTGTACAATGAACTGCAATTGTGAGAATGTGTGGAGTTCAGTGTTTTTGAAACAGCTAGGGAGCGGATGCTCTGCAATATTCAACTAAAGGCTTCTGGATAAGATAGCTTTTGAAACAGCCCCACCTTGATGATGATGCTTTGTTTGTGTCAGTTTCCTTGCAATGTAACTTGTTTTCCAGATGCTTGCTATGTGACTTGTGTCATATGTATGGTTTCAAGCCTATACTCCTTGTTTTGTTCTTTGTACAGGTACTTTCACCATTCCATCTTCAAGGGAGCATTTCAGGGTTGTGACACTGGCAGATATGTGAGGCTGTTCTGACATACAAAGTGGACACAGATTGTTTCAGGTAATGTAGGTCGCAGAGGTTCGATGTTTGAGACCTATACCAAGTCAGTTTGCACAGTGTTTGGGTGGAGGTTCAGCAGTGCTGATTGCACTTGTTTCGTGTCCTGTGCTGGGCATGATGCATCATGTGTGTCATCATGTGGTCTTTACAGATGTAGTCCTAGCTTACAACCAAGTAATTTTCCTTCACATTGTCTAAACACTTTTTGTATGACCTGTACGTAGCTGTAGATGTGGTTCATCATCGTTGGCCACAGTGCCTATGTCACACACTGACATAAATTTGTGTCATACCACCAGATTAATGAGATTGGATTCTGATGGCCCTGTGATCTGAGACTGTTGTACTGCCATCTGTCTGTATCTTGGATTATGTGATGTTGAATTACTTTGGTGTGGTATGTGATAAGGCTCGAGCTGCTGACATCAACCACATCAAAGTTTGCCTATTCTACAGGAGAATGTCTGACAAATATCTTCCTTCCGTGGTCTGGCGGGTCTGTACCTGTCAATATGTTAATTTACTCAGTATGATTCAATCATTCTTGATTTCCATTAGTTCAGACATATTGACAGCCTATGTGCTGAACACTGTAATAAAAATGTTGGTTTGACCAGACACTTGTATGCATGTGTTTGTGTGGAAGGGTGGTAATCCTGAGCTGGACACTGTGTACATGCAACATATCCCATCTTGAACAAGTACCTTGGATCATCATTGTATGGTTCACATGGTCTGACATATCTAAATGAAATAAAAATCAGCAGACAGAGTCAGTGAAGGGTGATTTTATTGTGCAGCTATGACTAACATAAAATATACGTGACAACAACAATTCAAATGTGATGGGGTCAGTCATAGTGAATGTAATCAGTGTATTAGATGCCACACCACTGAGTCCAGAGTACTCCTCTCATTGGAAACAGTAGATGGTTCAGGATCAGTCCAGAGGGAATGTGTAACACACAAAGGAGGTCCTTAAGAAAGAGGCTTATTACTGGCAGTGGTGGATGTCTTGCCATTCGCACCACCTGGATTCTATACTGGACATGGGGTGGGGATCTGCTTCTACAAAGGCAGGGAAGTCTGGGGCTTGTTGTTCCTCTGGTAGGGCCTCTGTTCCAGTGGCTGGCACCGATATTGATGGGGCTGCTGTTGATGAGCCAAAGGAAGACTGTTGTTGAAAAGCCCTGCTCAGGGTGGTGTGTGTATCCCTCAGCACACCAGTTAGGGAGGCCATGTTGTTACTATGTGCGTCCATCTGTTCCTGCATGTCCCTATGCATGTTCCTCTGTAGCTGCTTGATTTCCCAGGGTTCGGTCAACACCTGGCCCATCACGCCCTGGGACTCCTGATAGATCCCCAAGGTGTGACTGATGGCGTCCTGGCCAAGAGCAGCTCCAGTGGCCCCACCCCCTGGCCCACGCCATCCCTCCCATGTACCCTACTCCCACAGGCTTGTACCCTTACCACAGGGGCGCCCTCTCCAACTTGGTCCTGGACCCTGATTGTCTAACGTTTGTGTTGCAACTCAGGATCCAGGACTGGGGGCACGAAATGGTAGACGGTAGACACTGTGCTAGGGACACAGGTTGGGGGAATGAATGGTTGCCTGTGATGTTGATG
This sequence comes from Pleurodeles waltl, assembly GCF_031143425.1. Classification (NCBI taxonomy): domain Eukaryota; kingdom Metazoa; phylum Chordata; class Amphibia; order Caudata; family Salamandridae; genus Pleurodeles; species Pleurodeles waltl. Next base: position 138,379,595 of record NC_090451.1, read on the forward strand.
CAACAGGGCTGGGAGGTGACGTTGTGGCCACAGTGAGACTCACTGTTGCAGTCTCACCAGATTGCCCAGGTGGGCCAGAACTGCCCTCCACGTCCACAAGTCCAGGAGTGTTGTCTTCACTGAGGGCTTCATCCAGGGGGATAGTTGCAGTCTATTCCATGACCTCTGTGTGCCCAGCAGCAGCTTGACATGTTGATGTAAAACATACAATGCTACTGAGTGTATTTTGACATCTACCTCCAACGATTTGGAGTCACAGCAAGCAGAGACCTTGTACAAAGTTAAGTTGCAGTTAATCCAGTTGTGGCAAGTAACCATGTATTGGGTGTAGTGTCAATTTGACCCAAGCAACTGCTGAGATGTGCAGATCAGTTGCAATTGGGAGGATGGCCTGCAAATGGCATCTTGCCACCAGTGCAGGCAAAACAGTGGCTAGGCAAGATATGGGTTTGACCATTTGGATGCCTAGTTGGTTGTGATGCAGGCAGACCCTGGACTTTGTTGTATATGTGAGTGGAGTCATCTTATGCACAGTCAATGTGTCTAATGCCAATACCAATCTGGTGATACATCTTGAGGCCTTATGAATACTTATTGTAAACACTGGGTAAGGTTCATGCTTGTCCTCAATAATTTCATCTTGGGTTAGCAAGTCTAGATGGAGCTATGTCGAAAGACACGTCTCTGATTTGTGCATGATCTGTGCTTGATCACTCCCAGGTAAGTATACTACATTTGGTGGTTGACAAACAGGGGTATGTGGACAAGTGATCACTGTGCTGGTGTTTGGAGTTATCAAAATAGGGCCTGCTGGGAGCCGGGTCAATCCCTGTACTACACACACCACGCAAACGTTATCCCCTCAGGTGAGTACAATTTATTTAAGAGTATGTGGACAAATGCACACTGGGCTGGTGGTTGGAGGTAGAGAAACAGGGCCTATTGGGCTTTGCAGTCAGGTCTCTCCGTCTACTTCCCAACACTTGACAAATGGTATCCGCCTAGGTGAGTGAACTTAATTTGAGAGTTAACAAACAGGAGTATTTAGGCAAGTGAACACTGGGCTTGTGGTTGGAGTAACATAAACATGGTCTGCTGGGAGTTGCAGTCAGGTCACTCCCTCTACTTCACACACTATACAAATAGCATCCTCCCAGGTGAGTAAACTTAATTTGGTAGTTACCAAAGAGGGGTATTTGGACAAGTGCAGACTGGGCTGGTGTTTGGAGTTGCAGACTCATGTTCTGCTGGGAGTTGCAGTCAGGTCACTCTGTCTACTACACACTCTATACAAATGATACCCCCGGTGAGTACACTTCACTTGGGAGATGACAAACAAGTGTCTTTGGACAAGTGAACACTGGGCTGGTGTTTGCAGTAATAGAAACAGGGCCTTCTGGGAGTTGCAGTCAGGTCACTCTCTACTACACACACCAGACAAATGTTAACCCCCCAGGTGAGTAAACTTAATCTGGGAGTTGACAAACAGGGGTTTTTGGATAAGTGAACACTGGGCTGGTGTTTGCAGTAATAGAAACAGGGCCTGCTGGGAGTTGCAGTCAGGTCACTCTCTCTACTACACACAGTATACGAATGATATACCCCCAGGTAAGTAAACATCATTTGGGAGTTGACAAACAGGGGTCTTTGTTCAAGTGAAAACTAGGCTGGTAATTGCAGTTCCTGAAACAGGGCCTGCTGGGAGTTACAGTCAGGTCACTCTCTACTACACACACTATGCAAATGTTATCCTCCAGGTGCGCCCACTTCAATTCAGAGTTCACAAACAGGAGTATTTGGGCAAGAGAACTTTGTGCTGGTGTTTGGAGTTATAGAAACAGTGCCTCCTGGGAGTTGCAGTCAGGTAACTCTCTGCTACACACACTATAAAAATCTTGGGTATTACATATCTGTATGCAGACTGCATTTATGTTTGGGCATACATTTAGATGTTGAAACATACCACGAGTCCTGGGATTCTTTTTGCATATTGAAAGACTTACAGGTGCTATTTGGACATATGGCATGTGATGGTTCTTGGTAGATGTGATGTTGGGTCCAACAATACAGATTGACAGTGTACAAAGTCAGATATTCTGGGTATTGAATGTTGGTGGGGTACATGAACAAGACAGTGGCAAAAGGTGAGATATTGGCATGCATGACATTGGATTTTTGTGACATTTTTTGTGTTGTGACGTACCAGGCTCCACTCTCCCACGTATTCCTGTCAAGCCCTCAGGTTGCAAGATGGGAAATATCTTCTTCTCCCAGAGAAAGAATATTCATGGGACACTGGAAGGGCCACCACCAGTCTTCTTGGCCTGCAGCTGGTGCCTGGAGACCAGGGACTGGACCATGCCCTGAGGTCATTCCACCTCTTCCTAATGTCCTCCTTTGTGTGCAGGGTGGTACCTACAGCATTCACTCTGTCGACAATCCTGTCCCACATTTCCATTTTCCTACTGAGAGGAGTATGCTAGATATATGCTCCAAACAATTGTGGCTCTACTCATGATTTCTTCCACCATGACTAGTAACTCACCTTCTGAAAAACGGGGATTTTTTTAACGTGATATGGTGGAACAAAGCTATGGTTGGCATGGACTTACTTAACAGGGGAAGTGCAATGGGGTGTGAGTGGACAAAAGTGTGTGCAGGGTGTTCTATGGGATGGTGAATAAAGGGGGTACCTAATCTATGAAGTCTACACAAAATAAGGTGCTCAGGCTTCTCTGTCTTGCAGTGGGAATACAAAGGATTGTGGTCTGTGAAGGGCTGTGTTTTCTAGTATGCTTTGCAGATGTTTTCACTTTGCCAATGTGTGTCAGTGTGTTGTTTTTAAATCCATCCAATGTGCCCTTGTCAGTTACTTTGCTGACTGTGAACTGCTGTGGTCCGGACCGCCATTGGCTGACCACCACGAGGGGACCACCACAGCGAGTGTGCGATTGTAATAAGCTTGGTAGCTTGCCGTGGTGCCGACGGCCCTGGAGGTCAAACCGCCTATCTTCAGGCCGCCACGCTACTGGCAGCCTGCCATTTTCGCTTGGTGGATGGCGGTCCTGCCTGTAAAACTCGTAATAGTGCAGTCTGGAAGACTGCCGGCATGGTGGTCTTTTCAGGGCCGCCAAAATGGCGGTCTGGCGGTCCAACCATCAAACTCGTAATGAGGCCTTAAGTAGCTAATTAACTGAAGAAAACAACACTTATGTATCAGAAGGACCTGCATGATCTTCAATCCATCTATAATTCTGTCCTATCTTCTGTCTCTTCTAGGTTCAGATCCTCTTTGTACCAGAGACTCCTGGCTATGGTGTTTGCCATAGAAGAAATCAATCAGGATTCTTTTCTTCTCCCTGATGCTGCACTTGGATTCTGGATGTACGACTCTTGTGGGGTGGTGGGAAGGACACTGAAGGGAGCATTATCAATGCTCACCGGAAGAGAAGAGATTATTCCTCAGTACCGCTGTCAAAAGACCCCGCCACTTGCAGCAGTGATTGGAGAGGCTGCCTCAATGGCCAGCATACCCATGGCTAGACTTTTGGGGTTGCAGAGACTACCACAGGTGAGGTTATACCGGGCACTTGATTATCAATCATTCTAAGGCAATACCAGTGATATGCCTTCATTTATTTGTAGTTTTTGAGCTTCTGACAATACAACTTAGTTCATTTAAAGAAGCAGAACATAATAATAGCAGATATGGATGTTTACAGAAACAAAACTGCTAGGCTGGGGAATGGTATGAGATATTGCCATCATATGATAATATAGAAAGGTAAGCTGTCATTTACAGTGGTGGCAGTGCTAGAGTGGCCAATTGGATGAGGTCAGACTGTGTCGATTTTCTTTACAGAGAAGGTGCCTCTTTAAGAACAAGATGATGTTTTAGAGATAGAAGGCCTCTTTCAAACAAAATATTTGGTAAAAGAGATCGCAATTTGTACACTGACTTTTACCAAATGGATCGGCATTGTATGAAGTGACCTATGTACTAATAGGTCAGTCATCAAAATACCATATCATAGTGAGTAGCATTTCAACCTACCTCATGAATATTAATGAGTAAGGGCGCAAGTTGTGACCCACTATGTTAAATTGCATCACAGGGAGGGTGGCTCAGCAGGCCACAATGTCTGTGATTTCTTTAAAGCATTTTTTTTTTAAAGCATTCTTATTTCCTTAAAGGTAACTAGGATGTTTAAAAAAGAAATAAAAAGTTTTACATATGTTCTTTGGAGATGGACCTGTGCCTTCCCCTAAACATGTTTTTTCAACATTCACAAAGAGAAAGGGGTCCATTGGGAACTCCTTCCTATTTGCCATTGGTTTACCACCTCCTTTGAGGTGTCAGTAGAAAAAAACATATTCAGTATGGTTTCCTAAACCCATTTAATGATTCTGATTTTGTTTCCAAATCATTAACTTGGCTTTGTGCATTTGAAAAAGAGTTTTAGCATTCACAAACCCTATGATTTACTGAATCAGATCAAATTTGAATGCTAAAACCCTTAGAACATGAGGCCTAGCATAATCCTCATAACCACTGAGTGAGTATATTAATCAGGGTGGTAAGAAGGTGATGGACATGCACACAGGCTACAGTGAGCGAGTGTACAATACTGCTTTGTAGCTTTGATTGGAAGTGGAGGTGCTGAATCAAGGGGGGTAGAGTAATGTGGCAGAATGAAATATGGGCATCGGTGACATATATGGTTTTTAAAACCAGAGTGAGGAATGTGGGCAGAATTCTATTTTGACAACTGAGACACACTGCCTTGTACCAGAAAGGCATGAGATAGCATGAGAAAATATTAAAGCAGGACATGTGGCAAACCTGAGACTCAAGGAGTAACTGTGTAAAGTAATGAGAATGCTTTTGCAATAGCCACATTTTTTCAGGAACTGAGTGGTGAACAAGGTTTTTAGTGAATAGATTGTAGGATGCAGATTAGATCAAGCAAGCAGAAGATGTGGTTATGAGGAGGCAGAACAGCTACGGGCTTCTATAAAAGTGAAGTTTAGGTTCCAGGTTAAGAGTAGATCAATTATGACAGTTAGATTAAATGAAATAGAACAGACCATGAATGATAGGAGATAGCTCTGTATTCAATGGAAAAGAACTTAAAACACAATTGTAATGTGCAAATTCAATTTCATTTCTCCTCCCAGGAATCAAATTCTCAAGAACTGATATAACTATTATATATTTTCAATCAATCATTTTTTATGGAGTGCTGCATTATCACCCCTGAGGGTACCCGGGCACTGCTAGTCTTGGTCAAACAGCCAAGTCATGTCTCCTTCTGAAGTCCGACAGGGAGGATGCTGATTGTTGGTGGAGTGGCAGGTCGTTCCAGGTCTTAGTGGTAATGTAGGAGAAGTAACACCCCCCAGTGTGGCTGCAACAGATGCGGTGTGTGTGTGAAAGGGCCAGGGAGGTGGAGTGCAGGTGTCTTTTGGATAGGTGGATGTTAACACAGTGGTTGATGTATGCAAGTCCTTGGTTGTGTAGGGCTTTGCAGGTGTGTGTCAGTAGCTTGAATTGGCAACTCTTCTTGATGTGGAGTCAGTGGAGGTTCCTGAGGCGCGGGTGATGTGGGTCCATTTGGGGAGGTTGAGAATGAGCCTGGCTCCTACGTTCTCTATGGTCTGGAGTCTTTTGAGGAATTGACTGGTGATACTGAAGTAAAGTGCATTATTGTAGTCCAGCCTACAAGTGATGAGGGCCTGGGTGATGGTCTTTCTGCTAGTGACGGGTATCCACCTGCAGATTCTTCGGAGGATGTGGAGAGTGTGGAAGCAAGTGGAGATGACTGTGTGGATTCGACGTTTCATGGTGAGCTTGCTGTTGAGGATGATGCCCAGGTTGTGGGTGTTTTTTTTAGGTGTGGGTGTCTGTCCGAGCTCTGAGGGCCACCAGCTGTCGTCCCATGGGGAGGTGCTCTTGCCAAAGATCAGCACTTCCATCTTGTCCATGTTGAGCTTAGGGCAGTTGTTCTTCATCCACAACACAGGCCATGGCGTTGCAGCTGTTTGTTCTGGTGATGGTGGGGTCTTCGGTGAGCAACAGGATGATTTGTGTGTCATCAGCATAGGATATGATGTTGAGTCCATGGGTTCTGATGATGTCTGTGAAGGGTGTCATGTAGGTGTTGAAAAATGTGGGGCTGAGGAGCGATCCTTTGGGTGCGCTGCAGATTATGTTTTGGGTTCTGAAATTAAGGTTGGCAGGTGGATTTTCTGTATTCGTCCTTCGAGGAAGAAGATGAATCACTTGAGGGCGTTCCCTGGATGCTGATGCTGTAGAGTCTGTTGATGAGGGTGTGATGGGATATAGTTTGGAATGCCACTGAGAGGTCGAAGAGAATCAGGGATCTGTTTCTCCACAGTTGAGGAGATATCTGATGTCATTGGTGCCAACAATTAGGTTAGTCTCAGTACTTTGGTTGGCTCGAAGCCAGATTGTAAGGCATCGAGAAGGTTGTTTTTTTCAAGGTGTTCTGTGAACTGTTGGTTTATAGCCTTCTCAAGGACTTTGGTTGGGAATGGAAGTAACAAGATAGGGTAGTAGTTTTTGAGTTTGGTGGGGTCAGTGGAGAGTTTCTTCATGAGGGGACTGACCGCCATATGTTTCCATTTGTCTGTGAAGGCTGCTGTGATGGTGGAGGCGTTGAGGATGTTAGTGAGTTGTATATGGATTTCCTTGACTCAGAGATTGAAGAAGTGAGAAGTGAGATGCCTGATACTGGGTGTTGTCTAGATAGATGCCTTTGGTGCACAGGCAGAGAGCCCACTGCATGCGTCTGCTGGGTGCCTCAGCTGGGAAACATCCTTTTTTACTACTTTTTTTCCCCGAAAGTCGTGGTTAACGAAAGCGCAACAACGCTTTTTTTAACCACGACTCCGGTTTTTTGTGCCTTAACTACGTATGTTCTGAACAACGAACATGCGTGGTTAAGGTACAAAGAAGGGAGTTGGCGAAGGTAAGTGGTGGGTTTAGGTTTTGGGGAGGGGGTGGGGTCAGGGGGTTTTAGGTTTTGGGGTGGGGTTGGGGGGGTGGGGCGTTTTTGGTTTTGGGGAGTGGGTGGGGGGTCAGGGGGTTTTAGGTTTTAGGGTGGGGTTGGGGGGTGGGGCGTTTTTGGTTTTGGGGAGTGGGTGGGGGGTCAGGGGGTTTTAGGTTTTAGGGTGGGGTTGGGGGGGTGGGGCGTTTTTGGTTTTGGGGAGTGGGTGGGGGGTCAGGGGGTTTTAGGTTTTAGGGTGGGGTTGGGAGGGTGGGGCGTTTTTGGTTTTGGGGAGTCGGTGGGGGGTCAGGGGGTTTTAGGTTTTGGGGTGGGGTTGGGAGTGTGGGGTGTTTTTGGTTTCGGGGAGTGGGTGGGGAGTCAGGGGGTTTTAGGTTTTGGGGTGGGCTTGGGGGGGTGGGGTAAGGATGTAGGGTGAATGGTGCCTATTGCTAATGATTTTATCAGGAATGCCTTTACAACGAAATATCGTTGTTAAGGCATTCGTGGTAAAATCATTAGTAGTAGCAACGAGGTCGGTGTTCCGACCTCGTTGTTAAGGCAGTAGTTGTTTTTTAATTCGTTGTTTCGTCGTACAATCGCCTAAGCTGCGTCCTCCATTAAGTAGATCCTGGGGACGGAGAGGCGATTGGAGGCAGGAGGCGGGAAACACTGTGAAAATGGTAGGAGGCAGAGGCTAAAGAAAGGGTAACAGGGCATAACACAAGAAAAAAGAATGCTAACTTTGGACAAAACTGGAAAAGTAAAAAACTGGGAAACTACAAAACTACCTAAAAGACGGCTAATTCAGTGCACAAAAACAACAAAAAAGAAGGCTAACAATAATGCCAGAATGATGGGGAAGACACACGTTGAGCATGGAGAGCATCATCATCATCATTAACATTTATAAAGCGCGCTACTCACCCGTGCGGGTCTCAAGGCGCTAGGGGAAAGGGGGGGTTACTGCTGCTCGAATAGCCAGGTTTTTAGGAGTCTCCGGAAAGCGGGGTGGTCCTGGGTGGTCCTGAGGCTGGTGGGGAGGGAGTTCCAGGTCTTGGCCGCCAGGAAGGAAAAAGATCTCCCACCCGCCGTGGAGCGGCGGATGCGAGGGACGGCAGCGAGTGCGAGACCAGAGGAACGGAGGAGGCGGGTGGGGATGTAGAAGCTGAGGCGTCGGTTGAGGTATTCCGGTCCCTTGTTGTGGAGGGCTTTGTGTGCGTGGGTGAGAAGTCGAAAGGTGATCATTTTGCTGACTGGGAGCCAATGCAGGTGCAGTGGTGAAGGAGGAAAGCCGGCAGCTGCTACAGTGGCTACAATGGCACAACTGGGGTCTTGTTATAGGTATTGAGGAGACCTGAGTAGGCTGCAAAGGGGAACTGGCACAGGACCTGTTCCAATGATCTATAACTAAGTTCCACAAGTGCAATAATGGATATATTGTTTTAAAGTTTCCCTCTGATTCCAATATTGCCCCTATAATATGCCTTGCCACTTGCCGTAAAACAGAGACATAGGTTGCAAGACCTAACCTATATCAATACACTTAAGCTCACTAGCTAGTCTTCTGCAGATTTAGGACTCTCTGACAAGCACAAATTATGGAATTATACTTTTTATTTGTGTTTATTTTAGAGCCCTTTGGGCACCTTTGTAAATTTTAGCCATTTTTACATAAATTTATATTTTTTCTTTTTTATTTGCAGATAAGCTATGGATCTACTGTCTCGCTCCTCAGTGACAAACAGCAGTTCCCCTCCTTCCTTCGTACTGTCCCTAGCGATGAGTACCAGTCCCGGGTCCTAGCTGCTCTCATTGGACACTTTGGATGGACCTGGGTGGGCATTGTAGCTGACGAGAGTGATTATGGCCGGCTGGGCAGCCAGATCCTGAAAGAAGAACTGGGCAGGTACTCAGCATGTGCTTCTTTCCATGTGGAGCTTCCAGAGGTTTACTCAGCAAGGAGAGTTAACTATGTCATTAATGTGATCAAGGAATCCCAGGCCAAGGTTATTGTGAGTTTCTCAAACATGCAAAATATGGTTCCTCTACTGAATGAAGTAGCAAGACTCAACCTCACAGGGAAATTTTGGATAGCAAGTGAAGGATTCTCAGACTTTGCGTTCAATAAGGTTCTAAATGGCTCCTTAAAAATTCGAATCCAGAAGAGCATGCTGCCGGGATTCCGAAATTTCATACTTGGCATTCGACCCACTCACACCCCTTCTGACAATTTCATGAGAAGCTTTTGGGAAGAGGTATTTGGCTGCCAGTGGCCTACAACTGAGACAAAAAGAATATCTACAGATTTTAAACTTTGTTATGGTACAGAGGAGCTTGCGGGACTCAACATCACGTTTCTTGATGAGACCACATTCAGTAATGCAGCTACTGCTTACAAAGCTGTCTATGCCATAGCTCATGCCCTGCATAACCTGCGTGCTTGCAGAGATGGGGAGGGTCCCTTTCAGAACAAAAGCTGTGCAGACAGGGATTACTTTATGCCCTGGCAGGTGAGGATACAGATGCTACTATGACATGAACAACATTATTGTGATACAGCTCTTAATCCTCTAGTATAACTCTCTTAAGAGACTGTAGGCACTATCATGTAAACTACCATATTGGTGATGGTGCCTAGAATCGCTCACTCAAATGTGCTGGAAAATGTAAGAAAAGGATTACCGCATTTTTCCTAATTGACCTTGCAGAGCGCAGATCATGTAGTACTCTAAATGAAAGTAGTTTTTTTTTCAAGCAGTGCTCTATTGGATCCAATTGACTGGTACCAACCAGTCAGCAAGAGCCCTTGAATGATACCTAAATAAACTGTATCATTAGAAAATATATATAAGTTTCTATTAGCCTTTTCATGGTGGGACACTGCAGGGACCCCCCTGCCGTGCACCATAGGAATGCACACTATCTGCACTGCAGACAGTGCGCTTTCCGATGGTGCTGGTGTGCTACAGTATTAGCCTCAGCTCACAATAGCGTAACACTGTTTCTGCCAGTCAGGCATACAGAACGCGTAATACAATGTTCCCGCTGGTCTGCTCAGGGGGGGGGGGGGGGGCGCTACCGGTATGACAGTTGCATCCTCCCTGTGAGTTTGTTAGTCAGCTCATCCAGCTGCCAAGCTCATAATGAGGGCCTTAGTCATTTAAGAGCCAATCTACCACAGGAGTGCTCTGCTAGAGCCCACCAGAACCTCAGTAAAGGCATGTAGAGCCTCACAGGCTATCAGGCAGACGTTAACAGCATGGTCTAGTCCAGGTTCACTTGCCACTGCTTAACTGGGTATGTCCAGGAAAAGGTCTGTTGCAGCTTGTTATCTCCCCGTAGCCATAGAGGAGGCCAGCCAATTGACCTCTGGAATACACTTCACTGTCCTGGATGCAAGAAGGAGTGGGTCCAATCCTTCATGGCCCCTCTCAGGTAACAGGCATCAGATCCAGTCGTTTTCTGATCTTCTGCATTTCCAGAGAGTGTTCTGAAGTGGGTGCCTGGCAGTGCCACATTTATGTCCAGAACCAGCTTTGAGGTGGGGTGGCTCCTAGGCAGGTGTTTGGACAAAATATTGGGAAAATATACCATTTTATGTAATAGTGTTCCGTAGATACATTTTAAATGGAATTGGTGTTATGTTTATAATTAGTTTCATGTAATTTCTATTTAGGTTTTATGTTTATTTATAGTAAAACATTATTATTTATGTTATTTTATTTTGTTGTAATTCTTTTAAATGTATAAGTTAAATATTTAAATGTATGTTTTTAAAAATGTTAAGAGCAGGATGTTGAGTTTATAGCGGAAAATGGTTGGGAGACTTTTAAACTATGTTTGTTGTAATATTTTTATTTTATTTTAAAATTAAATTGTATTTAATTTTGTAAATTTTAAAATTGTGTGAGTATAATTTTTTTTTTAAAGATTAATCCTTTAAAAATTTTATATTTTAAATATTGATTATGTATTAATAATATGTTGTGTTATATATTTAATGTATTTTTTATGTTAATTAAAATATTATATATTGATTTTTAATTTGGAATTACTTGTTTAGAAAAAAACAAATTTTATTTGAAACTTATTTTATTTTCAAATTTTTAATATGCTTTCTTTTTTGTGTTTGATTCATGATTGTTTATAATTGTTAATTTTTCTATATTTTATCGGAATTATGTGGGACAAGACTTGCTCTTATTTGAATTTTTTTAAATTAAAATAAAAAATGCGATTTTTTTAATTAATGGATTAAAATATTTTAAAACTTGTTATAGTTCAAAATATTATTGCATAATTTGTATTCATTAAGATATATGCCCTCATTACAAGTTTGACGGTCTTCAGGCCATTACACAAACTGCCCAAAAACAGAGACAAAACCAACACCGCCAGGCCAACCCACAGTGAAAGAGTGACTGTGCAACCTCCGGCTCTGCCACGACGACACCATTCCGACCGTCATATTTAGAGGCAACCTCCAGCACAGTGCTACATGCACGACGGTAAACTGTTGGCGGTCCGCACCGTGGGTGGTCGAAAAGGCACTGCCGAAAGTAGCCAACACCACATTGGCCAGTTCGAATATCCCACACCTGAAACTCATACACACACCATGCACACCTGCACACGTCACCATATAACACCCCCACACACACATCCACAAACCCAAGCGATAACTACGAGCAGCCATAGACACACTTGACACGAAGCACACCCCAAACACAACAAAAACAATCACACAGTACACACTGTACAATTACCACCACAGCCCACCAGCACCCACAGCCAAACACCTCCACATCACCAGACACCCCGCTCTGCACCCGACACGCACACCACATACCCACCCCACAACATGTAATGGCAGAAGCACCCACGGTTCAGTGAGAATGAGTTGCGGGTTGTGGTGGACGAGATCATCAGAGTAGAGCCACAGCTCATGGGAGTCCAGTTACAGCAAACATCGATGGCCAGGAAAACTGAGTTATGGCAGAGGATCGTCGACAGGGTCAATGCATTCGCCACCTACCCACACACAAGGGAGGACATCAGGAAGTGGTGGAACAACCTCAGGGGGAAGGTCTGTTCCATGGGGTCCAGGCACCAGATAGCCATCAACATGACTGGCGGTGGGCCCCCACCTCCTCTCCTTGAGTGGGCCCCCACCTCCTTCCTGGGAGGAGAAGGTCCTGGATATCATGCAACCCGAGGGCCTGACTGGCATCAACAGAGGGCTCGAATCCCGTAAGTCAACAATACCCCCAAAGCACCAACCACCCCTGCCCAGCATGCCTCCCCACCACCCACCACTCTCCAACCTATTATAACCCACCCCACTGCACCCGTCCAAAACACCACACAGCCCTCCTCTGCATGCCACACCACCCCACCCCACCCCACTCCCACCATCCCTACTCACTCCCTCCTAATGCGTGGATGACAACCACAATGTGAAGAGCCACAGCTCCCACAATCCAGCACAACCCACATTGCAACTTACCACAGACCCACTGCACAGTGGAACATCTGCATGGACAACTATACCACAGCCCACACCAACTGCCTGCCATGACTATGTCCCAACACATGGCAATGACAGCAATGCCAAACTCCATCCACAACCCACATTGCCAAATGGAAACCATGCCACAAACTCCTACACCAGATCAATGTCTGCAGTGCAGCAGCTGTCATTGTCATCACTGGGAAGCAAGTCGAGCCACTGCATGCATCACAACAGGGACATAACAACCACAGTTACAAAACTAATATCTACAGTTTCCATCCACAGGTATCCCTATCACTGCCACCCTGGAGAGGATGCCAGCCTCAGACAGCTTTCCCCAGGATGAAGGCCCCACTGGATGTCTGGATGGGGACGACTTGCCTTGGCAATCTGGGGCCACTGTACAGTCCACCAACAGCACACCGGATGCCCCCACCCATGTGGCAACAATACCTCAGCCAGACCCTGAACCCCAAACCTATACCCCAGTGACCTCACTATCAGAAGTGTGCCCCACAGTACAGAGGCCAAAGTCAAGGGCACCCACCCCAGACAATGAAGGCCCTGCTGCTACTGCGAGTGGGAACAGGGGGTCAGGAGTAGTGGGAGGGGAACCGTGGTCCAAGGCTTGGGGCAGCCACACCAACTGACTGCCCAGGAGGTCCTCAACCAAGTCCTGGGTGTATACCAGCAGACCGAGGACACAGTGGCCCAGATCCTCACTACCATGCAGGAGACCCAGAGGCTGCACTTGGAATACCATAAGGAGGCCATTCAACAGTGGCATGCCCACAATACCACCATGGCCTCCATAGCAGCGGTGTTCAAGGACCTGACCACCATCCTGCATGAGTCCACCACCCACCAGCAGGCCCCTTCCACTGGCCACATCCCATCAAAGCCCTCCACATCGAAGGCAGCCAGTGGTATGGAGGCCCTGCCACAGGACCGGCAGGACACCAGCACCCCTACCCCTTTAGCTGAGGAACCCCCACGCAGGTGAGGGCATCCAAGTAGACATCCAGCCGGACATGATGCCAAGACCACAACCAGCGGCAGGAAGTGACCCTCTCCTGAACATTCTCTCATGTGTGTGACTGAGACACCCTGTCAACTGTCCACTCTCATATCTCCGTTTTCCCATGGCCACCATACTGGACCTGGACTACCCACAGCTGGCCTCACCGCTCTGATGATCTCAGCCGCCATTACCCCACTCATCACCCGTTGCACTTGTCCCTCCCAAATAAATACCATTGAGCACAGTTACTGCCTACCTCTTTATTTGTAATGAGTACGAATGGAACTGCCAATACATGCGCAACTGGCAACCCATCGCCCAGCACATGCATTAGAGGGTGACAGGGAGGGACCAAAATGCAGGGAGGTGGATTGTGGAGCAGCCAGTGGATGGAGATATGTGTCAATGAGGAAACAGGTCAGGCAGGGACCAGAGTACACCACTACAATGACCGGAAAGTAGAGCAAGACAGGGACAATAACCACTGTAGGAGTCACAGATTCCAACTCAACACAAATGCACTGTAGGAACAGGTATCCAAGGCAGATATGGCAGTTAAGTCCACAACCATATTACCAGTAACAACAGACAAAACCAACACAAACCAACCCAATTGTCCCACCCTCACAGCACCCAGCACCAGACCTGCCCCATACCCACTGCCACCAACAACACTGTAGCACTGCCATCCAATGTCGACTCCCAGGATAGATGCTGCACAGATGCAACAACCCTGTGTGGCACCCACATAACACTTATACTGGCAGCTGAGGGAACATTGTACATACACGTTGATGGCACAACGACTGCCTGACTACAGGCCTGACCTTTACACTGTGACTATCTAAATCATGAGCCCATGTGACACCCCCTCCAACCCACCCAGACTCAGAGCTGCAACCAATACCATCAGTAGTCACAGACAACCCGGTGGTTGCAGGACAAGGCAGATAGTTGTAGAGGGCACATACCAGACAGTTGACACATACCTGCATCTCAGTGGAAGTACTGTCGAATCTGCTCTGCCCTGGAGTCAGCTGCATCCTCATCATCCTCCTCTTCATCACTCCCCATGTCCCCTTCATCAGCCACTGGTACAGCTACCCCCTCCTCTGCATCCAGCAATGGGATGTGACGCCTCAGGGCCAGATTGTGCAGCATGCAGAAGGCCACAATGATCTGGCACACCTTCTGTGGGTTGTAGAGCAGGGCACCCCTGAAGGTATGCAGACACCAGAATTTGGCCTTCAGCAAGCCAAAGCACCTCTCAATGACCCGTCTGGTACGACTGTGGGTCTCATTGGAACTGTCCTCTGCATCTGAAGTCGGATGCCCCACGGGTGTCAGGAGCCAGGGCAGGTTGGGATAGCCAGAGTCACCTATGTGCACAGTGGTAAGAGGCATGTCATGACCGGGAAGGTGAAAGGGCAGGGACACAAGTGTGCAGAGAGCTGAGGCGCACACATATGTAGGGGTACATACCAATGAGCCAGGCCCCATCCCTCGTAAGTGGTGCCATCATATGTGGGACGCTGCTGTTCTGCAGGATGTAGGAATCATGCACAGAGCCTGGGAACCTGGCCATCACCTGGGAGATGTATTGGTTCGCAAGACACCACCTGCACATTGACCGAATAAAGGTTTTTGCAGTTCCTATAGACCTGTTCACTCCTCCTGGGTGGTAAACAGGGCAATGTGGGTGCCATCAATGGCCCTAATGACATGAGGGACGTGTGCCACTCTGTAGAACACAGCCTAGACAGTGGGGGAACCAGTTGTAGCTGGCCAGATGTTTGAGCAGGACACATAGTATGTCTCTCCGGATGTTGCTAAACATGGGCTGCGACATCAATGCTACCAGGCCCACTGTGACCTGGAAGGATCCTGAGGCAAGGTTGTGGAGGACTGACAACACCTGCACTGTGGGAGGGAAGGCATTGTGATGGCGAATGGCAGGCAACAGATCCAGTTCCAACTGGGCCACCAGTTCTATGATGGTCTCACGGTTCAGGCGATAGGTCTGGATGACATGACTCTCCTCCAGGGTGGCAAGGTCCACTAGGGGCCTGTACACCAGTGCATTCCTCAAACTTCCATTGTACCTGGGAACAGGAATGAGTTTGTATCATGTTGTGCACCATAGACTGTATCAACGGTGTTGATGTGGCTACACATCACCAAATGTCACCCATAACGCATTAACATTTCACACACTAGTCACATTGGACATGTAAAATGGCAGCCACCTGTCCTGCATGCATGGTACAGGTGGAAGTGAGGTAATCCCGCAGGCGTAACACGTCATGGCGGTAGGCGGTCACAACCACCGTGCAACTCACCATTGGTTGAAACTGTTGTCTTTGGGAGGCAGGAGCCAATGGTGATTGCCGCCGGCGGTGACGGTGATGTCTGCGGCGGCTGTGACCTCCATTTCATGTGTTCCTGCTCACTTGACTCCTGAACCTCGTGCACTGAAGACCTCCACTGCGTGTGCTGCTGTTTCTGACTCTGGTAGCCAGGATGCCACGTCCTGCAGGAGTTGGGGACCCAGCTTTCACTTAGGAAGAGTTGGAGCGGCTCTTGGATGGGGTCCTGCCCCCATATGGACAGTTGTATAGGGCACCAGAGCAGCAGATGAACCCAATGTCATTGTCCTGTATGTGAGTTGTGTGCATGGGGATAGGGGCCCTGGTAGGTTTCAGTGTGTCTGGAGCATGGATGTGGGTGAGGGGCCGCAGGCTATGTTGGGTGACGACATGTGGGTGTGAAAGTGTGATATGTGCTGTCCACTGCTGTCCCAGGGATGCCACTCTACATAACCTTGTCCTTCTTTCTGTGTCACCCATGCAGGTCAGCGCCCGTAAGAAAAAGGGGATTTGCGTGCCCTCGCCAAGCAAGAGTGGACCCTGCCCGACAGAGCACCTACTGTAGAAAGCATTGGGAGGACCTGAGACGCTGGGCCTGGAAGACCGTGGAGGCCCAGCTCTGGACACCCTCCCAACGAGGGAGGGGTGCACTTCAGACCCTGACCCCCCTAATGGCCCTCATATTGGCGGTGGCCTACCCTGAGGTGGATGAGCGCTTGAGGGCAGCACAGCAGCCACATGGGGGTAAGGACACACTCTCACTTGCTACATGTGTTGCCATAGAGGCTCTGGGTGGGCACCATTGGGTAGCTGTGGCGTGGGTGCTTGGTACAATGGTGTACACTATGGGTAGTGCCCATCTGGGCAGGATTGGCATCACAGGTGTGGGTAATGCCATGCAGTCAGTGGTAGCGGGCATGTGTGTGTGGGCGTGGCTTCCAGTGTTGTGTGTGTGCTAGGCTGGTGTACTCACAGTTGCTATCTTGGGAGTTGCAAAGCCAGGTAGAACATTGGGAGGAGTTGAAATTCACATGCCATGGTACCTATGGAAGGTGGGTGTTCGCTTTTATATTGTTAGTTTCCGCCAGGCTTTTGGTGGCGGTGGATCCGCACGGTGAATCGTGGCCGTGTGCAACCTTGTAATGTGGTTGTGAGTTACTCTCTGACCGCCGCCTGTAGATGGCTGCCACCAGCCATGCCGGCCCTTCCACAGTGGCGGTCCGAACGGTAACTTGGCTGTATTATGCAGGTGCTTTCCCTGTACTTGTGATTTGGCGGTCTTCACCGCCTAGCCCGCATCGGTGCAACCACCAACTCCACTGTGGCGGTCCGCTGACTGCCAAACTCATAATGAGGGCCATAGTTTTGAAATAATGTATTAACATAGTATATTTAAATAATAAAACAATTATTGTATTGTGAAGAAATGTGACATGCTATTTAGTTTTAAAATACTGTGTGTTTTTATTTATTTTGGGTAAAATATAATATTTGTCTTGAATTATTAATACATTATTTATTTAGAAAAATGTTTGTAAAGTTTGTCATTTATGAATAAATATTACAATTTATTTGAGGTTATTGTTTTTAAATTGTTCTGGTATATTTGTACTTTTGTTGCATAACTTAAATAGAAACTTCAGTCTTTTTAAAATAGTAAGTTTGAATATATAATTTTTTGTGAGGGTTAATAGTCAATATTTATTTTGGTCTACTTTTTGATGTATACATACTACTTACTGTTTCTGTTTTAATGTGAAATATATGCTTGTGTTATTTTGTGTTATTATAAACATATTTTAAGTGTATATTGTCATATTTTAAAATACGCATTTCATTTTTTATGCTATTAGTTTTTAGATGTTAATTTTTTTATGCTTTTTATTGAAAGCTATTTTTTAAAATATGTGTTTATTGTTAATTTTGATCTGTTAATATATCCTGGTCTGTGCCGAGGATGTAACCATTACGTCCTGGCACTGGAGTATGGGCCTCACCTCATCCCCACAGGGAAGGGATGGAAGGGGATGCACTTCCCCTTCCACTCTGACCCCCTCCTCCAGCAACGTCTGATGACGTCAGCCTGCAATCACACGCTGACCTCATCAGAGGTCTCCCCCATTGCGCTGGAAGCTCAACTTCCAGCATGATTGGAAGAGAAATTAAAACATTTCCCTTCCGATCGGGAGGGTGGGGGCAGGCAGAGAGGCATAAAAGGAAAGGAAAGGCCTTTCCTTTTCTTTCATGTCTCTCTGAGAAATTCGGCAGCACGATCGTAAAATGATCGGGCCGCAGAAATGCCCACTAGACACCAGGGAGTTTTTTTACATTTTTATATAAACAATGAAGCAAGGGTTGCTCCCCTGGGGGAAAATTATTCATTAGGCCTTTACTGCCCCCTCTGGGGGCATATCAGCCTATTTTAATTAGGCCGATCGGCGGGGAGGAGGGGGCAGAAGCCACTAGACGCCTGGGATAATTAAAAAACTAAAAAAATTAGAGGTGGGGAGCCACCTCTCAGGCAAAGGTCGCCCCCCTGGGGGCAAAATCTTTTTAGGCTATTTCTGCCCCCCTTGGGGCCTATTTTTAATTTTTATTAGGCCAATCTGTCCTTAAGGGGGGGCAGAAACCACTAGACATCAGGGATTTTTTTATAATTACAATTTCACGAAAGGGGAGCGACCCCTTAGGCAAGCATCGCTCCCCTGGGGCAAATTTATTTTAGGCCATTTCTGCCCCCATTGGGGGCAGATTGGCCTATTTTAATTAGGCTGAAACCACTAGGCACCAGGGATTTTTTTGTATTACAAATGGGGAGCCACCCCTCAGGCAAGGGCTGCTCTCCTGGGGCCAAATTTATTTTAGGCCATTTCTACCCCCCTTGGGTGCAGATCAGCCTATTTCTATTAGGCCGATCTGTCCCCGGGGGGGGGCAGAAACCACTTAGGCACCAGGGATTGGTGTGTTTTTGTTTGTGGGGGCAGCCCCTTGGGCAAGGGTTGCTCCCCAAGGGGGCACATTACTGTTGGCCATTTCTGTCCTCCTTGAGGGCTGATCGGCCTGTTTTTGTAAGGCCCATTTGCCCCAAAGGGGGGCAGAAAGCCCAGCAGAGACCAGGGAAGAATTCCTTTTAAAAAAGAGGGTGGGGTATGGCCATACCCCCACCCCAAATAAATGGGGTCAAAGTTGTTCTGCCCACTGGTGGGCAGATGGGGCAATTACCTCCTGATCCACTCCCCTGGGGGGGCAGAAATCCTACTAGATGTCAGGGAATTAAAAACAATAGTGGGGTGGTGGCTACCAACCAATATGGGCATGGTTATGCCCCCACCCCAATTAAAGGGGGTGACAGTCTTTCAGCTCTTTCCTGCACACTAAAAGATCTTATCCCAATGGCAAGCAAGAGGACATTTAATTATTTTGGGTTTTGGTTTTACATTTGGGCCATGAGAGCTTGTCTAACTCTCAAAATCGTCCCACTTGGAATGGTGAGGGCTTCAGTTTTTGGACTTTGAGATGCTGCCATGTAGAAAAATCTACAAGACCTAGACACATCTGAAAACTAAACATCTGGGTGAGTCCAGGGTGGTGTGCTTCACATGCATCCCGCACCATTTTCTTACCCGCAATGCCCTGCAAACTTCCAACTTTGCTTGAAATTACACATTTTCCTCACATTCTTCTGATGGAACCTTCCGGAATCTGCAGGAATCCACAAAATTCCTACCACCCAGCCTTGTTGCATCTATACTGATAAAAACTCTTCCCTACTTGTCAGCCTAATTTTTGTTTTTTCAAACTGCCCTTTTGGACCTGCTTTGGTTCCCCCTCAATTTCAACATGTGTTTGGCTCTTCCCTGTCACAGGCACTTGGCTCACCTACACAAGTGAGGTATCATTTTTATCGGTGGACTGAGAGGAAATTTGTGTTGGTGCGGTGATCGCACACAGAAATGTGAAAAAATGATGTTTCATCTAAATTTGAGGTTTGCTGAGGATTCTGGGTAAGAAAACACTGGGGCATCCATGCAAGTCACACCTCCCTGGACTCTCTCAGGTGTCTAGTTTTCAGAAATGTCTGGGTTTGGTAGGTTTCCCTAGAGGGCTGCTGAGTCCAGGACCAAAAACGCAGGTGCTCCCCCAGCAAAAACAAGTAGATTTGTATTTGATAATTTTTATGTGTCCACATAGTGTTTTGGGGCATTTCCTGTCACTAGGCCTTTCCACACAAGTGAGGTGCCATTTTTATCAGGAGACCTTGGGGGAATGCTGTGTAGAATGAAGTTTGTGTCTCCCCTCAGGTTCCAGAATTTTGCAGCACCGAAATGTGAAGAAAACCCTTTTTTTTGCCAAATTTTGAGGTTTGCTAAGGATTCTGGGTAACAGAACCTGGTGAGAGCACCACAAGTTACCCTATCCTGGGTAGCCTTAAGTACCTACTTTTCAGAAATGTCCAGGTTTACTAGGACGCTAGAGGCCAAAATCCACAGATACGCACTTTGCAAAAAACAGGTCAGTTTTCTTTGGGAAAATCTGATGTGTCCATGTTTTGGGGCATTTCCTGTCGCGGGCACTAGGCCTACCCACACAAGTGAGGTACCATTTTTATTGGAAGACTTCAATGAATGCTGGGTGGAAGGAGATGTGTGGCTCCTCTTAGATTCCAGATCTTTCTATCACCGAAATATGAGGAAACAGTGTATTTTTGCCACATTTTGAGGTTTGCAAAGGATTCTGGGTAGCAGAACCTAGTGAGAGCCCCACAAGTCACCCCATTCTTGATTCCCCTAGGTCAGTGGTTCCCAACCTGTGGTCCAGGGACCCCTGGGGGTCCGCGACAGCTTAGAAAATTAAATATTATTAACAGATTAGGTCCCCCGCTTTCATTAATGACTCAGTGGGGGGTCCCTGGATTCCAATAAAGTTTCAATGGGGGTCCCCGGGCTCCAGTAGTAATAAAGTGGGGGTCCACAGAAGTCAAAAGGTTGGGAACCACTGCCCTAGGTGTCTAGTTTAAAAAAAATGCACAGGTTTGGTGTGTTTCCCTAGGTGCCGACTGAGATAGAGGCCAAAATCCTCAGCTAGGCACTTTCCAAAAAACACTTCAGATTTCAATGTAAAAATGTGATATGTCCATGTTGCGTTTCCTGTCGCTGGAATTAGGCCTACCCACACAGGTGAGGTACCATTATTATCAGGAGACTTGGGAGAACACAGAATAGAAGAACAAGTGTTATTGCCCCTTGTCTTTCTCTAAATTTAAAAATGTAAGACAGTGTGTAAAAAAAGATGTCTATTTGAGAAACGCCCTGTAATTCACATTCTAGTACTGGGACCCCAGAATTCCGAAATGTGCAAATAACCACTGCTTCTCAACAACTTATCTTGTGCCCATTTTGGAACCGTTTCGGCCTCCTCGTCAGGAGTTTGGTGGAAGGATGTTTCCATCCGCCAAACTCCTAATGACCCCCTTAGTCTAACAATGGCGTGGAGGGGATCTGTTTGAGTCCACACCATCTACTCAGAGCCTTGAGGCATGCAGCTTTGACTGACTCAATTTGGGATATGGAAATGAGGACCTCCTCTCCCAAAAAATTCATGTTATTGAACTTGGTATTGTTATTCCAAAACATTCAAAGCTAGCTATAGAAACTCTGAAACTGAATTGCACATGCTACTTAGTGCTCACGTTGGAATTGTGGGATCTGTGGCACAGAAAAATGCAATATTCATCACAAAATATCATAGTGTGTCCAGTGCTGAAGTTTAGGTTAGGAGCAGGCTACTAGGGACAAAACAGTACTTTTTGCTTTGAACTGGAGCTTAACCTTACTTGATGCTAATTACATCTGTGGAGCTTTTTCTGTTTTGGGTGTAAGCTCCCATTAATGCTGTAACAGGTTTCAGAGTTAGGCGGTGCTCAACCAGGCACTATCTCCAGATGTTCAGGACTGATTTACATGTAGTGGTTCCTTGCCTGAAGTGGCAAGCTGGGCAAAAAATGATGGCTCAAACAATTACTAGCGGCTCAGACCTTTGTACATATTTTTCCTACATACCTTTTGTTGTTTTAATGTGGCATTGAAAGCGCAATACGTTGCCTATAAATCGGTCCAATGCTGGCATTGCCATAGTTCCAAGCACACCTCACTGATTAGCGCACATAGGAGATAGCTGTCTTGGGGTGTTTGCATTCACATTCAGAGGGGACATGGCTTGTCACTCTGGCCTGGACTGTTCTATTTTGAACAGGCTGAAGGCTGATTTGAAGTTTATTACTCTCTGTCTGGATGGTGTACTGGACAGAAAAAGATGGAAGTATAATGAAATCAAATCAATTTTCAGAGTCTGAGGGCCTGATTTAGAACTCAGTGGATGGGTTACTCCGTCATAGCAGTGACAGAGTCTTTTCTGAGCATTACACCAATCATCTCTGATATTTTACATGTGCCATTTGCCCATATGCACATTTCTACCCACACTACTTCGCCACATGTTTATGGCAGATAAAATCTGGAGATGATCTTCTTAGCAAGTAGCATGAACACTCAGGGCCTCATTATGAGTTTGGCGGTCGGCGAAGGCCGCTTGCCAAACTCTTTGAGTCGGAAGACCGCCACTCCAGTTTTCCACCCGCTAGCGCTATTATGAGTTTCCCGCTGGACCAGCGGGAAACTCACCACAACATTGACGCCAGCTCGTAATCGAGCTGGTGACAGTGTTGCAGTGTGTCAGGTTTGGGAAACTCACCACAACATTGACGCCAGCTCGTAATCGAGCCGGCGGCAATGTTGCAGTGTGTCAGGTGCAACAGCACCCTTCTCGCTTTTCACTGCCTGTAAACCGGGCAGTGAAAAGCGCAATGGGGCTGTACATGGGGGCCCCTGTACTGCCCATGCCAAGTGCATGGGCAGCGCAGGGGCCCCTGGCACCCCATCTCCGCCAGCCTTTGCTTGGCGGTTAAACCTCCATGGAAAATCTGTCATACACCGGAGTTGTAACCTCCAGGGCAGCGCAGCCCTGGTGGATTAAGACCGCCAGCACCGCCAGGCTGTAGGCCATCTAAAAGTGGCAATGCCGGTGGTCCAACTGTGCCCCTTCGCCACGATTGTTATATGGAGGTCGGACCACCACCACAAGTGTGCTGGTCTTAAGACCGGCACACTCGTAATGAGGGCCTCAGTGTGTGCACCCTGGATGCATTGCATGCTACTGAATGTAGGCCTTTCATGTTAAACAGACGAAGGAGTAGACTCAAAAGTCAAGCACCGAATAAGATAATCAAACAGAAAAGCACCAGAAACAAAGAGTGTGCTGCTTATCAGAACTGGCAGGCATTATAAGTGAATAAACAACTGCTAGTGAAATATTCACTCCTGGACTACTGTTAGAGGTAAAATTACTACGGATGGTAAATGCATTACTATATTACTATTAATAGCAAATGCATTATCGCTGGTGATCTTTATTAATAGAGAAACATACTGCAGAAAACTGATAAAAGTTGCTGCCCAAAAAATATTAGTTATTAGCTTATCTTAATAATGATAAACACCATAATCAACTTATGTAGTTCAACACTTCGCTTATGTGTGGTCATTAAACATGCACACAAAGATGCAGGAGAGCTTTCTCTGCAGTGTTAAACTTAAACCTGCAAGGAAGAAAATAAAAAATAGACTACGGGGGTTATTCTAACTTTGGAGGAGGTGTTAATCCGTCCCAAAAGTGACGGAAAAGTGACGGATTTACCACCAGCCGTATTACGAGTCCATTATATCCTATGGAACTCGTAATACGGCTTGTGGTATATCCGTCACTTTACCGTCACTTTTGGGACGGATTAACACTCCTCCAAAGTTAGAATAACCCCCTACATTTTGAACCAACCTTCCAATGACAACATCCTTACACCTTTATCCACCTAAATCCTTTCATCCTTCCTTACTCCCATTCCTATTTCACCACCTGTCTTTCTTGGTAGTTTTGTCTCACCAACTCATCACTTAACTCTCCCCAATCTGCATTACTTCTCCCTCTCTATTTTCTCCTCCCCCCATACCTGCTACCTGTTAAACTTACTTATGGTTTTGTCATTTTAATTTGATTGTAAACATTTCTTGCCTATGTGGTTAAAATTCTATATATGTTGTAATGCCTTGGGATGAAACCGTGTTACAGAAATGGCACCTAAATAAATAAGTGTATGGGAGGGGTGGCTGACTGCTGACTAAGATGGCTGCTTCGTAGAGCTACTCCCATCTCCCACCCGCTGAATCCCCTAAAATCGTCTCTCTCATACGCCTTTGGCAGCCCCAGCCCAATCGAGCTACATGTGGCAGGGTGCAGGGGAACTAATGAGCCCTTTCACAATGCCCTGTGCTGTGAGGAAGGCATTATA
The DNA here is from genome assembly GCF_031143425.1 of Pleurodeles waltl. Classification (NCBI taxonomy): domain Eukaryota; kingdom Metazoa; phylum Chordata; class Amphibia; order Caudata; family Salamandridae; genus Pleurodeles; species Pleurodeles waltl. The sequence goes on from NC_090451.1 coordinate 138,403,905, forward strand.
ACAAGCGCGGCTGGGCGATCGTCGACAGGCAGCAGCCTCGCATAGGTGCACTCAAACAGTGCAACCACAGGGGTTGGAGCCACACATTTGAAACCCCCGTTACGGCCTCTGTACGTCCAAGGGGGTGCCCGTAAGTACCAGCAAGAGGACCTACTGACAGCTCCTTGGGGGCCTTATTGACAGCTGGTGGCACGGCGGGAACTGGTGGGGTGAAGTGACCCCGTTGCCCTGCATCAGACGCTACTGAGGTAAAACCCTCATTCAAATAGGTGGCCAGAGCTGCGTTGAGTTCTCCCCATCGTGAGGCTCACACTGATGATGCCTGACATCCAACAGTGCTGTGAGCGGGGTAAAGCCCTCCAGTCGAGGTGCTGGTGAATGTGAAGGGGCCCAGTAAGATGATTGGCGACACGCTCTGGCAGCAACAAGTGGGCTGGTCGCACAAGGACAGAGACGGCCAGACAATTCACAGAGACAGGCCAGCAGGCCTTGGAACAGGCAATACCCAGTCCACTCCTTACAGCGGTGCCCACTCGACCTTTTGGGGTAACAGCAGAGGCACCTCATTGTCTAGAGGGGCCGTTGGACAGACTGGTCCCCTCGGTGTCTGGTGGACAGACCCACTCTGAGTAGCTCACAACACAGGGCCAAGAGCATTAGAACGACTAATAGTTCTTAAGTCATCCGAAGAATTCACAAATCCAGAGCTGTGGCCTTTTCCTATTTGGCACCTAAACTTTGGAACTCGCTTCTGAATTATCTTAGGAATATACCGACAGAATCTATGTTTAAGGTTCAGCTAAAAACTCATTTTTTTAAAGATCGGTGAGTGCTCTCTTGCTTCTCTATTAAATGTTTTAACTAGTTTTAGTTTGGAGCAGCTGTCACTTTAGAAATCTATGTCATTTATTCATTCAAGAACCTGACTCCCCACCCCTGGACCTATTTTTTATTCAACCCTGCGGAAGGGTCCGTTCCATTCCCATCCCAAGTTAAGGGAAATCAGCAATACTGCTTGCCTGCGGCTTAAGAGTGGGTCCCATCTTGACAACCAGCTCTCCAAGATGATTGGAAGGCAGAGAGTGGGAAAGCTGTCAGGTTGCATGAGAGGCCAGTACTTGGAGGCTACCCCTGGCGGGCTGCAACGGATATGGCTGCAGCACCCCCAGAGCCAGTGGCACTCTCGGCAGGGATGACCGGGGACAAGGATACATGTGCTGTGCCATGAAACACAAAAGGAGAGTACTGGGAGTGTTGCTATCCCACACCACCTCCCAAGAGAAATCTATATAACCACTAAGGGTGTGGGGTAGTAGGGGTTGAGGGTGGAGTTGGACCAGTGTTCCCTCAATTGGCGGTGTCGATTAGGTCGCGTTATAGTAAGAGAGTGGGACGCTTGTGTGGAGAGTGTCTCAGGAGCAAAGGGCTGTGTTGTAAAGAGAGGGGAGGGAGGAGTTCCCTTACAGACTAGGTGGTCTCACACACATAATAGTGTCTTGCTTCATCATTTGACCACCTACCACCACCCAAGTAAGATGGTACTACTTGGGCCGACTCAACCTCTTAGTTAAAAGAACAAGAGGGAGTGCTGAAATTAAACTGGCTGGATAAATTACAGGGATCCAGATGAGGTGGAAATAAAATTACCATACATGTCTCCAATTTCTAATAGTTAAATTTTAATGGGGGTGCATGTTGGTAAGGTTAAGAACGGGGAAGGAGGCTCACTAGAGGATAATGTCTCTTAGAGTCTTAAAAAAGGAATACGTATGACCAACATGTTTCTGCCCTCTCGAAGTGCTGGTAGGTCAGGGGCATTCGTCAGGGTCTAGGATCCCAAAGCACTAACAGTAAGTGAAGTGCTCAAAAAGTGAAATCTAAAAAGCCTACCTGAACAGGTGGTTCATGGTAGGTCTGTAATGCATAATAGATAAACCACAGATTATAAAGGGTGAGGGGTGGCACACCACTGCACACAACACAGTAAAAATAAAGTGGCAATGTATCATAAAAAGGTGAGAAACACTCGAACACACATGCAAAATTGACTTACTCCGGAATTAGGAGCGAATGGCCTCTGGTCTGGGTAACGCCGGGGGAGGGGTATTCCCTTGTAGTCACACTCTTAGGAGTAGGGAAAGAGAGGAGATTAAGGGCGGGGGGGGAAAAGAAGGGGGAAAAAAGAGGGGAGAAAAAATGCCTAGGATAGACAGGTCTGGGTAGAGAAGGTGGGAAGGGGAGTGGATGTAAAGATAGGGGTGGAATGAAAAAGGGGAGTAGACAGAAAATAGAGAATGGAAAACTGAGGAAGAAAGGGGAAGAAGGGCTGGTAGCCGGAGGGGTTGTTACTGGGACAGGGTAAATGAAAGACACAAATAGCAGGGAAGATCAAACTTACCACTCCAAAGGGATTACCGTGGAGAGTACCTACATGCTGGTGCCAGACCGCTCGGGTGTCGAGTGGAGGGTCGGCCCGGTATTTATGGTAATGTGGGTGGATGTAGGCCAATGAATGCTGGGCTGGCAAGCGCTGGCGTTCGAAAAACATATTAATCGTGAAACCGGAAGTGCCGGTGTAATGAGGCTGGCATCGGTGATCGCTCAGCGTCTTAATTGCAGGACCGGAAGTGCTGGGCCACCGCTCCGATCGCGTCCCGCGTCCCGTGTCGCGTCCCCGAGGGGATTCTGACAATCCTTACCGCCATCCTGTTCCTGGCGGCTCGCCCGCCAGGAACAGGATGGCGGTAAGGACTGTCGTGGGGCCCCTGGGGGCCCCTGCAGTGCCCATGCCAATGGCATGGGCACTGCAGGGGCCCCCGTAAGAGGGCCCCGCTAGTATTTCACTGTCTGCGTAGCCGACTGATTACGAGCCGGCTTCATGGTGGGAAGGGAGTTTTTCCCTGGGCTGGCGGGCGGTCTTTTGGAGACCGCCCGCCAGCCCAGGGAAAAACTCATAATACCCTCCGCGGTCTTTTGACCCCGGAGCGGTATTATGGAGGGCTGAATTCTGGCGGGCGGCCTCCGCCGCCCGCCAGAATCAGAATGAGGGCCATATTCTGGATACATGTGTCAAAGGAGCCGACAGGCAAGGCAGAAACTAGAGTTGACCCACACGAATGCCCTGCAAATAGACCATGACAGGGACAACTAACAAAATAGGAGTCAATGTTGGCCACTCAACACACATGCAGTACAATGTTGAACTCTGTAGTGTGATTTAGCAAGTGGAATCTCAAACCATATATCCATGGCAGATACACATTTCCTAGACATGCATTCCCAATGGCCCTTCCCTCCTAGCTGACAAAACTCAACAAAAGGCAAGTTCCACAATCAGTAAAAGTAAGGGTACACATTCTCCCATTCTGGACTGTGAGAATAAGTAGCAATACTGATCACACCACTGTGTTTGGCACATCAATTGCAGTGGATATAGCAGTACAGGGAACATACAACATGGACAATACTTTGCAGATGTGATGCTACACAATAGCAGAGTGAAGATAGCACTGACATTTGAACAGTAACACCTCCCGGGTTGGGCAATATGTTCACCCTAACCACCCAGAGGAATAGCTGCACTCCCCACCTCCACTGATGACACATACCAGAATGTGCTATGTCACAAGGCAGACAGGAGTACAGGTCACATCCAAAACAGTCTACACATACCTTATTCTCGCTGGAAGTATTGGTGGATCAACTCTGCTCTGGAGTCAGCTGCATCCTCATCATCTGCTTCCTCATTAATCACTATGTCCCCTTCATCAGCTAGTGGTCCAGCTGGCACCTCCTCCACATCTAGCAATGGTATTTGATGTCTCAGGGCCATATAGTGCGAGCATGCAGCAGGCAACAACGATCTGGCAGACTTTAAGTGATTTGTAGAGCAGAGCACCTCAGAAGACATGTAGACACTGGAATCTGGCCTTCAGTAGCCCAAAGGTCCTCTCAATGACACGCCTTGTCCTGCCGGGGGCCTCATTGAAATGGCTTTCACCATCTGTAGCAGGATATCTCACAGGTGTCAGCAGCCAAGGAAGGTTAGGGTAGCAAGGGTCACCTGAGTGCACAAAGATTGAAACCATCTCAATACCGATAGAGACACAGGGCAGGTTATGAAGAGAAGTGAGATTACAGGGGCACACATACTATTGGATACATACCGATGAGCCAGGCCTGGTCCTTCTTTAGTTGTGCCATCATGTTTGGGACGTTGCTGTTCTGCATAATGAATGAGTCATGCACAGAACCAAGGAACTTGGCCGTAACCTGGGAGATATATTGGTCAGCGAGACACACCACCTGGACATTAATGGAATATACGTTTTTCTGGTTCCTGTACACTTGTTCATTTCTCCTAGGAGGAACCAAGGCAATGTGGGTGCCATCTGTGGCCCCCATCACATGAGGGACATATGCAAAATCATAGAAGTCAGCTGAAACAGTGAGCAAATCCGCATATTGGGGGTGTTGTGTAGCCATTTTAGTTATATCTGCATACACGTTATTTTAGCAAACTAGGTCTTCCGCTGTGCACTTTAACCCAAATCCATTTTATTCGGCTTCGTTTTTATTATTTTAACAATAATCACATTTGCGGTGTGGTTTTAACTTCTCTATCTAGCTGTTCTTTGCCTAGGTCAGCACTGTGTTCTTAAACAAGATATTTATTTCACTCTGTGCTTTTCTCAAGGCTGCAGTAAGATAGGATGCCGGCAAAAGTGGTCCGTTTAGTCTCAAATGTTCACAGAAACATGTACACTCTTACGTGGGGATCATTTCTTGGAACATTAGCTGTTTTATTATAAAAACACTACCTTGACCCATGTACATTAGAGGGAGATTCGGCCAGATGACAATGACTGTATGCTGATTGCTGAATGCTTTGCTGCAGCTGCTTATGTAGACTACAGGTCTTTTGCTCAGGTATGAAGGATGATGTCTTCCCAGGGGAAACCTGAGGGGCATAACTAGAGCTTAACATGCTGTGCTCTAACATAGTCTAGGTGTCACGACTTACGTGCTGCTTTAACCTGGAGTCCGCAGAACGAGTGGCGTGGATCTTGGTCTTGAATGTTCGGCCTTGGCCCAGGTAGGGGCGACTCTTTCTGGTAGCCACGCTGCTGCAGGCAATTGGTACGCCAAGAGCAGGCCGTATCCCTCAGAAGTAGTGCCAGAGGGAAAAAAATACCCTGAAAGGGGAAAAAACCTCCAAAAAGATAGGTTCCTGCAACAGGAACAAAATGAACAGGTAACAGCAGGAGCAAAATACAGGAAAATACACTGGAACCGATGAGAACCAGCACAGGAATACAAGGAAGCAGGAGCGAAGACACCATCAAACAGAAAGAGTTGCAGCGCAAGGAGAGAAAGAATCACAGCCCTTAAATACCAACAAACAGGAAGCGACCAACAGGAAGTACAAGGACACCATCTTAGATAGGGAAAAACACATAGAACAGAATGGACTAGGAGCCATAGAGAGTAGGGAACAAGGAATGCTGGGAAGAGAAGGGTAATATGGGAAAGGGAGAAAAACATAAAGGAAGGCACAACAAGCTGACAAAAAAAAGAAGAAGAAGAAAAGAACAGGTGAGTGGGGGGTCACACCTGCCTGTGAGCGCGGTGCGCTAAAGAAGAACGAGGCCCCATGCCCAATGTGGGGCCTCGGAATATGCGGCGTGTCTTGGGACCGCGTGCCGTGGCCCGAGCAGAATGTTCGGCTTGTGCCGCGTGCAGCGGCGCGACATTAGGTCCCCCCCGAAGGTCCAGGTTTGTGCGGAAACAAGCGGTGAAAATGGCAAATCAGAAGAGGTGCGTGAACAGAAGATGCATCTTCCCAAGAGCATTCACTGAGAGGGTAACCCTTCCAATGAATCAGATACTGAAGACGTTTGTGAAGATACGAGAGTCACAAATCTCTTGTACCTCATATTCAGGTACATCATCCATTAACACAGGAGGAGGACAAGGAAACTGACGAGAGTAAGGATCAGGTACATAGGGTTTGAGCTGGGAAACATGAAAGACTGGATGAATCCTCCAGGTACGAGGCAAGTGAAGACGGACAGTGACAGGATTAATCAGATGAAGGATGCGGAAAGGACCGTAGTAACGAGGTGTGAACTTACTCTGAGAAAGGCGTAAAGGCAAAAATTTAGACGAAAGCCAGACTTTATCCTGAAGGTGATATTCTGGAGCATCCCTACGCTTCTTGTCTGCTATTCTCTTCATGTATCTCTTGGTGTTCAACAGGTTAGATTGAATCAATCTATGGATCTGTATAAGTCGTCTGGAAAATGAAGTAACAGCAGGAAGAGAAGAGGTAGACTGAGGAGTAGTAGGAAAAGAGGTAGGATGATAGCCATAAGAACAGAAAAAAGGAGTGACCTTGGAGGCACTATGGACAGTGATATTGTAAGAGAATTCAGCGATAGGAAGATAAGTGTTCCAGTTGCTCTGGGTAGAATTACAAAAGCAGCGAAGGAACTGCTCCAATCCTTGGTTGAGACGCTCAGTCTGTCCATTGGTTTGAGGGTGGAAACCCGATGATAGTGCTATATTAATAGTCAGTGTTCTACAAAAATGTTTCCATAGCCGGGAGATGTACTGAGGTCCCCTGTCAAATACAATGCTGCGTGGAAGTCCATGGAGACGGATAATATGATGGATAAATATCTGACTTAGTTCTTGGGAAGTAGGTAATTTTTTCAGGGCAGTGAAGTGAGCCATCTTAGTAAAGGAATCTATGGTGACCATGATAACCCGGTTTCCTGCTGATGGAGGTAGTGAACACATGAAATCAGTAGAAATGGTGTGCCAGGGAGCCGGTGGAACAGGTAATGGTTGCAGTAATCCTGCAAGTCTGGTACGGGGATCTTTACTTGAGCAAATATGGGACAAGCCTGAACGTATCTTTCGACATCCGATTTCCAGGTAGGCCACCAGAAAGATCGCAAGAGTAGTTCTTGTGTGGGTTTGATGCCTCTATGACCAGCAACCGGTGAATCATGGCACATTTGTAGTGCCTTTTCTCTTACTCCATTAGTAGGGAGGAACAACAGGTTCTTATAATAATAATACCCTTGCAGTTTACATATTAGGGAGTTTAGTTTCTTTAATTCTTGATCAGACAGGTTGGAATATTCCAGTTGTACCTCATCCAGGAAAGACTGAGCTACTCCGATGATTTTACTGGGCTCAAGTAGATACTGTGATGGGGTAGGAGTACAATCTGGATAACGGCGAGACAAAGCATCATCCAGAATGTTTTGGGATCCAGGAATATAGGTGACATAAAAGTCATACTGACTGAAGAAAAAGGCCCAACGAGCCTGATGACTGTTCTGGCATAAAACATTATGTAAACACTGTAGATTACAATGGTCTGTTCTCACCTCAAAGGGCTCTTTGGAACCCATAAGAAACTGTCTCCCCTCTAGGCAGACTGTTTTCAGAGCTAATAACTCCCTTTCTAGTACTGAGTAATGTTGTTCGATGCAGAGAGTACATGGGACAAATAGAAAACTGGATGTTCAAGACCATCATCTTTTTGTTGTTAGAGTAAGGCAGCTCCGATGGATCTTTCGGAAGCATCAGTAACAACAATAAATTGTTTGTTGGTATCTGGGTGTCTCAATATCAGTGCTTGAGTGAAAGCCTTTTTTAGACTCTGAAAAGCTATCTCAGCCGCCCTTGTCCAGACAAAGCCTTTCTTTAAATTCTCCTTTTTTAATGTTTGAGTTATGTGGCTGGTTTGTTCTGCAAAGTCTAAGATAAACTGCAGACAAAAATTAGCCAATCCTAGAAAACATTGCTTTTCCTTGATAGAGGAAGGAGAAGGCCAGTCTAGGATGGCTTGTACCTTTTCCTGGTCCATTGCTATTCCAGTGGGACTAAGGTGATATCCCAAATATTTGACCTCGGTCTTGTCAAACTCACACTTTTCTGGTTTACAGGACAGTTGATGTTCCCGGAGTCTTTGAAGGACTTGTTTCACGTGAGTGGAATGAAGTTCAGGACGTCTAGAATAAATAAGGATATCGTCTAAGTAGATGACGACCGTATGGTTCAAGAAATCAGAGAACACAGAGTCCATAAATCTTTGGAAAATGGAGGAGGCATTAGTGAGACCAAAAGGCATAACTCTGTACTCATAATGACCAAATGGGGTCCAGAAAGCAGTCTTCCACTTGTCTCCTTCTTTAATACGCAAAAGGTGGTAGGCTCCATGAAGATCCAGTTTGGTAAATCGTTGAGCCCCTCTGACTGCCTCTAGTATGTCCTTGATGAGGGGCAAAGGATAACAGTCTTTTATAGTTATCTTATTTAGACCTCGAAAATCCAGGCAGGGACGAAGATCCTTTGTCTTCTTGGGTAGAAAAAAGAGGGGAGCCCCTGCTGGAGAGGACGATGGTACAATAAGACCGCTATGTAAGTTTTCTTGCAGATACTCCTTTAGAACTTCCCTTTCAGGTTCCGTGAGTGAATACATCCTCCCAAAGGGAACGATAGCTCCAGGTTCCAAGGGAATAGCACAATCGTAATCTCGATGTGGGGGTAACACAGGTCTGGATGGTTTTTGGAATACATCTTGAAATTCTAGATAGTGATCGGGGACTCCTTGGACTGTATTGAGGGAACATCCAGTAGTAATTTCAGTAGGCATCAACCTCTTGGGTGACCAATATGTGTCTGAAGCAAAGCAGTTCTCGTGACAAAACTGTGAGGACAAGGAAGTAGTCTGGGTTTCCCAATTTACATAAGGGTTATGTCTTATGAACCACAGAATTCCTAAAATGATAGTATGATTGGGGGATGATATTAGATCAAATGAGATGTGTTCTTGGTGGTTTCCGAATTGTAAACTTAGTGTCAGGGTGGTAGTATCAACTGGAATAGAGGATATTAAGGACCCATCCACTGTGTGAACTTGTTCTGGGATTTCTTTGGGTCGTGTTGGTATTTGTTGAGTCGTGGCCCAAGTGTTATCCATATATATGCCACTAGCACCACAATCAAGTAAAGCCATCGTTCTTTCTTGACGGCCGTCCGGTAACTGTAAAGTCACAGGTAACATAAACAAAGTTGTGGCATTGTCCTTGAATGAACTGATGGAAGGTATAGCACATGATCCCGTCCCCTCCCTTCTTACAGAGGACGGGAAGTGGCATTTCCCGATGGCCTTTGAGGACGAACAGGGCAGGTACGAAGCATGTGGCCGGCAGCACCACAATACAGGCACAATCCTTTCTTACGTCTGTCTTCCCGCTCGCTAATGGAAAGTGGGCCTTGAGTGGTATCCACCTGCATAGGTTCAACTTCTGTGTCTCTGGCGGGAGGACGAGACTCCTCGGGATGCTGCAAAAAGACATGTGAAGTGCTTGGCTGGGAAGAACCTCTACTCTTTCTCTTCTCCATACGCCGTTCTTGGAGACGGTATTCAATGTAAAGAGCTTGATCCATCAGACCACGAAGATCTTCAACTCGGGTGGAGTGTACTAACTCATCTTTAATCTCTTCTTTAAGTCCTCTACGGAATAAAGTCACCAGAGTTCGTTCCACCCAGGTGGTCTCAGCCTCTAGCTGTCGAAAGCGGTAATATATTGGAGGACATCTTGTGAGCCTTGTTGGATGTCACATAAGGCTTCTTCCGCAGAGGTCTCCAATCCTGGACGACTAAACATCTGTTTAAACCGATTCACGAAGGCGGGATAGTCCGACAATACTGGGTCATTGGATGATACCATCGGGGCTGCCCAGGCCAAGGCAGGACTGGATAACGCACTGATAAGATATCCCACCTTTGTCTTGTCGTGGGAGAATTGGGTAGGTCGGAAGGCAAAATACACAGTTAATGCATTGAGGAACTCTCGCAGTTTAGTTGGTTCACCGGAGAAACGAGGAGTAGAGGTGGAGACGGCCGGAACATCTGCACTGCACTGCAGAAAGCCAAAGCCTGTTGTAAAGCAGCATTCTCATTGCGTAATTGTTGCAGTTCCTGAGCCTGTTGCTGAATGGTTGCCAGAAGAGATTGATCGGGATCTGCAGCAGCCACCACAGTATCATCCATGGTGTTAAACGATGTCGGGAGTATTGGGCGCTGCAATCTGTCACGACTTACGTGCTGCTTTAACCTGGAGTCCGCAGAACGAGTGGCGTGTACCTTATTCTTGAATGTTCGGCCTTGGCCCAGGTAGGGGCGACTCTTTCTGGTAGCCATGGTGCTGCAGGCAATGGGTACGCCAAGAGCAGGCCGTGTCCCTCAGAAGTAGTGCCAGAGGGAAAAAAACCTTGAAATGGGAAAAAACCTCCAAAAAGATAGGTTCCTGCAACAGGAACAAAATGAACAGGTAACAGCAGGAACAAAATACAGGAAAATACACTGGAAACGACGAGAACCAGCACAGGAATACAAGGAAGCAGGAGCGAAGACACCATCCAAACAGAAAGTGTTGCAGCGCAAGGAGAGAAAGAATCCCAGCCTTTAAATACCAACAAACAGGAAGCGACCAACAGGAAGTACAAGGACACCATCTTAGATAGGGAAAAACACAGAACAGAATGGACTAGGAGCCATAGTGAGTAGGGAACAAGGAATGCTGGGAAGAGAAGGGTAATATGGGAAAGGGAGAAAAACATAAAGGAAGGCACAACAAGCTGACAAAAAAAAAGAAGAAGAAAAGAACAGGTGAGTGGGGGGGTCAGACCTGCCTGTGAGCGCGGTGCGCTAAAGAATATCGAGGCCCCATGCCCAATTTGGGGCCTCGTAAGGTGCAGAGCAGGCTGGGGATGCGGCGCGTCTTGGGACCGCGTGCTGCGGCCCAGCCGAATGTTCGGCTCGTGCCACGCGCAGACGCGCGACACTAGGTAGGAATTATTTTAAGAAACCCTAGTGACAATATGGTAGCGTTATTTTTATGCTTCACTCTCCTTGTCACAATTTTAATCCTGTCATGCTTCATCGTCCTAGTTATTGCAGTACATGCTTTATTATCCAAGATGCAGCTGCTTCCATAAAACCTTGTTTAATATTTTTTGCCTCTGATTGTCCTTGTGTATGTGAGACTAATGTAACAGAAAGAAACGGATGAGATCTAAGTGACCACGATTTCCCTGAGGAGCCAATTGTGCCATGTGCTCGGTTGCCCAATCATCCCTGCTTTTGGGTGGAGATGAGGCACTGCTAGTTAGCCGGAACAAAACCCGGATTAGGCCAACAGGTGTCACCTGTAGTGGGTTCAGACTCAGTCCCCAACAGTGCAAGTGATTCTGCCGCCCAAATCGAGTAGTCTCATTAGAATAATGAGAGCCTACGCTATCAGGGGAACCTGATGTAGTAGGGCAGGTGTTTGAGTAAAGCACACAGCACATCCTTCAACACATTACTGAACTTCCGCTGTGACCTCCCTGTTGCCAAGCCCACTGTCATCTGGAACGACCTTGAGGCAAGTAAGTGGAGCACTGACAACACCTGTACTGTGGGAGGGATGGCACAGGGATGACGTATGGCAGGCAACAGATCCGGCTCCAACTGGGTACACAGCACCATGATGGTCAGACATACATCTGTATGACGTATCTCTCTTCCAGGGTAGCAAGGTTAACTAGGGGCCGGTACACAGGGGCATGTCTCAATCTCACCATTGCCACGCTCTCTAAGAATAGGAGAGAGGATAAGTCAAAAGTTGATGTCTTGAATGTGTGGACATAGTCAGTCTATGCAGTAGTCACTATATTTCATTCATGACGCATCTAAAATTCACCTACTAATCACTAACTACACGTAAAATGGCAGCCGCCTGTCCTTAATGCACAAGACAGATGTACGTGACCTCATTCTGCTGGCGTTAGTCATCATGGCGGTAGGCAATCTCAACCACCATGCAACTCCTCATTGGATAACATTGTTGCCTATGGGAGACTGGGGCCCATGGTGATCACCGCCAGCGGTGACGGTCATCTACACAGCAGGCGTGACCACCATTTACTGTGGCATAGCTAACTTGACTCTTGACACTCGAGCAAGTAGGACCTCCACTGCGTGAGCTGCTCTGTACTCTCTCTGGGAGCCAGAATGCCACGTCCTTCAGGAGACAGAGCCCCATCCTTCACCCAGGAGAGGCTGGAGAAGCTTATGGATGGAGTCCTACCCCTGTATGGACAGTTCTGTGGGGCACTAGAGAAGCAGGTGAGTCTTATGTCACTGTCCTGTCTGATAGTGATGTATGTGAGGTTGAAAGGCGTTATGACGAGGCAGAGGGAGTGGATGATGGGTGAGGAGTCTAAGCATGGGTGATGTGAAGACATGTTAGTGTGGTCATGAGATGTGTCTGATGTGTGATGTCCACTGCTGTCCCTGTGATGCCACTCTACATTTCTTTGTCCTTCTGTCTGTGTCACCCATGCAGGTCAGCACCCATCAGAAAAAGGGAATTTGACGTGCTATCACCAAGCAAGTGCGGACCGTGGAGGTCCATTGCTGGCAGAGCACCCATTGCAGGAAGTGGTGGGAGGACCTGAGACACTGGGCACTTAAGACCGCAGAGGGAGGGGTGTCTGTCGGATGCTGACCCCCCTAATTGCCCGCATTTTGATGTTGGCCTACCCTGAGGTGGATGGGTGCTTGAGGGCAGCACAGCAGCCACAACGGGGTAAGTACACACTCACACCTCGATAATGTAATGCTTGTATGGATTTGGGTTAACTACTAGTGGGAAGATGTAGAATAGGTCATTGGTAGATGCACGTCGACCTTGGGTATCAGCCACGCTGGCAGGATTGGTATCAAAGGTGTGTGCCAATACCATGCAGACAGTGACTTATAAGGGCATTTACATCCAATTTTGGATTCGTGTGGTCACCCTCAGCAAAGTTTGAGAGCTCAGCTTCCACCATCAGCATCAGTACACCGAAGGTGTCAGGGCATTGCCATCAGTATCAGCCTACGACTGTGACAGAGATAACTAGTGATTCTTCCATCAGCTGTCATGTACAGTATGTGTAGATAGGCACAGTGGGCCCAGATGTCACTGTGCTATGTGTTAATGGATTAGTGGGCATGCTACCTACCCATGCACAATTGTGTTGATTAAGGAGTACAGGATATGTCTCCATAAATGACCATGAGAATGTGCCTAGTAGTGGCCAAGTGTGACTAGTATGACCCTCATCAAGTACATGATTGCAGATATTCCAACAGCAGCAGTTTACATCAGCATTGCAGACGTTTCCCCCATGGTGTCCACTGGTGTAGCATGTGTAGGTGAAGGAATGGCCTGCCATAGCATAGCAGCAGATAATAATGCTTTTACTCTGTGTGAATGTTGGGTTGGTATTGACCCATTGCACCCTGTCTTTCTCTGCCACCCTCCCTCCTTCATCTCCTCTGTCTTTCTGTACATCAGCATCATCAGGCAAAGGAGAAGGGGCACCAGTGAGTGGGGAAGCTGCAGCCCATGGGACCCAGGAGGCTGATACCAGCGGAGCTGATGGGACTAGTGGGACAGAGGGTGAGGGAAGTGCCACAGGGAGACAGGATCGACAACAACATCTTCAGATTCCTCCTCCAATGAACGCTCCCTGGCGGTGGCAGACCCATCTGGGACCATCCCAGCACCTTCCTTATCTGCAACCCTCCTTAGCAGCACTGCCCTCCCTAAAGCTCCCCACCCAGTTGCCCGTGCCCGCTCACCCAGGAGGATGGACATCTCCTTCGCCGCAGGCACCTCTGCCCCTGCCCCAGTCAGCCCTTCTTCCCTCAATGAGGAGGCTATTGACCTTCTGAGGTCAATCTCTGTGGGGCAGTCAACCATTGTGAATGCCATCCAGGAACTGACATCACAGATGCAGCAGTCAAATGCCTACCTGGAAAGCATTCACGGTGCCCTGGCTGCTCTGCAAAGATCCTTTCAGGCTCTGGCCTCCTCATTGACGACAGCCAGTGTCCCTTCTTCTTCCGCCCCCCCAGCTACCTGTTCCCAATCTCACAGCCCTCTCCCCACACCCATCCAAGGGACACTTTCATACCAACATGCATCCACACCGACAGACACGGTTTGCAAGGACAAACACAAGTACCACAAAAGCCACCACCACTATGCACACACACAACAGACACATGTAGACACAACAACATTCACTCCCTACACGGACTCCCCCACCACCTGCCCCCTCACAGACATTACACCACTCAAACCTGCAGTCACCACATCATCACTTCCAGATCCTGCCACAAGTGCCCTCATTTCTACCGTCACCACAATAGAAGACCCCCATACATGCACCCCAAAACACCACATGTGCACTCAGCACAAGTGTCAGCACCCCACATGCAGCACATCCACCCTAACTGCAGACACCACCACAACATACATCCACACATCCACCCTGCCGTCTCCCTGCATCTCCTCCCCCCTCCTCCCACTACACCTATATGCCCACACTCACCCACCCAATAGTCACCCAGCACACACATGGCATCCATGCTCGCACCTGCACCAAGAGCACCTCCACATATACACCTCTCAATCACTACCTCTCCCTCCACTTCCAAACGTTTTTCCCATGACCAACCCTGTGCTCCTAAAAAACATTTCCTGCAGGAATTTTTACCTGTCCCTCCCACTGTCCCAGTCCCTGTCCCCCCCAAGCACCCTGTTCCCATCCAAAGACCCCTGCCTTCCACCTCCCAGTCCTCCCATGGACCACCTGGTACAAGCCATGCCCCTCTCCCACCTACGACCTCTACCCCTACAAAGCCCAAGGTTACCCCTCCCAAACCCAAGCTTTCTCCCCCAAAAACAAAGTTCAAACCTAAACCACCCTTCCAACCCAAACCAAAGGTCCATGTAGGAGGCTGGCCCTCTATGTAGTGTGCAAAACTAGGCACACTGTGCAGGGGGGCTAGGCAACCACACATTGGTTTCCAGAGGTAAAAATTAGACCACCTAATGCTCACATTTTTTAAGGTTGCTGGTCGAGCAGTTAGGCTAATCCAGGAGATGTGCTAAGTATTTGTGGTACTCACAAATCCAGTCATGCACCACACACACTCAATGATTAACTCGAGACCAGATTTTATAAAAATACTTCAGACTTTTATATAACCTTTAAGACCAAGATCTTTAGAATATGTTGAGTACTTTTTGAGTTATGACTTTTTGAAATGTTAGTAAAGTTAGTCTTTCCATGCATAATTACACACCATTGGAATCAATGGTGTGATTGATAAATGACCTTTAAAAATGCATTAAAAATCGTACAGTTAGGTTACCTTCTGTTGCAGGGTAGATGGAGTGGTCGGTGGGCATACTGTACCAGCTGGAGAGCCTCGGTTGCTCCCGGTTCTGGTGCGAGCAGCGTTGGAAATCCTCTTTGCACAGGCACAGGGCCACCTGGAGAGGTCTCTTGGAAAAGGAGCTGGTTTACAAGTTTAATGTGGGTGCTAGGGGGTCCCTTTGGGCGGTCGAGGTTGCAAGGGGTTGGGGACCCGGGGCAACCAGCAAATCCTGCAATGCAAGGCTCAGGGTGGCCAGGTGTAGGGCTTTTTGGAGGTCTTGGATGCTGTGTGCAATGGGACCCTTTGGAGCTGGGGGTGAGTCTTCTTCTTGGGGTCTCACAGGATGTCGCGGGCACTCTGGTGGGAGGTCCAGTTTGTCACTGAAGTCTCTCGACTGGAGCTTCCTCCTGTTCCAGTTGCAACTCTGGGGGAGCTGTTGTTCGTGATGTCCAATGTGCACTGGTCAGTACCTGGGGTATTGCTACAACGCGGCCACTGGAAGGCGCTGTGCCACCAAACTGGGCACAGTTGCAGGTCTCATTTGAGCTGTCATTGGTGTGTTGTCGGGTCCCGCTGCAACTTTCAGTTGCGGAGATATCTTCTGGTCGGTGAAGTGTCCCTCACTGGTTTGCAGGTCCTGTAGTTTCTTGAGTGATGCCTCCACTCACGAGGGAGTTCCAAGGCTATTTGCGAAGCCTGGAGGTCCTCGGGGGTCTTTTGAGGTTGGTCCAGGGGTCAGCTCCTCTGCATGCTGACTGTCGGGACTCTGTTCTCGTCCTGTCGGGTTCTTTGGTGGTGTCTTCCGTTCTTCCAGGTGAATCTACTTTCTTGGTCTAGGGAAGCCCACTAAATACTGAATTGAGTGGGTGTTTTAGGGGGGAACCTGGTAGTGTCCAATAGGACACTTACCCTTGGGTTGCTACACCCACTACAGTGACCACTTGCTGTGGGAAGGGGCACTTCCCTAAACCTCAGTGGATATTTTCCTACCATCCAACATGGAGGAAAATGAGATGGAGGGTCCACTTCACCTGCAAGCCCCTAGGGGTGGTGCATGCTCAGTGAGGCCACTCTTACTACCCTTTGTCTGGTTTCCAGCCTTTGCTCCTGCCAAAAGTGTGGGTTTGCAAAGGAGGAAGCCATCTGCTGCTAGCAGCAGGCCTGGGGGCTCGAGTTTCAGGGGCAGTAGCCATTTGAAGATCACCACCAAGGTGTTACACATTCCTGAGGGGGGGGGTGTTAGCTTCTCCACCCAAGAAGGGCATTCTCTTACAAACCAGAGAGCCACGGCTCTCCCCTTGGTTTGTATATTGGCCGTCTGGAGTGGCAGGCTGGATGGAACCAGTCAGCAACTAAACCAGTTAGGGCTAGCTTTTGCAGGGGGCACCTCTAAGATGACCCCTGGGTGCATTAAGGGTTAAATTCAACACTGGTACCAGTTTGGATTTAAAATTCACGGTACAGAGTGTCCATCATGTAGCTAGGGAACCAGTGTTTGACCAGTGTCCAGCACATGTACTTAAAATGGCTGCTGTGTTCACTCACTATGTCCCAGGTCTGACAAGGACACAGTGGGGGCATATTGCTCATGCAATTATGCCCTCACATATAGTATTGTGTACCCTGCCTTAGGGCTGTAATGGGTGACTTACTCATAACATATGCAGTGTAGGGTGGACTGGGCACACAGGGAGTGTGCCATGTCGAGTTTTACTTTTAGGTTTGCCCCAGTACACTCAGCCTGCACTGGCAGTGTTGGGGGTATCTGGCTGCAAGGCACTAGAGGGTGGCATAATCAGTGCTGCTGCCCTCAGGGGCCTACTCCTACTATCTCATGCTATGGGTCTTGGGGTACCCATTTACTGGAGTCTTTCAGGGAAATGTAAGAGTGTATCCAATTGTGCCAAGCATCACAACAGATTTAGCGAAAGAGCTCTGGCCCAGGGAACCTGGTTAGCAGGGGCCCGGGGCACTACCAACTTCTAGAACACATCAACATCAGGCAAAAAGTGGGAGCTATCTGTGCAAAAAGAGGCCTCCTCTCAGAGACCCCCCCCCCTCCAAACCAAAACCTAATGCCCCCCCCAAACCCAAACTCCTACCTCAGCACCCCCATTCCCCATCACTCCTGATGTGCCTGCATGCCCTATTGATGCCCCTGCCATGTGGAGGCCTCTTTGCAGTTAGGAGTCAAGTTGGGGCCATGGACATTGCCCTATGTGCATGGGGCACCATGTTCACTTGGACTGGCCAGTAGGCCTATGTTGTACATAGTTAATTTTATACTGAAACATTATTTTATTATATGTGCACCAGAGACCCGTTGGTGTTGAGGGTAACAAACTTGTCCTGGCTTTCCTTCCACATGTAAGTGTGCAATTTGTTGTGTGGCAGGAGCTGAAGACACAATGTTGCAGAAGGTGTCTTGCTTCTTTGTTGTCGTTTGTAGAGTTCCTGGAGGGTCCAGATGCAGTTTCTTCAGTGATACGTTGAAGTCGAGGATGCAGGGGATTCCTGCTGGAGTCCAAATCTGAAGAAACACCCACAAGAGAGACCCTAAATAGCCCTCAAAGGGGGATTGGTCACCTAACAAGATAAGCACCTATCAGGAGGGGGCTCTGACATCACCTGCTGGCACTGGCCACTCAGATACTCCCAGAGTTTCCTGCCAACCTTGAATCCAAGATGGGGCACCAGTGTGCCAATTGTGGGTGAAATACAGAGTTTTGAGAGAGAGAGAGCATAATCACTGTGGTCCTGGTTAGCAGGATCCCAGTGAATACAGTCCAACACACTGACAACAGGCAGAAAAAGGGGTTAAACATGTCAAGAAAGAGGATACTTTCCTACAGGGACTGTCCACTATTTCAATCTTTTTGGGTTGCAGTGATTGCATGGATGGGCGAAGTGTGGGGGAAATCCCTTACTGCTTTGGCAAAGTGGTGTCTTCTGAACATCTGGGAGGAAACTGACGTGCTAGTTATAGAGCATATATGGATCACCCTAGGGTTGGCAGTAGCTAAACCTAATGTGTCTAGAATGTGAGAACAGATCAAAACCATAGTTGGAGGACTGGAAGTTTGATATGGACTTGTGTATGTTGGCTGAGAGAGTGGAATACGAAAGTTGTAGATGCCTCCAAAAGTGGGCTAAGGTTTGGAGCCATTGGAGTGGATACATAGGTCATATATGTGATGACTGGCCCCTGTTGGGGTGGGGTGATAGCTACCTACTGTGGACACAACTGAACTTGCTGTTATGGGGAAGGGGAGATGGCCAGGCCTGATGCCACAATGGCAAGAATGTCGGAAATTACCAGTGCACAGTTTGATGTTTGTAATTGTCGTTATTAAAAGGTCAATAAAAATAGCTGTAAAACAAAATAAATAAGTGACAATGAGCAATTAAGCAAGTTACACTGACCCTCCCTAGAAGAGGCACCTCAGCCTTCTATATCTTACCATGCATCCAGCTAGCCACCCTTTCATACGTGCATCCTTGTAACCCTTCCAACCATGCATCCAACCATCCATTGTTTCACCAGTCACCATATCCTCCTATTCACACATGCATCCATTCATTCATCTTTTCACCCATCCATCCTTTCACAGACTCATACTCCCACCTATCATTTCACCATACCTCCATCCTGCACCTCTCCATCTTCTGTCAATCATCATTTCATCCATTGATTCATTCACAATTCCATCTATGGGCCATTCCATCCATCATCCATTAATCCATCAACCTTTCTAAACCAACCTTCCTTTCATCTTGCATTCTCTTTCTCCCCTTCTTGGTGCCTTCTTTCCCCCTTCTCTATTATCTCACTCCTTCCTAAAATCACCACCCCTATTTGTCTCACTTTTTCTGTTCCACTCTGCCATTTTCTCTCGATTCCTTAATTTATTTCTCTATTACCTTCACACTTCTTGGATCTAGGGTTGGCCAAAGAATTTCGCTCCACCAGCGGAGTTTGTGGAGTCCAAAAAACTGTGCAAAGTGATGCAGAGCGGAGTTTTTTCTTTCACACAGCTCACCAATTTTGAGTTGGTGAGCACAAGAGAGAGAAATTGCTATGTTAGTGAGTGCAAGGGAGATTTCTGAACGTGGGCGGTCACGACAGGTTGCTACCGCTTGCATTGAGGAAGCTTCCGCTCGAGTAGAAAATTTACTGGAGCAGCAGAAAGATGATAGCACCCACTGGTACTCTGCATGATGCATTTTGCGCTGATTTTAAAGTGAAGGAGAAACTCCTGGCACTGCAAATCAGCACAAACAGCACGACTTACCAAAACGTTGCCACTCACGGAACTCCATGTATTGCGGTGAAGTTTTTTTCTGCACTTCGCAGTGCTCTGTGTAGCAGAACTCTGCAAACTCCGCCCATGCCTACTTAGATCATGTGTTGGCCCTAGGCCTCCACTCCTCAGCCCACCCTTGTATCCCCTAACAGCCATATTTATGAAAGATTGTCTGCAAACCTTCAGATATACAATGCTAATAAAGAATCTATCAGTGTTTTCACAGAACCCAGCTTACTAGCCCATAGAACTCAGGCCCATAGAGGTGCCGATTACCCCTAGCTTCTAAAATGAGGGAGATCACAACACAACTATCCATCTTTATTTTCTAAGGTCTTTCGAAGTCTGTATTTTTCCAACTGGCCAAGGCAGTATACTTAGCTCATTACCACCTGACGCTAAAGATGGAGGAGCTATAAACATGTCAATCTATTACAGGTGAAATAGTTATTTAGACCCAATCAAATTTTACAAGCGCACAGTGTATTCATTAGCACAGGATGCTTGGCACTGCCACCTTGTGGGCAGGACGTATATCACAACTGAAAAACAGTTTCATTTTTTGGGTCTTTCCCAACAAAACAGAGTAACATCATATTGTACCTCTCTAGAGCACAGCAAGACTTGGATGTGTAGCATATTTATAAAACACAACCCCTTCCCTATCACCCCTTCTTCCCTTACACAATCAATTCCCTGCCAAGAATATCCTTCGGTAGACAATGTGTTTAATTGAACTTTGTAAGAGTAAGAGCATTATAGATGATGAAGACTGTTGTATTATTATGTTGAGGTTGCTTCAGTAGTTAGACTAAACAGGAGAGCTCCAGGTGGACTGTGGAGCTCGAGGAAGTCCGTTGGGGGCTGTCGCACTGTGGGGTTCAGCTGTAAGTGACTTATTTTGTTACAATAAACCTTTAAATCGTCATGTGTTATTGGAGAGGTTCCTTCACTGGTGAAGAGTGGCTTATCTGTTGAACCCTGTCTACTGAATGACTTTACAGCTGTTTAATGGTGTGTGACCAGGACTAATAGAATCTGCAACTTCGAAGAAGTGGTGAGGTGTTGCCTTAACTGTAAGTTATTCGGCTGAATCTCTAAGTGGGAATTTACAGCGTAGACTTTAAAGGAATTTGAACATGTAAAGGCAGTATCCAGTGCTAAAATATTATTAAAGTAATTGGATGCCTCATAAATTAGAAAGTTGTGCTTGAGTGAACTCTAATCACTGCACAGCCTAGGAATCAAACAGACAACTCGAAGACGCTGTGTGATCTGTATCGGAACGTTGGACACAAGCTGAAAACAAGCATTTGCAATGCAATAGGTCTCGCATTTGTGAGAGTTAGAGCTATTGGCGTTGTGAATGCATAACTAGACTTTTCTTGCCACATAATTGGTCATAATTTGGTAATTTCCTGCCACATAATTACAGTGGCCCTGCACGTAACTAAAGCACTTGCATTTAGCCCTTTCTTCTATCTGCAGCTTGCAATACAGACACATTACTCAGAGATTTTGGAAAAGTCGACACTGCCTGATCATCTGAAATATGAGTGAAGTTTGAATATGACTCATTGTAATGCAATGACTCCACATGGCATTTTATCAACAGAGTATCTTGAAATATTCCACTATCAGTGAAGCGGAGCCTCATGGTACCTGACAGAAATGGAAAGTACAGTAGACTACTAGATGGAATTAAAGAATATGTATGGTTAAGGTCATTCCACCGAGGAAGCCTGCGGTGTCCTCATACTTTAAGGACTTATTACAAAGCTGTTTGCACAACACACCAATGACCTGAACGGAGAATAATAGCAAACATTGTTGTGACCTAGCTGGCAGCTGAGTGAAGTGTTGGCATCTAGTGTGTATATATATACATATATATATATCCTAGCGCAAGCTCTGCTTGGGGTGAGTGAGGTGTCAGTAGGAAGGTCTGCATAGTGCAGAATAACAACACAACAGGCATGTCACTAGGTGGAAGTAGTGGCAGTTGGGGTGGAGCCACAGAGCAGCAGGTATGCTATCTGAGAGCAGTGAGATGTTTTACATGTACTAATGAAAACTTTTATAATGCAGCTTCGAAACGTGAACAATATTCAAAGTCTTTTATGCATTACTAGATGCTAGTGATGAGTGACTATCGCTGTTAGTAAGTTTTGTTGCTGTTCAGCTCAACTGTGCTCATTTAATCAGCATCAGAAAGATGAAATGCAGAGACATACCTACTGGGATTTTATTTAGTCATGCAAACCACAAACTACACCTGGGCTACCAGGTGATTCGATTTCAGTAGAAAACATGGGGCTTATTTAGAAGCCCCTTGCGCCACGGGTGCATCACTTTTCCTGTGGGGGAATAAGCGACGCACCGGCAGCGCAAGGGGTTTGTAAATAAGCCCCTGTGTGTGTTCTATGCTGGGTGTTCAGTTAGCACAACAGTGCACACAGGGAATTGTAGTCTTGCTTCAGCCTAATTGTACTGATGCATCTCAAAATAACATTCTTTAAAAAAAATCCAGAGCCGCAAAAGCTGCGCCTAGATGAGAACTGATTATATACAACACTAACTGACAAACATATGTATGCAGCAGATACATTAACCCGCTATGCTGCCTTGCTGTCAAGAGGTAACTGCCCCGAGGAGCTGCTGCTGCTATTTGCTCCACATAAGTCATTCGTATTTATTACTCAGCCCGTTCAGTCTGGAAACCACCTGGCCCCGCAGCCCCTCAGCAGTTAGTGCGCTACCGGCCAAGCTACCACACAGTCTCAAGAAAATAGGGTAGCCACGTGCACCATCACTTCCACCACGGGAAGAAGAGCTTCCTTTCTCAGCACATTCTAGACACCTGGGCACGCGCGTTGGTGTGTGCACTGTGATTCGTGTATTACATGACATACATCAAAGCTAAGTAGAATACGTGGTTTTGCAGAATCCTGAACCCAAATCCACGCCCCCGTCTGACATTACTTCTCAATCCACACTTTAGCATACCGAACTTCGTTTTTAAAAGAGCACGCCATCTCTGTTCTGGAGTACATGCATGGATTTTCTTGGTAATTTGGAAGCATAAAGTCGGAAAGGAGAAGCACTGAGAGAAAGTGTGGGTGGAGGGAGGGGCAAAGTAAGACAGAGAGGTGGATGAATGGAATGCAGCGCGTCTCGCATTTCCCCTAGTTACAGCTATTAGCAGTTGTAAACTCCCAGCCAGATTATTCTTGCCACATTAAATGGAAAACAAGGCCTTCGGAAGATCGTTCTGCACAGATATTGAATAAAGCACGGGTGGGAGAGGGAACGTGGTGTGTGGGGGGTGGGAAGGAGGAGCAGTGTTTACCGTTCCTGTTGGAAAAACTGTTCGGCACAAAATAACAAGCATTTCGAATGCAATGGTGTTGTGTTTGTTCTTTAGAGCTCTTAGCGTTGTAAATTACTGACTGGACTTTTATTGCCAGACAGACTGAAAATAACAAGAGGAAGAGAGTGAGGGCGAGCTGGCCCTGGAAATATTAAAGGAAGCCCTGTGAGTAGCGTTTAGATGATCTCAGCCATAAGCACATAAACTGCTGCTTGAGCAGTGTGCTCCACTAGGCACCCTTCTAAAACTAAAGAAGAAAGTTCCCATAGTCATTAAAAAGATGGACTCGTAGTCATTAAAAACAATTCTACTTACTGATCTTTGGGCACTGTTACCCATATTCAATACTGCAACCGTGACGCTGAGTAAATCCAACTGCTTGCTCATTACAGGAACAATGAAGACAGACTAATCTTTGGACAGAAAGAAGGTCAACTAAATTTAAGCATTTAGAGGAAAGTAAAAATAGAAAGGGTACTTTTAAACATCTTTACATTGAGCAAAAGAAACCATAAACATATATAACCAAATCGGTGTCTACCCTTATTTTGTTATTTTTTGTATTGAACGTTCGTGATTATTCTTCATAAACGATGGCTACCTTTATTTTGTTAATTTTTTACATTGCTCTTTTATGATTATTCTGTAAATATGAAATATATTGTAGCACTACCTACGTTCCTACAGTATCCTAGGTAATCAGTAGTTTTGTGGTAAGACTGGAAGGATGCTTTCAAAACATAAAGCAATAGGGGGAGTCCCTAAAGAAAAAAGGCATTACTCAAACACAATTTAGGTATAGAACATAAAAATTATTTGAGTAGCTTACCTCCACCTAATGCACAGGATGAGGAAGAGGAGAAGGATGGTGATGTGTATGACCAGACTACTAAAGTCTTATATGAGCACCATAGTAAAAAGCTATAATGATGTAGTAGAATGTTCTTTTTTTCTGAGGTGTCAATTGCCAGGAGAAAATATTGAACAGTATGTGGGATGGTTGTGTGCTAGCAGCTTTGTGCAAATTTTAGGATTTGCATACTGAAGATATAATGGATCAATTGATTAACCAAACCAAGAACCTCAAAATTCAAGAAAAACTGTTGAGCATTAGTGAACCAACATTAGAAAAAGCTATTGCTGTTGCAAACAAAATGAAAGATGCTTCTTCCTACCTCTCAGTTTTGAAGTCAGAGAACAAGGCATCTTCTCAAATTGACTGCTGTGAAACAAGCAACCAGGAGGTGAATGTAGTAACTAAATAAGGGTGCACCCACATCAAAGTTACCAGATAGCTACGCTAGAAGAAATTAAATTCAGTGTTTTAGATATGGAAGTTTTAAGCATGTCACTACATTTGATAACTACCCAGCAGTGAAAGTCAAATGTTATCGTTGAAAGTGCTCAGGGCATTTTTAAAGAGATGCAAAACCAGCATGGATTAGTAGTGTAACAATAGTTCCAGCTGTGCAGGGGTGCCTCGAGCTCCAGGGGGCTCCCTTAGCAGAGTATACTGTGCACAGCCATTGGGCCCCTGGCCTGAGAGCTCCTGACTGGGACAGGGGGACACTTCCATGTACTTTGCAGGAGGGCTCCCTCAAGTTTTGTTACGCTACTTACATACAGAAGTGTAGAACAGAGGACAATAGAAGCAGTGGTGCAACACAAATAATTGAGGAAAACCCATATGATGATGATGACATTTTAGTCGTGAGTGTAACTCATTTAACTACTAGTGAAAAACATATTGATATCCAACACCAAATATTGTGTGTCAAGGAAAGCTATGACCCACCCAAGTGTAAAATATCATTAGCTGATGCGAGTTTGGAGATGTGTGGCAGACTCGTGTTCACTGTATATTATAATTGAAAAAGATACATATCTTCAATTACTTGGTATAAGACTAGAAAAGGCCAAAATTACTCTAGTGGGTTATTGTGGGATAAAGTTGCCTTTACTGGGTCGTTTTGAGTCTGAGTTAAGTTTTAAGTACAGCATGATTGTAAGTAAGGTGCATGTAGTAGAAAAGTGTAGACTCTTATTGGGATTGGGATTGGGAGAGCAAAGGAAGTTTGCAGTAATGCTTAATCCTTATCATCCTGAGCAGGTGACCATCATATATATCTCTGAGAGGGACAAAGGGAAGAGTGCATTTTCTGAGGTGTTTCTTGACAGGCTTGGAAGACTAAAAGGTTTTTCTCATTGAATCATTCTTAAAAAGGGTTTGAGTCTCAAAGTTCATAAAATCTGGGAGGGCAGGAGTCATTAGCCACGAAAGAGGCATTGCGTTTTGAACTAGGTAAATTGTGTTCTGACGGAGTTATTGAGCTCATTAAATCGTCAGAGTGGCTCAGCCCCATTGTGTTAGCAAGACAGCAAAAGGTAAGGTTTGCATGTGTGTTGACCGTCAAGGCCTCAATGATTGTATCTGTGTGGATTTCCACCCTTTGCCAAATGTAAACCACATGTTGAGTACTTTGGGAAAAGGGAAAATATTTTTTGCACTTTGGGAAAGGGAAAATATTTTTCTACATTAGACCAGCCTAAGGCATATAACCGAAATGTCTTACATCCAGACACTAGGCATTAAACACCATTTGTAACACCAGTGGTTTAGATATTTAAGGATGCAATTTGATTTGGCCTATGCAGTTTGTTAATGGTTCATGCAACGAGTACTAGAAGGCATGAATTAAGTTAGCGTATTCTAAAATGATATTTTGGTCTATGGAAAAAACAAGTAAAGTCATGATTTTGTTCTAGAACAGGTTTTAGAAATATTGCAGGGGTTCAGACCAACTTTGAAATAGAGAAGTGTAAATTTGCTGTTTCTGAAGTCAAGTATCTTGGTCATGCCATTTATGCAGATGGTATTAAGCTGAAACTGAAAATATTGGAGGCTATTGAGAATGTCCCCAGTCCAAGGAACAACTCAAACCATTTCTCGGACTGGCTGAATATTATGCAAAATTTATATGTCATGTTGCAGATGTGACTAGAGCTACAAGATTGCTTTTGAAAAAAGGTTATACGCATATATGGTCTGAAGAGTGTGAAAAATCTTTTTGTGTGATCAAAAAGTCTACAATTGAAGATCCTGTATTAAGGTTATACAACTTAGAGTACAAAACTGTGCTCAGAACTGATGCAAGTGCGTATGGGCTGGGTGCTGTGCTCTTACAGATACATCAAGGAAAAGAAAGAGTTAGTGCATTCATCCCAAGGACCTTAAGGGGAACCGAAGAGAGTTATTCAGTTTTGGACCTGGCTCTTCTTGCAGGTTCATCCCCAGACTTTTTGCCTCCTTCCTCCTATTTTCCTGACCTCTTGCTGTTGGCTCTAAGACTCTGAGCACTTTATCACTGTGATCAGTGCTAAAGTGCAGGTGCTTTCCCTTCTTAAGGTGATATGATTGGCTTATACCTCATTGGCACATTTAATTTACCTATAGGTCCCTTTTACAGTGGTATTCCTATACCCAAGTCCATTGTACAGTGGTATCCCTATACCCAGGGCCTGTAAATTAAATGCTACTAGTGGGCCTGCAGCTCTGCTTGCACCACCCACTGAAGTAGCCTTTCAAACCTGTCTTAGGCCTAATAGCACAGGGCCTGCACCCGCAGTTTTCTGCCACAAGGATCTGGCATCTAAATTTATTTTCCAGGCGCAGAACTCCCCTTTCACTACATGTAAGTCACCTCTAAAGTAGGCCCTAGCTAGCCCTACTGGCAGGGTGCTCTGTATGTAGAAGGCAGGACATGTGTCTGGTTGTTTGGCCTGTCCTGGTAGTGACATACAGCCTATTTGGTTTCTCACTGCTGTGAGAGCTGCCTTGCTCATAGGATTGGAAATGCCGTACCTTTTGTCTAGGGAGTATTGTCTGATTTATGAGGGGTAGCGTAGGCATGTTTGTTATGGTTGTAATGGTAGTGAGAAATGCTGCTTACTGGTGTAGGTGGATTTTTTATTCCCATTATAGAAATGCCACTTCTAGAAAGTGAGCATTTCTCTGTGCTTATGACTGATGTTTTGCAGCTCAACTCCAATCCACGTCTGGGCAGAGTGACATTTGGGCTTTGTGCATACTTTTGTGCATACTTTTCAGGCAGCCTATACACAGGGAGGGTGGCAGTGTCACAGAGGTGCATTTGCATTTTGAATAGACTTCCTGGGCTGACAGAAGGGGAGGTGGGGCATGCATGCGTCTGTAAAGACCATGCCCTATCCTCACACAAAGGGCCTGTTTACCCCCAACTGATGTCAGGAGCTTGTGATGGAGGAGAGAGGGGACACTCCCAGAACCAGTTGTGACTGGTTGTAACTTCCTCTCCCCTCTTTGTTAAACCTTTGCAAAACCGAGTATAAGTACAGGGGATTTTTCACTCACTCTGGACACTGAAACACACTTGGAACTGGACACAGAATGCTGCTGGAGGGACTAACCGGGAACCTCATTGGACTGCTGCTGCTGTGCTGACCTGTGACCTGCTGGGTCACTAGGAGGAACTGGCACTGCCTGCATCCCCTTTGTGCTGGCCTGTTGCTGGGCCCTACCACCCTGTGCTCCATGCCTGTGTCCACAGAGGCTGGGTGCTGTGGCCCCTGACCCCTGCAACCGCCTGCTGCAGCACACGAGGAGTACTGCTCATGCTCTCTTTCTGAGGGGCATAGCGCCTAGTGGGCACTCTACTTAAATTATATAGCACCTTGAGAGCGCCTTCTTTAAATCTCCTGAAGCACCTTGGGAGCTCTTTTGTTTTATCTGATTTGCTCCCTGAGAGAGCTTCTCCCCTTGAAAATCACCACCGCGACTCAGACCGGCTGTAAAATTGGAGTGCATCCAAAAATCACTGCTCCTGGTGCCCCGAGGCACAAAGTGAAGAAACCTGGTGCGAGCACGCTCCTAGCTGTGCCCTTGGGGTGAAGCACACTCCAAGGAGCGCCCCCGAGGCCCTAACTTGCCCAATCTATTGCCAGATCACCGCTGCGACCCGGGCGGGCTGCATTCGACTCGCACACCAGGTCTGGTGTGGGCAAGTCAATATTCTGGAGAAGGACGGGGAGGAGGCCTCATCCAAGACTCCCTGCCCCACCGGGCCCTCATTTCTGATCCAAGGATATGTGGGGAGGAAGCCTCATCAGAGGCCCCACATGGTGCTTGACCCCTCTTGCTGTTTGGCTCTGCCTCCCCCAGAAGGGTGGTGGTGGCCCAGGGGGTGGGGGGGCTGGCGAGGAAGCCTCATCAGAGGCTCCCCACCCCACCGGAACCTCACTTTTGTTAGAGGTCACAGGCGGGGAGGGAGCCTCATCGGAGCCCCCGCATTGCTTGACCCATCTGGCTGTTTTGCTCTGCCTCCTGGGATGGCCGGTCGTGGCCCAGGGAGCCACAGAAATTGTAGTTGCGTTCCTCACCCTTCCCCCAACCATAAAACGGCCCCCTTTTTGGCGCTGAGGAGCACCCGGGCCCCTTTTCTTCCTCGTGGCACTGGAGGTTCCTCCAACATATAAAGGCATATAAAGGCATGTACTTTGAGTAGCAACATAAGCATTTGGGGCCTTTTTAGGCTGATATGTTTCTTGAGACTTGCCATATACTTTTCTAATGTTCCTTTTATGGGCATGCTGGAAATGTTATGCTTATTTTTATGATGTGCAATATGCTTGCTAATATTCCTGTTCAGGGCTTTTATGCCAATCTGTGTTTATGACTTGGCATGTGTTTACTAATGGTCTTGGTATGTCCATTTATGAGGATCTTATGGCATGTGCATTATTGTAGTAATATCTATCCTGACCACTGCTTATATTGCAGAATAATGAGTAACCTTTGTGTTATATGTGACTACTGCTAATCGTTGCAGAGTTACAGTACTGTGTAATGTTCTGACAACTGCTTGGGTAGCAGGATATTACTGACATGTTGTGTTTGGTCTAATGATGTTGTGTACAATACAGTCTATTTTTATAAACCTTGGTGTTGTGTTTCCTTTGTGGTGGGGATAGTGTGTCACATGTGTTGTGTGTTGTGCAAACGCTTTACACATTGCCTCTGGGATAGGCCTGACTGCTCGTGCAAAGCTACCAAGGGGGTGAGCAGGGGAAAGACTAAGGGCCTCATTACGAGGCTGGTGACATTGAGACAGCAGCCTCGTAGTGGTAGTCTGGACCACTGCTGCTGTGGCAGTCTGACTATCACACTAAGACCTTGGCAATCAGACTGCCAGGGTTCTGCTGTCTTCACCGGGATTTGTG